>NW_024582396.1:1112462-1157300 GCF_018398535.1 Haplochromis burtoni
TATATATATAGTTACATAGTTATACATATCATACAAAAACTCACCACATTTCCACTTGTGCGTTCCTGTTTATAGGATACACTGATTCTGGGTTCAGTGGGAACAAACAGCTGGCGTGGTTCTCTCCAAGAACGTCGAGATAAAACAGAAACAATTGAGGATCAAGAAATGGAGATGGACTCCTACATGGGTAAACTTTATTTACACATTATCTGTTGTTTCCTTCTTTAAAATAAGATTTCGTTATTTGGCTCAACACTTGAACAAATGAACTTTGGAAGGTTCCAGTCTAAATCAGTTTTAATGTCTTCCAAGTACAACAAATACACACATTAGTTTTTCAAATAAAAACATGTTGTGTGTTATATTTGCCTCTTGCAGGATATTCTGTCTCTGTTGGAGAGAGGGATGGGGTTTCTTTGTATTTCACGGGTGCACCCCGGTTTCAGCACACAGGACAGGTCGTACTTTTCAAACAAAACAGCAACAACTGGACCACAGCACAAAGAATAACTGGAGACCAGGTCAGTACCTTTTAATTGTTTTTCTTCATATGGCTCCGTTTGACTTTGGAAGTAATTCTATGTCTCCATGTCATTGTTGATACCTGATTGTAGTGTTGCCTTGAAATAAATGCAAATTTTCTTGATCAAATCTACAGTTATTTCTATTTTAAATCACTTCTATGTGTAGATCAGTGATTCACATTAACAATTATAGAAAGGTGCTCTATATTATAAAGTAAAGACAGTGAAATATTAGAGAACCACAACAAGCAGACGATCAGCATGATCAAACACTTGATTGAACTCTAGTAACAGGAACAGACATCTAGCAGACTGGTTGAGGTAAAATAAGACAGAAAATAAGAGCATGGAGATAAACCACAAATGTCAAACATGACAAAACACAAGCTAAAGGAGAGAGAAGACAGAAGTCACCAAGTTGCAGTAATGATGTCGTACAGGGATTGAAAAGATGGGAGTGAAAGAAATATGAAATGCATCACTAGTAGTCTGAGTCTAAAATGATGATAGCGTTCAATGTTTGCAACTTTCCAGACTTGTGCAAAGGCAAATAAACTCTGTGGCTACACAGAGGAAACCAAAGAGCTTCCTTACACTGGCACCTTGTTTGATTTAATAAAAACAGTTCAAAAATAAAACTTGTTCAAAGCACCGTAAAGCATTAAACTTACTTTGCAGGCATACATGTCGGTTTCTGTAACTGTTTTTAGGGATTCTTGTTTTTGTCAGCATGTTTATTTTGTTTTGTGAAATCATATTTTCTGGCAGTAATATTGTGTTTTCTGTACATGAAGCATTTTCCCTGCATTGATCATTTTTGAGACACATTTTTCTATATCCCTAAATGATATAAATCTATAATTAAAACAACACTGAACTAATGATATAACTAACTTGTCAGATCGGTTCCTACTTCGGCGCCGAGCTGTGTTCGGTGGATATTAACTCAGACGGTGACACTGATTTCCTGCTGGTGGGAGCGCCAACGTTTTACCAGCTTCAGGAGAAGAAAGAAGGTCAGATCTACATCTACACTCTGACTGATGAGGTGAGCCACCACTTTGTGATATTACAGTGTGACATTCAATGCTTTCATGATCAAACTCAATGAACTAATCTCCTCTTTTCTCATAGCTGCAACTGAAAAGTGAACTGATTGTGATGGGACCATCCATGGGTAGATTTGGCACCACCATATCCAGCCTCGCAGACCTGAATGGAGATGAACTCCGAGACGTTGCTGTCGGAGCTCCGCTTGAGGATGATAACAGAGGTGCTGTGTATATCTACCTTGGAGACAGACATAGAGGGATACGCAGCACTTTCAGCCAGGTGAGAGACGGACATGGAAACCACAGTAACCATAAACAGCAATGGGTTTGGAACAAGTGAAATATTTTTCAGTAATTTTGAATTTACTTTTAAAAACATTTTTCTGTCTCAGTCTTAACACCTACATAAGTTACATTCAGCAACAGCATCGTAGGAACTTATACAATTTATAAAACCTCATGCGTGTATAAATGGACATAGAAGGACATAGCCACTGTGACATCACTATAATTTAAGCTGAGAAAAGTCAAAATATCAAAGTAACATGAGAAACTTTTTAAGTTTCTCAATCTTTGACTTTACTAAATCAACATATTTAGCTGACTTTTCATGTTCATCCAATAACAATATTCCTCTGAACTTAAAAATAAATGTTAAACTAAAAGAAAGTGAAATTCTTGTTTTTGCTATTAACAATGTTTGACAGCTTACTTATTTCCTGTTTGTCTTTTTTTTTTTTGGCCACAAGATTGGAAAAATGGGAGCATCACTTAAAGAAAGATGTCTGCTGTTTACATTTTTTTTTTTAAAAAAAAAAGGGAAAACAGAGGACCAGATCAGAAATGTTCTTGCTAACCTGACAGGAATGTTGTAATTAGTAGGGGTGCAACGATACTCTTATCGATATTGAACCGTTCGATACAGTGCTTTCGGTTCGGTACGCATATGTATCGAACAATACAATTTTTTTTAATTTTTTTTTTTTTGTGTCCCGTTTGGATCTATAGCCATCAGAATTGTTGTCTTGAGGCCAAGAAAGATGCCAAGAGGATTTATTTTACCAAGTGGATCATGGCCTTGCCATATTGGTCCATTTGATTGACCTTTATTATAATTATGAATTTATTTTATTTTCAGTTGCAAACGGGACAGACATGACTGTGGGATAGGACAGGGGGAAAGAATGAAAGAAAGAGGGGGAGAGAAAGAAAGAAAACCAAAGGGGAGAAAAAAAAAAGAATACAAAATTTGTAATTTATTTTATCAACTTTCCTTCTGACGATGCTGTCTGTGTTGAGCGCTCAGTGAATCTGCATTTGACTACTCCGCCTAGGCTCGAGAGTGCAGCCTAGGCGGAGTAGTCGAACGCAGATTCACTGAGCACTCAACACAGCCATGGTCAGAAGGAAGAGCGCAGGGCAAGCTAGCGAGACAGAAGTGGACCTCCCCACCCTCATTCAGATCTGGCGTTTGGAATTATTTTGGTTTTCATGTGACGTATGACCCTGAAGGTAAGCGAGTCATGGACTAAAGTAAAACAGTATGTTGGATGTGCCATGCAATGCTCAATTACATGGGTGGGAGCTAGTGTGTTAGCGCAGTTAGCTCGTTAACGTGTTGGCCGTCTAGCCCCTCTGTATAGGGTAGCTCGTTAACGGAGATTTGCCGTGTTGTGGCGTTAAGGTTATTTCAACGAGATTAACGCTGACAGCACTAGTGGGAACACAACGAATATGACTGCACATTTACACCGACATCATCCTAGTGCAAAGACAAAAACAACAAGCATGCATGCTACAAACTTTAGCCGAGTCATTTAGACAGCTGTTAGCACAGGATTCTCCTTATGGAGACCTGATATGTTTAATATGCTGCTGAGAATATAGCCCAGAAGAAGCGGATAGTATAGCTTTTATTTTGGAAAGAGACATTTCTCTGTAATAAACTCTCTTTTCCAAAGATGAGTGATTCCTCAATCAGATACAGGGCTCGCAATATCGCTAGCCCGGGGCTAGCGATTTTTTTCAGTCGGGCTACCAAAATCTATCTCTTCCCTGCCTGTCGGGCTATTGTAGGAAGGAAAAATATATGTCAATGCTTTTGCATTCTTTCAGAAATGTAGCTGGGTAATTATGTCATTGGGTGAGCCACTGTCAATATGTGACATATTGAAATCGTGTTTGGATTTGCGCTTGTTTTTTTGCTTTCACTTTGCAATCGCGCGAACTGTGTATAGAGAGCGACAGCACTGATCTGTGAGTGATGATAATTTGTGCACCAATTCCTCTGACATCGTCTTATTAATTGTTAGCTTACTATGCAAACATGACAAGTGAAATCTCCCGCAGCTTAAACATGTGAGAGGTTGATCGCGCAGAGAATCGCTGAGCTTATGTGAGTGCGGCAGGATATATATTTCACTACGATGACCTGGATGATTGAGAACCTTCACAGACAGATATATATTTTAGTTCTGCTGAGCCAAATAAGACAGGTCAGGGTGAAGAAGTGACAGCCAAAGAAAAGCTTACCACAAAACGGAGAAGTTATGACAAATCAGACTATAAGGCAAAAAGAAAGTGCAGCTTTATGGTTTCATGGACAAAAGAATTTCTGTGGCTGCAATATGATGAGCTAAAAAACAACACGCACAAGGGTTAGGGTTAAATTTAAAAACTGTACTTTTGAGTTAAAATATATATTTATAATTTTAATAAATGACAAATTAAAAAGGCATGAACATTTTTTTTGTATCGAAAAAATATCGAACCGTGACACCAAAGTATCGAACCGAACCGTGAATTTTGTGTATCGTTGCACCCCTAATATATATATATCTAGGTCAGCCAGTGAAAACAACGGGGAAAATAGAAATAGACTACAAAAAAACCACAACCACCAGTAGGCAACGGGTGAAGCGTCTTGCCCAAGGACGCAATGACCGAGACTGTCCAAGCCGGGGCTCAAACTGGCAACCTTCTGATTACAAGGCGAACTCCCAACTCTTGAGCCACGCTACGCTAAAATAAAATAATGTAAACTACAATAAAACAGAAAAACAGGGTGTTAATTCAAGCTAAAAGCCAGGGAAACAGATGAGTTTTGTTTTGTCGCCATCGCAGTGCTTTAATCTGCTGAGTCAACTGAGATTAAAATCTTTTAAGGTACAGCTGGCCATGAATCCCATGATTTTAAGTATCATTTCAAGTAACAAAAAAAAAACTTTAACAGCACAAATCTCCAGCAAGTCAGCTCAATCTCTGAGCAGTGTTTACTTTTAATGGAATAGTATTTTATTGTATAATTTAGTACACATTACATAATTTTGCATTAGTGTAATTGTTTTCTTCATTTGAATATAGTACACGTGTAGCATTCATTTCATTGTTTACTAACTAACAACAACAACAACAAACTTTATTTATATAGCACATTTAAAACCAGTGGTGTACAAAAAATGCTTAACATACAAGAGGGGGAGATGAAGTAACAGGGGAGGATCAAGGCTGTGGCAAAGTACCAACATGCTAGCATGTTAGATGGCATTTAAAACACAGAAGCAAAAGAAATCCATATAAAAGCATAAAAGAACAATATGTGTAAAGGATAAAACAGTCAAAAATTTTAAAAATGATTAAAAGTAGTTAAGAATGGACTGAAGATAGAAATAAGCATTAAACTAACAACCAGTCATTAACTGGTAGAAAAGGTGAGGCTAAATAAGTGGGTTTTTAACCGCAGTTTGAATCTTTGACTTTGCGCAAGCACTCACGAAAACCGTGCAAAGACATAGCAGGATCATCAGTTAATTCGAAATAGATCTGTATGTCGTCAGCGTGACAATGATGTGCAATGTTGTACTTCACAAAGATGCCTGAGGGGAGCATATACAGTGAGAAGAGCAGGGGGCCGAGGACAGATCCTTGAGGCACGCCACACGAGAGAGGTGCAGCAGAGGAGAGATAAGGGCCAAAATTGATCGAGAAAGGGCTATTAGAAAGATATGACTTAAACCAATCTGTGTGTTCAAGCCTCGCTAATAGGATGTTATGATCTACCATATCAAAGGCCGAGGATGGATCCAGTAGGACCAGGACTGAAGAGCGTCCAGAGTCAGCAATCAGAAGGAGATCATTGAGCAAGGCTGTTTCAGGAAAGAGAATGAGGCAGCTCAGTCTCTTTCCTTTGACAAGAGTTTCTACCAATCCTACTATTAATGATACTAACTAATCATGTGAACATATTCCAGCTGATAAAATCCTGAAAATACAAGCCAAGGGCTTCAATTAACCTTCACATGAAACATCAGAATAGGAAACAAACAACTTGAGCTCATAGATTTTGACTTTGGAATGATTGCTGATATTTGTGAAACTGTTGATTTCCGGAATTTAAAAAAACAAAACAAGCAAAACACAAAAACAGCCAACTGTCTGTGAGTGGAAAAGGCTTAGATAAAGGGCATCGAGGCGACTGTTGTTGTGATTTGGTGCTGTATAAATACAATTAAATTAGAATAGAGAGGATGGAGGAGAATGGGCAAAATGTCATGTGAAATCTACATCACAAAGAGTAGCATTTCTTATAAGACCTTTGTTACATTTTAATGTAAATGCACCGTTTTTCTCTGCCATACAAATATGTGTGAAAACACTTTTTCAGTATTGAAATCTCTTATTTCAGAGAATCACAGGAGACAAAATAACACCTGGGATAAGATTCTTTGGACAAGCCATCGATGGGGGCGTCGGCATCAAAGAGGACGGCCTCCCAGATATTGTGATCGGATCACAGGGCGCTGCTGTTGTCTTAAGGTAGGGTTAGTGTGCTTAGTGTTAGGGTTACAGCTCCCTTTGCACAACTCTTGTGCTTTGAGTTTTAATTTGGGGGGAAAACACAAAGTTTAAGTTGTTGTTGTTGCCGCAAATTGCTCCATAATTTGTAGATGCAGTTTTTTGCAAATTGGTGAATTTCTGCCCATCATTACCTGTGAGAAACTCGACCACTTTCTCATTTTAAACATGTGATATTTTTTATGTTCTGTTGTGAATAAAATATGGATTTATGGATGCATTCTGTTGTTACATTTTATAAAGTGTCCCAAATTTTTCAGATTTGGTTTTGTATATAAAATAAAGAACTAATGTTGCTATACTGTATTATGTCCTGATATATAAAACCTTAGTATTGAAAGAGGGCATCATTACTACTTTCTTATTACTGTTCTTAAATGTCTTTCAGCTCCAAGCCCGTCTTTAATGTGATGGCTCACCTATCTTTCCACCCTAAGGAGATAAGCACAGAGAAACTTGACTGTCAGGGTGCAGAAGGAAATTTACTTATGGTTACCTTAACAGCCTGTTTTGAAATGGTAGAAGCAACAAAGAGCAAACAAGGTAGGAGCCTCATTCAGTAAACCATTTAACAGCTGCTGACTGCACCCTGTGAATGCATTATTGTAATCCTGCTCTGCGGGTTTACAGGGAATGTGAACTCTGGACTGAACATCACATACATGTTCGCCGTGGACCCAATGAGACAAAAACATCGAGGTTTCTTCACTCAAACTGATACGAAAACCAGGAGTCTTACCTCCACCTATGAGCTGAAAGATGAAATGACTTGCTTAAACTTCTCCATCTACATGCACGTATGAAGCTGAATTCATAATATTTGCACATATTCTCAATCTGATCAAAAGCAAACCTCGTGTTTATTGCTCCTCTCTTGTTGCTTTTGCTTTACAGAAATGTGTGATCGACACATTGTCACCGATCAGCATCAAATTAAACTTTTCTCAAGCTGACAGTGAGACTGCTAACATCACCCTGAACATGGACAGCAAAAAGCAGTCTGCTGTTGAGGTACGTTCTACATACAACATCAATATTCACAATATTGACAAAGCTGCATCTACACATCCACTATTTTGAGTGTTAAATGAACACTTTGACAGTGTTATCAGTAGCCTAGTCAGGTTTAAAGATTAACAACGACTAACACTGAGCATTTTCAAACACTGGAAAATAACCTAAAATGTTAGGGATATTCCAGTGTTAGAAAATCAGTACTGCTTAGTGTTAGGCTCCTGTTAAAATATAACACTGTCAGTGTTCATTTAATACTGGAAAGAGTGAACCTATATAGAAACTCTCTAGTGTCAATTTAACACTGTACAATGTTTACCACATTCACCACCTCAGTTTAGTGTGTTAGGAAGGAAATCTTTTTTCTGGCATCAATTAAACACAAGTTTTATTTTTCGCAGGTTCCTTTTGAGAAACAATGTAGAAAAAATGACACTTGTATCGCTGAACTGGATGTCAAATTCAAATTCGAGTATGTATATCTACAAACACGACTCAGATATAATACGATTAATGTCATATGTTTAATATTAGGTGTTGTTTGTCTCTCTCAGGACTCCGACATTATTGGTGACAGAAAATAACTACTTCAATGTGACTATACATTTGAAAAATGATGGTGATGACTCATACAACACCAGCCTTATAATGTTCTATCCTCCAGGCCTCTCCTTCTCTAGGATGACTCTTATAAAGGTAACTATAAAGATACATTACAATACAATACAGTTTTATTTAAATAGCACATTTAAAAACCCAAAGGCACACCAAAGAGCTTCACAATGATACAAAGAATCAACATAAATCAATTAACAAAGTACAGATTAGGCACTAGCACTAGCACAGACAGAAAGGAGGCACTAATAGACCAGAAGAGTTAAGTAAAATGTCAATTCAGAAGGAAGGTCAGTTCATGGATACAAAATCTGAACTAAAAAGTAAAAAAAAAACAGTGAAATTAATTATAAGTTTATTGAAAGGGCATTAACTGGTCGGGAAAGTCAGGTTAAATAAGTAAGCTTTCAATCTTGATTTGAAGGACTGGATAGAGTCTGGGGCATGAATAGAAGCGGGGAGGCTAGTCCAAAGGTTGAAGCAGCTGAAGCAAAGACACGATCGCCTGGTTTTCAGCCTAAACTTAGTTTGGGCCATCACGCACGACAAGGAGTGTACAGATTGAGAAGTTCAGTGAGACAACTGGGTGCAAAATTATTCAGAGTTTTAAAGTGAGTAGCAAAATGTTTAACGATATTTGATAAGTAACCAATGTTAATCAACAAGAACGGGAGTGATAGGATCAAATTTTTTAGCTCCAGTAAGAAGGCGAGCCACAGCCTTCTGAACAAGCTGTAGCCTATGAAGAGAGACAGATTGGAGACCACAGTAAAGAGAATTGCAACAGTCTAACCCGGAGGTCACAAAAGCATGGATACGTTTTTCGAGGTTCCTGTGTGGTATATAATGCTTAGCTTTAGAAATCTAGCGAAATTGAAAGAAGCCAGATTTAACTACAGATGACACTTGCTAATCAAGCTTAAAGGAGATATCCAAATAGACACCCGGGAGAGAGTGAGAGTTAGCAAGAGGCAACAAGCTGGTCTCGAGGAATATGGCTATTGAACACCATAATTTCATTTTTTTTTTTTCATTTAAAATGAGAGAATTATCCGACAGCCAATCTTTGACCTCTCTCAGGCAAGCCAACAAGGAGTGCAGTGACAATAACCAATGGTCAATGGTCAATGGTAACTTTATTGTCCCTGATGGGAAATTGATTCGCAGTATGTCAAAACAAACAACAAACATACAACCAACACATCACGTACACTCATTAAAAAAATACTATAATATAATATAAGCCTGATAAAACAACCTAGATTTTCCATCGAAAAAAGTGCAATGTGCAATGGCAACACTTACAACAGATCATCAGTCAGTTGACAATAAATTTGAATGTTGTTAGTGTAGCAATGATGAGAACTACTGTATTTTTCAGAAACACAGTATTTCTGAAATGCCACTTTTCAGAAAAACCTATGGTCACGAGCTGTGGGTAGTGAGTGATAGAACGAGATTGAGGATACAAGCGGTGGAAATGAATATTAAACTGTAAAATTATGTCTCAAAATGGATTAACACTCATCGCATACAAGACCTTGCATATGATGAAGAGGAGTTTAAATTCTACATTTAACAGAGAGCCGTATGGGAGAAATATGCTCTGTCTTTCTAGTCCTTTCAGTAATCTCACTGCAGTATTTTGGATTAACTGAAGGCTTTTCACAAAGCTTATAGGACAACCTGGTTATACACAATAGAGTTTACAGGTTGCAGGGAACTCGATTTTATGTGCATTTCTGTGCTGGGTTGCACAAAATCTGATAAGTTGCCTTAACTTCCTTCCTGTGGTTGTCCAGTAATGCATTTCCTCTTCTTTCTGCTTATGTCTTAAAATCCTAAAACTCACAATCTTAACCAATGTTTTTGCTGGGAAAAGGGAAATTAAATGAAAGGTTACTCATATCTGTTGGGTCTAATTACAAATGAATGAAAACCATAAGAATAAAATAATACTTTGGTGGAAAACTGCTTTTTTTTTAAATGAAAAAAGCAGATAACCTTACTGGAGCCACTCAATGCATACATCTATACAAACCCATTTTAAGAGGATCAGTTGTTCCCTTCATTGATGGTGCATGTTCAGCTCAGTGAAGTGATCACTGACTGATCCTCGTATAGTGACCACTGTGTAATAAAATGCAGGAGAAACTAAATGCATGCAATCTATTTTCATTTGCACATCAAAACAGAGCTCAGCATCAACAAGGTTATGAGCAGACGGTTTTCGGAGACATGTTGGCAAGTTTACTGTGTTTTACTGATGAATACATTATTTTTGTCATCACGGACTTCTAGAACATTTTGAGATTGGCAGTATTTGATATCGCTTACGGACATGAACAGATTGCGACAGGTTGAATATAATGTCTTTTTTATAAGCATTTTTTTAAACATTATACTCATTTAGTTCTTAGAAATGCAAAGTCAGTCCACCGTGAAGCATAGCACGATATTTCTTCTCACCTGCTCTTGTCAGGTTAAAGTGATGTTCAGTTGCATCCTTCCCCTGTCTGTGAATTTAGGACAACATCAAAGCAAGTGTTTCAAAATTTTAAGATTTTAGTTCATTACGGCACAGTGTTTTACACATGCTGTTCTTCAGATCATTAACAAGCTGCTCCGGTGTAGGTTTGGGCTAATCCATGGTTATTTTATGGTTCTTCAAACATAAATGCAGCAGGTAATCAAATAATTATTTGCCCTGCCATAAAGACAAAGATGACATTATGCAACCTTTCGTTAAGCCTAGTCAGCTTATCACAGAGAAAGGCAGAATCTTAAAATGTCCCTTCATACCCACATCCTTAAAATCTTTCCTCTAGACAGTTCTTTGAAAAATGCTGACAAAATATCACAAATATTCATATTAAAATATTAATTTTCATATGTAATTATAGAAACTTCCTGAAAGCTGACAAACTGACAGCTCTGCACATTTAACTGAGCTGTCTCAAACTACTAAGATGGACTAAACATCATATATATGCATGACGGGGTTAGGGTTAGGATATATATATGTGTATAAAAAAAAAAAAAAAACCACCCAGCACGCCCCTGCGGGCGGTTTATCCTTCAAGCTCGGGTCCTCTACCAGAGGCCTGGGAGCTTGAGGGTCCTGCGCAGTATCTTAGCTGTTCCCAGGACTGCGCTCTTCTGGACAGAGATCTCCGATGTTTTCCCGGGATCTGCTGGAGCCACTCGCCTAGCTTGGGAGTCACCGCACCTAGTGCTCCGATTACCACGGGGACCACCGTTACCTTCACCCTCCACATCCTCTCGAGCTCTTCTCTGAGCCCTTGGTATTTCTCCAGCTTCTCGTGTTCCTTCTTCCTGATATTGCTGTCATTCGGAACCGCTACATCGATCACTACGGCCGTCTTCTTCTGTTTGTCTACCACCACTATGTCCGGTTGGTTAGCCACCACCATTTTGTCCGTCTGTATCTGGAAGTCCCACAGGATCTTAGCTCGGTCATTCTCCACCACCCTTGGGGGCATCTCCCATTTTGACCTCGGGACTTCCAGGTTATACTCGGCACAGATGTTCCTGTACACTATGCCGGCCACTTGGTTATGGCGTTCCTGTAGCTCCTGTAGATTTACTGCTGTTTTGCTATTGTCTCTGGCTTACAGTGCACCTGGTCTTCTGTGTATAGACCCAGCCCTTGGTCTGTTGACTGTCTGTGCTGTGATTATCTCTGTCTCTTCGCGTGTCACCACTGGTAGGATTTCTGGATATCAGCCACCTCCTCTATCTGCCGGTGGTACATACCGTGCAGGGGCCTGTCCTTCCATGATGGTTCCTCGTCTCCCTCCTCTTTCTTGGGTTTCTGCTGCCTGAGGTATTCACTGAGCACTTGGTCAGTTGGGGCCATCTTCCCAATGTATTCTTGGATGTTCGTTGTCTCATCCTGGACTGTGGTGCTGACACTCACCAGTCCCCGGCCCCCTTCCTTCCGCTTAGCGTACAGCCTCAGGGTGCTGGACTTGGGGTGAAACCCTCCATGCATGGTAAGGAGCTTTCTTGTCTTTATGTCAGTGGCTTCTATCTCCTCCTTTGGCCAGCCTATTACCCCAGCAGGGTACCTGATCACGGGCAGGGCGTACGTGTTGATGGCCCGGATCTTGTTCTTACATTATGGATATGTGAGTGTGTGTGTGTGTGTGTGTGTGTGTGTGTGTGTGTGTGTGTGTGTGTGATGATGGTCAGGTTATACAATGCCTCGGTGACCTCCACTACACTATGCAGTATAGCTTAACCTTCAAAAGTTTAAACTTAGTGTTACCTGCAGTGTATCAAAGGAAATGTCACAGTAGGTGTAAAAACTTTTATTTTAGAGTCTCAGCTCATACCAACCATTTTCTTTTCTTAAAACAGTCATCAAGACTAACAACGCACGACTGCCGGGATCAAGAAGAACGCAACAAAACCATATGTGGTGTGAGCCAGCCTGTGTATCGCAGTAGATCCTACGTGAGTCATAAAACATCCAGATACCATCCTAACAGACAGAAGTGAAGTTTCACAAATGACCAAGTCTCTGAAACTTCAGTCTTAGCTTCCAGCTTCTCCTCCTTACATCTTTTCTCTTCATCTGTGAATCAGGCCTAACATGTTTTTCATTTCTTCCCACAAAAAGGCAACGTTTCAATCTTCCTTCCATGTCATGCATAATTATGAGTGGAATGACAGGATGTCCATGATAATTGAAGCAAAAAGGTACAACAATCTACTGCATAAACATTTCTCTAAAATATTTACTTTGATATTTACAAGAAATGTCTTTTTCACGCTCAGTGATAATCAAGACTCGAACAGGACCAGCACCCTCACCGAAAGCATCCCGGTGCAATTTGAAATTAAAATGATTTTAACAGTGTAAGTATCACTATTCACATAAAATATTATGTGTATCCTTATGTTTAATCTATTTCTACAAGTCAGTAGTTGTATAATTGTTCAGTGGCATGCTGCGATCATCTTTTCAGGAACCAAGACAGCACTACCTATCTGAACTTCACCTCAGATGAGACTGCACCTAAAGAAATGGACATTACATACAGGGTAAGACAGCGGTCCACAACCTTTTTTGCGCCACGGACCGGTTTAATGTCCAACAATATTTTCACGGACTGGTCTTTAAGGTGTCGCGGATAAATACAACAAAATAGACTGACACGACCAAGACAAAAACTCGGTATTTCGTAAATATAATAATAATCGTTAACTCTGTGTAATTGTGTAGCTTTAGCGTCCTCCTCTCTGCCCCGTAATGCTCTCTGGTTGCCATGGTAACGCGTAAATATTTCTTTCAAAATAAGATCTTACTTTTCCCGTGTTGTAGTTGTGTGTACAACTACAACACGGGGAAAGACCCAGGGAAACAGAGTTAATGATAAAAACACTGAAAACCATACATTTCACACCCGAGCTTCAACTCTCGGGGCCCTGTACCAAATGACTCATGGACCGGTACCAGTCCGTGGCCCGGGGTCGGGCACCGCTGGGGTAAGACACATGACGACTCTGTAACAAGAAACTATCCAACTCAACTGGTGATCAATGATCTCATTGAATACTTTTCCTGTCAAGATGCAGTTTTAAAATCATATTGATCTTCATTTAGTCAGGGTGACACAAAATCACATGTTAGCCTATCAATAATTTGTTTCCAGAGTTCAGGCCCGTTCTTCCATAGACTGGTTCTATAGAGCCAGAAGTATTTTCATAACCCTGTGTATCGCCCCCTGGAGGCCATTCAAAATAATGCAGGTTTAAGGAACTTGGCTTCACTTTTCAGACCCAGAACCTACGTCCACCTTTTATACTGTCTGTGGTTTAGACCAAGCCTCAAGTGGCCATTAGACGAGTTGATGGCTTTCCCGTATTGATTTCAGTTTTCAGCTGATCAATCAAAATTATCGATCATGTTCTTGCTAAACTAAACTAACTGGTTGTAACTGACTGATACAAGGCTGTTATCAGTATTTTCATCTGATTCTCATCAGAAAACTGAATATTTCCACATGTATTTATTTAAAATGACCATTTTGTCTATGACAATTTACAGATAGATAACACTGGTTTTAAGGAGTTTCCTGCAACCATCACCCTGGAATTCCCAACTCAACTGGAGCATAGCTTTGAAATGAAAAGCTATCAAATCTTTGTCAAGGAGGTAATTTTTTGTCTGAACACTGCTGCTCCATATGAAAATATAGAACCTTAAAGCTTACCATACTTTTTCTCTTTAAGAACAAAACACAGTGCACAGCCACTACTAACCACAAATTTAAGGTAAGTACAAGAGATTTAATAAAATATTGAGGTCTTGTAAAATTATTAATACCTTAAAAGGAAGCTGTTGTGCTAATGCTTTTATTTATTCGTGCTTGGACTCTATTAGACTAACTTTACATGACGCACAGTTCAAAGTAATCCTTATCTTATAAATGACTTTGCAACAACCTCTCAATTCATCCTCCATTTAAAACAAGAAGCTTTATCTAATTTTCTTTCCCTTAACCCAACTTTCTGCCCCTCAAAAACAGAAGGTTTGAACAGCTGGTTCTTCTGTATTGACAATATTCGATAAAGCAACTATCAGGGACATCAAACTGAGTGTTTAGAGAATACTTCCAACTGTACTGATGTAATTTAAAACATCATATTAGTATCCACAATTACTGCAGTATATTTATGACAGATGAAGAAGTAATGAAAAGAATAATACGTCTCATTTAAAACATTTTCTTGGGGTTGTGTTACAGAACTGCTTACCAAAAAATAAGTGCGTGGCCATCGTCTGCAACACTTTCAATTTGAAGAACTATGCATCTGCTGAGTTTACACTATCGGGAAAAGTCCACTTTAAAGAAGCCGCACAACAGGCAGCCGTATGTACTAAATACACACAGAATACACATTATACATATATAAAAATAATAAATTACTTAAGATTAATTAATCTGCTCTTACTTTACAGAATGTTGCTTTTCTGAAAAAATACACTGGAGACAGCAGAAAGATTAACTTTGTAAGTTCTGTACATGTTGGCTATGACGACGCTCGGTATGTGCTGAACGATCCAGAGGTATGTTTGATTTTGACCACAGCATATTTCTGTCATTGCTTTTACAGTTAACCTAATTTATTATATCTATTACCCACAGAATAAAGATCATTTGACACCATTCAAATTTCCAACAAAAAAGGTACCTTCAGTCTTTACATGAATAATTATTATAATTATTCAAACTATTTACTAGAGTGATGTTAAAAATGGTAAGGCACTACTTTGAAATCTTGTGTTTTCTCTGCCAACAGACTGAAGTTCGGGTTGATTTCTTTATCCTCCCAAATAAAATGCTGATCATTTTAACTGGAGCCGGTTTGGGACTCTTACTTCTGATCATAATCACAATCATCCTGTTTAAGGTGAGAGTTTATACTCAGCCTGAAGTCTGTTATCTTTATATCAAGTTGTCTGAATCTCCATAACTGCACTGAGATCACCAAATTGCTGTTTGGTCTAATGATTCTCTTTGTGTCTGTCACAAGCTCGGTTGCTTCAAGAGGAAAAAGTTTGGAGAAGATGATCTTGAGGATGACACTGTTGTAATACCAATCCCTGCTTCAACTGTAGGGACTGATAAGAAATCTGATAAATCTTCCAATGATAATCAAACGCAGGAAAAATCACCTCTCATCTCCTCTGCCCCCGATGATGAACAGATCAAGCAGTCAGGCACTGATAACAAATCTGATCAACCTTCTGAGGAAAATAAGGTTCATGATGATGGTGCTGCTGAGGAGAAAAAGGATGAAGCTACTGTTACCATTAACGCATAAAGTCAAGGAGGATTTGGAATATATGGAACATTTGTTAGTCTTAGTGACAGTTTAGCATAGTTCAGACTGGACACAAGTAGAAAACGTGATTTAGGGGTATGATCTGGGTCTGTGTCCCAGATGACCCCCCCATATTTTTTAATTCTCTTATTATTCTTCATGAGTTGCACGTCACGTATGGTTTAATCTTTGGATGAGAGAGCTTTAACCTGCATTTCACAGTGATTTCTGTTAGGGTTCCTGAGCTCATACACTGATGCCAGAATCATGCCATGCAGCATATAGGTTTATGAGATTTACAAATCAGTGCATTCTATTTCTACTTTTTACAGTACTCTTACTGTTTCTGAATTAGGTTTTTACATCTCATGCAATAATTGTGGGTTCAGCTACATCAGTGAAAAATCAATGACACCAGACATGAAGCTGAATAAGCATCAGATGGTTTGGCTTTCTACAAATGTTCAATGGTCACAGCACAGGAAAACATCAGCGAGTTTGTAGACACCTCCATGAAGGAGGCTGTTCATGCCAGACACAAGAGGCAAGCACTTCTGTTTAATATTCTGTTGAGATGTGACTAAAGAGTCATACCTGTAGCAATCCATAGTTCATGCAGAAACCCAAGGTTTAATAATTATTGTTCATGTGACTGTTTAACACAACTTATTTAACACGCTTAATAATTCCTTTTCTGCTAATGTCAATAGCCTACCATGTATTCCCCATTAATGCACATTATTTACATTTTGATACACTGTAATATTTTTAATAGTTACCACCTATATGAAAAGGCTCTGCTGCCTTCTGCACAGGTATTTATTCAAAAAGCACTTCACCTTGTATTATATCTGACTGTGTTTAATATGTTGATTTTTGTAGAGTAATTAAAATTTTGAATAATTGATTCTGATCTCACTAAATGAGTTAATGTGAGTGAGAAGATCTTTAGTTCGTTACAGACATGAAAGTTAGGTAGACAAAAGTGTTGATAATAAAAAGTTTGCAGCTGGATTGACAATAAACTTCATAAATTATGGCGAGTTTAAATCTGAGATTACATCAGATATTTAGAAATTGTGGATGATGTTGGCAAAGTAAGAAACCAATTTTAAATGTAGAAAATGTAAATGAAATGTAGATATTAAAGGGTGGAAAACAACATGTTCCTTTAATTTCCCTAATATTTTTAGTCTACTGTTGTTTGCATATTTGTACTTTTAGTTTGCTTTTCCGTGTTTTAAATGTCTTGCCTTTTGTACACTGTTAATTTTCATTGGAATATATCCTAAGATCTGTATCCATGTGAACATGAATTATGACTTTTTTTCTTTTTAAAAGAAATAATGTATCTTAGTAAAAGTGAAATAATGTTTGTAAGATAAACAGATGCACAAACCACCTTTGTATCTGCAAATGAATAAAGACAATTTCCCATGTCATATATGCACTGACATGTGAACTGGAGGTGTTATCTCAGGTGTCAGACTGACTAAATCCTTAAACCACATGATTTTGGTAAAATATCTGGATATTTTTAGATACAGATATAGAAAACTCAAACTGTTTCCTTCTCTCGCTCTGTCCCCTGGTATTCTTCTGAACTTGGCCAACTCATGATATGGTCAATTGTTCTACCTGCAGTTTTGTCTCCTACTCAGCTGTCTTCCTCTCTAACAGTTTTGAACTTCCTACAATAATTCAGCTGTCATCGTGTAAACTTGACCCACTAATCTTGTTGAACTTTCCCTCCCCTCTCTTGGCTCGTTGATAGTTAATATCGCACACTCCTCTCTTATCTCTGGTTCTGTTCTATCCTCTCTTAAAACTGCAATAATAACTCCAGTTTTGAAAAAGAATGGTTCAGACCGTACCGTTTTAAATAATTTCAGGCTAATTTCAAATTTGCCCTTCCGAGCCAAAACTCTCGAAAAAATAGTGGCTGTGCAGGTTCATATACACCTCACTGGAAATAACTTGTATGAAGTTTCTTGTTGTTTTTTTATACTTGTTTACTTGTAATACTTGTTTTTTATTTGCCTTTTGGATTCACCAATGCCCTTGCTGTTTTCCAGGCATTAGTTAATGATGTCTTTTTTGAACATATTTGTATTTCTCAGCTTATATATATGGACACAGCAAGGTCTTTGAGAAAAAAAATGAGAATGTCATCTGTCCATATCTATGTGAAGGTCAAGAAATGGGAGTTTCACACACTGCTGTCAGATCTCCATCAAACAGGGAACTTGAGGATGAGACATATGAAGCAGACAAATTGGGCTACTGACTGTTTATTCTGCATTGATCTGAGGATAGAAAACAGAATATATTAGTGCAGTCACTAATTTCATCCCTTCTGTGTGCTTAATTTTCCATTAATGTGGCGTAATGATATCAAAGCTGAGTCTTTTTTTTTTTTTAAATAAACATACATTTTAATACGAATAAGCAGAATTCATAAATAAGGGAAATGGTTTTCAGTACTGAATTTTTTCAGGCTTTCGTTTGTAGTTTGTTGTTAGAGTTTATTAATAGAAAAAGAAGAACTGCGTTTATCAGAATGTAGTATTGAAACTGTAAAATGATGACTGAGCCTTTTATTGGCTTTTTCTAATGTGCCTGAATTCTTACACGAGGCAGAGCAAAATATTTTAGCCTGGATAGCTGTTGACCTGATTAAGTGATGTTACACTAAATCAGATTATTTAATGAAAAAGTGTAAGGTCTTAAAGAAGATTTATTTATTGGGAGTGAATCTCATCTATACTTTTATTACTTTTTTCGTTGGGCAAACTAATTCAAATGAAAATGTGAGTGTATGGTGCTGAAGAGAGACTCTAATAATCTGAATAAACACTGTCATCTTAAAGGCCTTTAACCCTCTCAAGGCAGGCGTTGCCGATTTGCAACAGTTAAAAACTAACAACCTGATTCCCCCACATACATATTTTATAGTTTTTTTCTTTACTCAGAAGTATCACTACAGGACTTGGTTGTGCATTAACAACAAAAAGTTTAATTTGATCATGAGAGGGTTAAACAGAAAGAGCAAAACCTTGCACATGCATTTTCCCTTTTGAGCAAGTTGCCCTGCAACAACAGGAGATACTTACCGGTAGATCTTTTTTGTCCACTTTTTTACATTCAAAATCTTTTCATTAGAGAAAATAACAGAAACAGTTCTGCATGTGCCACTGAATTCAAGGCCACTATTATTTCAAGCCACTAAAATGTGCTGAACATTTATAAAACTGATTCAAAGTCTGGATTTTTAAAAATTACTGGCCAAAACCTCCACAGATGAACCTGCACTGATGTTCACAACTACTACATAACTGTGATATATGTACCACACTTTCTGTGTCTCAATGTAGTAACTGTCACAGTGACTGAAAAAACTTTTATTCTAGAGTCTCAGCTCATACCAGCTTTTTCTTTTTTCTTAAAACAGTCTTTGAGAGCGACACCTCGCATCTGCAATGCTCTGGAAGGAGTATTCAACACAACCGTGTGTGGTTTGAGCCTTCCTGTTTATGGCAGCAGATCCTCTGTGAGTCATACTGCAAGCAGATGCCCTCCTAACAGACAAAATCAAGTTTCACAAACGCAAAACTGAAACTTTCGTTTTAGCAACCGGCGTCTGCTGTGTAGAAATTCTCATCTATGAATCAGGTACAACGTCTTTGTCATTTCTTCGCACAAAAACACGACGATTGAATGTTCTTTCCACGTCTCTGTAACAACTGCTGCAAACAGGTACTACTGTCCAACATAATACAAAGGCAAACATTTTCTCTAAAATATTTACTTTGATTTTTAAAGCAATACCTTTTTCATCCTCAATGATAATTAAAACTCCCACAGGACCAGCATCCTGACCAAAGATCATGGCAAAATATGAAATTAAAGTAAACAGTATCAGTATTCGCACACTGCATCTGTTTTAGCATTACATATAGGATAAGACACTTAATTACTCTACAGCAAGACACCGTCCACCAGACCTGATGATCAAACGTAACAGAATACTTTTTATGTAAAGCTGCGTTTTTAAAATGCTCTTCACTGATTATTATTTAGTAATTAATGTATGTTTGAAGACACTTTTCAGGAGCATGTTCGAGCAGCCATTGCACTTGTCATTAACTTTGCCATTCTGCTATTATGTGGTGGCTAGGTACTATAAAGCAAAAAAGGCAGAAAAAAAATCCTACAACACATGGAAGATGTCATACGGCTGTGTGGCAGGCAGGATGTAGGACCCAAACGCAAGACACTCAGACATAGGAAAAAACACTCAAAGAGGCTGCTTTATTGCAGTGCAAAAAACTCCATAAAAACAAACACACAAAAAACAAACCCAAACTACAAACTGGAAACTGATAATAAACACTAGGAAACCTGGAACGAGAGACTAGGGACGCGGATCACAGGGAGCACGGAGGGAACCACACACAGCATGACGAGGGTACGACGTGACACAGAGCAAGGAAAACACAGGTCTTAAACACACTGAGGGACACCGAGTGAATGAGACACAGGAGAAGAGCAGAGCTGGGAGTAATCAAACATGATGAGACATGGGTAAAGCAAAAGTAGAAACACTGACATAAGACAAGGGACCGTCAAAGTAAAACAGGAAGTATAACACAGAGACGTGGACTTAATGATAATACAAAATCAAAACACTGGGTCACCGACCCAGGACCGTGACAGAAGGGTTTTAATATGATGTTTATGTGATCCACTAAAGTGAAACTTAACACTATATTTTGTGAGAGGGGTCTGGAGGTGACTTTTATTACCTTTGGACAGGTAACAGAAACTGGAACAGACCAATCTCATTTTTAGCTCTACAACTCCAGGAAAAAGATGCCACATAAGAGATGACCTTTATGTCTTTCTGCTACTTAGCGCTAAAAGACGAGAAGATGAATAAATCATTAGAATTTTCTTCGCCAAAACTAAATTACAAACTTGTTGGACACACAAAACAAGCCACATCATATTATTATTATTATTATTTAAATCACGAGCGTTACCAGTGAGTATACTCTGGATAATGTTTCTTTCTGACTCTAAGAATGACCAAAAATTACCCAAAAGTGGGCTCAATGTTTTATTCATTGTGATATGAAATGAGTGACAGAGCCCATAAACTCATCACCAAAGTGTGTGAATGTCAGATTTAGTGCTATGTATTCATCAGTTGGTTCCAACTATAGCTTTTATAATGGCTCTTTGAAGAGACTGTAGTTGTAAAATCATGCTGTTAACAGTGACGTGTGATCTGCGTTTACTTGTTTAGCTCAAGCCTCTTTAACCCTTAACCTGGCAAAGTGCGAGTTTGGGAAAGCTGTCGACATATCTAGGTAAGCAGGTTGGACAGGGGCAAATTCGTCTCATAACTGCATAAATGGATGCAATTCTGTCCCACCCTACACCCAAGAGATGAACTCTCTTGTTTTGGGCGGTTTCTAGGTCTAGCTGACGATTACAGGTGTTTTTGCCACAACTTCTCTGTGGTAGTAGAGCCACTCACCACTCACACCATTGTTCTTAATATATCTTCTCCCCCTCCAGCACATAATGGGCTCTTTTGAGGACATCTCTTATCACTGTTATGCTGATGATATTCAGTTGTACATCTCTTTAAGCCACAGGATTTATCTAAGCTTCAGCTTTTAAATGACTGCTTAAATTCTATCAAACGTTTGATGGCTGTAAATTTCCTCCAACTCAACCAGGGGAAAACTGAAGTCCTCATATGTGCTCCGGACAGATTTGTATCCCAGATAGTGAAAGCCCTTGGTCTTTTTTCTGTGTATGTTAAATCCTCTATCAGGAATTTAGGTGTCACTTTTGACTCGACTCTTACATTGGATGGGCATGTGAAATCTCTGGTTCGGTACATTTTAAGATCCTGGTCTTGACATTTAGAGCCTTGCATGGACTGGCACCTCCCTACATCTCCGATCTGCTACAGCCCTATGTCCCTAGCAGGTCCCTGAGGTCATCTGATCAGGGCTTACTTGCTATAAAACAGGCTAAAATGAGAACTAATGGCGACAGAGCTTTTGCCACCGTGGCCCCAAGACTGGAACTCTCTCCCCCAAACATTAAGAACTGTGGACTCAGTAGTTGTTTTTAAAAGAACAACTCAAAACTCACCTTTTTAAAACTGTGTTTGGTTAAATTTCTGCCTGTTTTATATTGTCTGTTTTACCCTTTTATTATTTGTTATCTTATGTGCAGCACTTTGTGATTCTGTCTAGAAAGGTGCTATAGAAATAAAAATGTATTTATTTATTTATTTATGTACAATCACAACCAGAGGTTGATCCTGATCAGATGTGTTCTTCCATAGACTTCTACAATATCGGAAGTCTTTATAACCTCATGTATCATCCCCTCTGGGAGGAAAAGATGACTTGATGCTTGTTTAGTCTCCAACAAGTTAACAGGTTGGCAGCTGAATTTTCTATGCAGTTCAGTGTTGACCCCAAAACCATTTGGGAAGAGAAGGGGTTGAAGATTTGATTGTTTTATCATGCTCTTAATGAAACGAGGAAGAATAATCACGCCTCAAGATATTCAAAGATTCAAAGCATTCATTGTCATGTGTACCAATAAAAAGCATTTCTCTGTACAATGAAATTCTTTCTCTGCTGTCCACACACAGATGCCGGTTAATATGTACAATAGATAGAATACATATCACATACAACGAGAACGCATCAAAGCAACTGAAAATGTGGAGGAAACATATAAAAGTACAGTTATTTCTAATATACAAGTGCAGTGAAGGAGTAAATTTGAACATCTCGAAAATGCATTTAATTGGTTCCTTAAAATCTCAACAATTTCTAATCTACCTAGTGACAGCTCAACCAGAAACAGTCCCAAAATTGTCCATTTCCAAAGTTGATAAAATTCCCCTTCAAGCTCCTACACTAAGCCATGTGATTATGCCATGCGAGGGGGGAGGGGTTGTCTTTAAAAAAAAGCAAAAAAAAAGACCAAGCTTGAACCAGTGTACCAAAGTAGATCATCAATGATTATGATTGAAACCCTAGTCCCGTTCCAAAACCTTAAACGTTTGTTTTGGAGAATAGAAAATGAAATTTCTTTCTAATAAAATGAAGTGTTTTTGATGAACAGAGAAAACCATGTAAGTGACTGCTCATCTTGTACTTAAAGTTCAGTTTAAAGGGCTATTTCATTATCATTTGAATGTATATTATTTGTGTCAGATCCTTGTATTGAGTTCCCTTAAAGACAATGGAAATGCCAAAACATTGGACACATTAGTGATGTCAGCTGCATTTATGATATCCTAATTATTAATTATATGATGTCTTTATTTCAATGTGTAGAACATATCGTTTTATGAGTTAAGAGTTGGATGTTTGAATAACAAGGAGAGTATTTCTTAGTAATGTAAAATGTGATGGAGTGGGTGTTTGGTTTCTCCTATGTCGAGATCCAAACTTTAAATAACTGCACAGCTATTATTTTAAGGGTTCGGCAGATGCTTTCGATTATATGAGCTCTAAAATTTCGGGCGACCGTGGCTCAGGGGGTTGGGAAGCGTATCTGTAACCGGAAGGTTGCCGGTTCGATCCCTGGGCTCTCTGTCCTGGTCGTTGTGTCCTTGGGCAAGACACTTTACCCTACCGCCTACTGGTGTTGGCCAGAGGGCGCGTAATGGCAGCCTCGCTTCTGTCAGTCTGCCCCAGGGCAGCTGTGGCTACAACCGTAGCTTGCCTCCACCAGTGTATGAATGTGAGAGTGAATGAATAGTGGCATTGTAAAGCGCTTTGGGTGCCTTGAAAAGCGCTATATAAATCCAATCCATTATTAAAATGATATTTTATGATTTTTTTAAATGATTTTTTTTTCACATAATGCATATATAAGAATAATATGTCCTGTGCTTAGTAAATATGTATAGAATGAACCTAGAACTGAAACAAACTGAGTTTGTTTAGAAACGAATGAATTGCACTGATATTGTGAAGATTCACTGATGATTTTGAAATGCAAAGCTTGCATCTATGAACAACAGTCTGGGAAAATAATTATATTTGTGGTAATGGAAAATTATAATTCCACCATATGTCCTTTAGTACTTTTAGATGCTTTAAAAAAGTAAAAGATTTAACACTGAGATATTTGTGGTTTACTCAGTGTATATCTAACTGACATATGCAGTATGACAAGCTGCCAGCAGATGATCCCTGTAAAGGACTAGTACAATAGTCTCATGATGTCAGTATGATAAGAAGGACACCTCAATTCCAATTACATTTTGCGTAATAAATTAGGATATTTATATTCCGTTGAATTCCGTTTTCCAAATTTTGCCAGACATAAATGGGACATAAACGTTGTTTTTACTGCCTTTTACTGTATATTTCATTTAACTCTTAGCTGTTATATGCCTGTTAAGGGGATGAAACTCATTTGTTTTGCTCAGCTGTGGAAGAAGATGAACGTGTGGAGCGCTGACACCCTGTAGTCTCATACAAATTACACGGATGCTTGCAATAACTGCATATAGACCACTTTCACTCGAGGGGTGTGTTTGGAGTAAAATGCCAAACAAGGGACGTTAGGCTGCGTTGCATGCTGGGAAATAATTTTGTTGCTAGGAGACCGTAAACCTCATTCGGTGACGGTACAGCGCTTTGTAGCTAGTTTGACAAAGCTCTAAACACTAAGGCAGTTTAATTATTAATTTAAGAGAACAATAAGATATTCTGGTGCTGAATATTTGATTCGATAGCCTGCTTAAACACAAGGTGACTGCAATCACATCACTGTCATCAGGCATCAACGAAGTTGAAAACGTTTTCTAACTTAACGGTAGGTTCAGTACAGGCCAACTGTCAGTTCGCTTCGACGTTTGCCAGCGTTTTAAGTACGCGACTTTAGCTAGTTGCATCACACTGTGCACTTGCTTTTTGCACTTCCTGTCCTCTTGTCCTTTTACTCTCTCAGGGACGAGAATATGGACTCAACTGCGAGGGGCGCGCAGCCGAGCCTCCCTGCCCAAAGAAGTGCTAGTGGCTCCCCAGGTGGGTACATCCATTATTCAGTTCATTTGTGTTCATACAGCGCCAAATCACAACAACCGTCGCCTCAAGACGCTGTATATTGTAAGGCAAGGCAAGGCAAGGCAAATTTATTTGTATAGCACAATTAAACAACAAGGTGATTCAAAGTGCTTTACAGAGACATTAGAAACAAAAGTAACCTAGTCAGTTTTGAAGATTAACAATGGCTAACACTGAGCAGTGCTGATTTTCTAACACTGGAAAATAATATTCCAGTGTTAGAAAATCAGCACTGCTCAGTGTTAGCCATTGTTAATCTTCAAAACTGACTAGGTTACTTTTAAACATATAACACTGTCAAAAGTGTTAATTTAACACTCAACAGTGTTGTATTTAACACTCAGAGGTGTGGACCCATATAGACACTCTCCAGTGTTAATTTAACACTGGAGATTTTGCTGTGTTTCGCGCATCTGAACCCTTATCGTAAGGGGAGCTACCAGTCCTTCTGTGGACGAGCTACTTTCTATTTTAAATTCCCTGAATTTAAAATACTCTCTAGACCCAGTCTAGACCCAGCTGGGGAGCTACCCAGAGCTCTAAACCCACTTAACAAACAAACAAACAAACAAACAAACAAACAAACAAACAAACAAACAAAAAACAAACAAACAAACAAACAAACAGTATATAAAATCAAAACAGATAAAATCAGAACAGTAGATAAAATCAGTAGTTAAATGTAAGTTTTGAAATTTAAGCTTAAAAGTGTGGATTTGGTGCTTTATTCAAATGCAGCTGAGAACAGGTGAGTCTTCAACCTGGATTTAAATAAACTGAGTGTTTCAGCTGATCTGAGGCTTTCTGGGAGTTTGTTCCAGATATAAGGAGCATAAAAGCTGAATGCAGCTTCTCCGTGTCTGGTTCTGACTCTGGGAACTGATAAAAGACCGGATCCAGATGACCTGAGGGATCTGGAAGGTTCATACTGGGTCAGGAGGTCACTGATGTATTTTGGTCCTAAACCATTCAGAGCTTTATAGACCAGCATCAGGACTTTAAAGTCTATCCTCTGACGGACAGGCAGCCAGTGTAAAGACCTCAGAGCTGGACTGATGTGGTCCACTTTTTTGGTCTTAGTGAGGACTCGAGCAGCAGAGTTCTGAATGAGCTGTAGTTGTCTGACTGATTTTTTAGGTAGACCTGTAAAGATGCTGTTACAGTAATCAAGCCTACTAAAGATGAATGCATGGACTAGTTTTTCCAGGTCCTGTTGAGACATCAGATCTTTTATCCTTGAAATATTCTTGAGGTGATAGTAAGCTGATTTTGTTATTGTCTTAATGTGTTTTTCTAAGTTTAGGTCTGCATCCATCACTACACCCAAATTTCTCGCCTGGTTTGTGGTTTTTAGGTGTATAGATTGAAGTTCTCTGGTGACCTGTAATCGTTTTTCTTTGGCGCCAAAGACTATTACTTCAGTTTTGTTTTTGTTTAGTTGGAGAAAATTGTGGCACAACCAGTCATTAATTTCCTCAATGCATTTACCAAGAGCCTGTACAGGGCCTCGGTCTCCTGGTGACATTGTGATATATATTTGTGTGTCATCTGCATAGCTGTGATAGTTTATTTTGTTGTTCTTTATAATCTGTGCCAGTGGGAGCATGTAAATGTTAAACAGAAGGGGTCCCAAGATGGAACCTTGGGGAACTCCACATGTGATACTTGTCTGCTCAGATGTGAAGTTACCTATTGATACAAAGTATTTCCTGTTTTCTAAGTATGTTTTGAACCAGTTTAGTACAGTTCCTGAAAGACCTGCCCAGTTCTCCAGTCGTTTGAGTAATATGTTGTGGTCAACTGTATCAAATGCTGCACTGAGATCCAGTAAAACTAAGACTGACATTTTTCCACTGTCTGTATTCAGACATATGTCATTGAACACTTTGGTCAGAGCGGTTTCAGTGCTGTGGTTCTGTCTAAAACCTGACTGGAAGGCATCGTAGCAGTTATTCTGTTTTAAGAAGTAATGAGCTGTTGAGAAACTGCTTTTTCAATGATCTTACTTAAAAATGGGAGATTTGAGATCGGCCTGTAGTTGTTCATTTGTGTCTTGTCAAGATTGTCCTTTTTCAGTATAGGTTTGATTACAGCAGTTTTTAGTGGTTCTGGAAACACACCTGACATTAAAGAAAAGTTGACGATCTGTAACAGGTCTGACTCTAAAGTCTTTGAGACCTTTTTGAAAAAACTTGTTGGCAGGACATCTAAACAGCAAGAGGAGGAGTTCAGTTGACCTAAGATGTCCTCCAGGTCTTTGCTGTTAATAGGGTGAAACTGTTTCATGGTGTTTAAACAGTTTTTCGGTGGACACAGTACATATCCTGGATCTGCTGTTGATGTACCAATGCTTGTCTAATCTTTTGGATTTTTCTGTGAAGAATTTGGCAAAGTCATTGCAGGCCATGGTTGAATGAAGTTCAGCTGCCACTGGCACAGGAGGGTTTGTTAGCCTGTCAACTGTAGAAAATAAGACCCGAGCATTATGGCTGTTTTTAGTGATGATGTCAGAGAAGTAGGACCTTCTTGCACTCCTCAGTTGTAAATTATAATTGTGAAGAGAGAAAACCCCAACAATCAGACGAATCCTTGAGCGCAAACACTTGGCGACAGTAGGAAGGTAAACTCCCCATTTAACAGGAAGAAACCTCCGGCATGACCAGGCTCAGGGAGGGGCGGCCATCACAAGAGTGTGAGAGTGTGGGGAGTGAGACAGAACAAAACACGGGCTGTGGAAGAGAGACAATAATAACCAATGAATAAATGCAGAGTGGTGTATTTAAATAAGGTGAATGAAGAAGAAACACTAAGTGCATTGTAGGAAGCCCCCAGCAGCCTTGGTCTACTGCAGTATAACTAAGCAGGCTTCAGGGTCACATGATCCAGCGCTAAACATATGCATTGCAAAAATAAATGACAGTTTTTAAGTCTAATCTTAAGAGTAAAGAGGGTGTCTGTGTCCTGAATCCAAACTGGGAGCTGGTTCCATAATAAAAGGGTCTAAAAGCCTTAAAGGTCTAAAAGGCTAGTCTCCTGTTTTACTTTTAAATATCCTAGAAACCTACAAGTAAACAACCAGTCTGACAGCAAAGTCCTATGGTCCTATGATGCCTTTAAGATAAGATGGGGCATGATTATTCAAGACCTTGTATGTGATCAGAAGGAGTTTAAATTAAATTCTCAATTTAACAGGGAGCCAATGAAGAGAAGCTAATGCAGGAGAAATATGCTTAATCTCTCTAGTGCCTGTCAGTACTCTCACTATAGCATTTTGGATCAACTGAAGGGGTTTCAAAGCTTTTAGTTAATGAATTACAATAGTAACAAATATTTCTGGCACAACTACACCTACTGCATGGAGAAGATCTAATAACGCAGAGACTGCAACACTTAAAAGTAATGAGAAACAACTTTATTAAGTGACCAACACATTTCGGCTTGTAGCCTTCATGAGGTCATTGTAAAATGTAAAACAGTTTGTGTTTAAGTAAAAGCCAGGAAAGAGAAAACAATTTCAAATGGATAATTAAACCTTCACAAATAAACCAGCTGACCAACTGACATTTAACGAGGTGGTATTGGTCATTTAGTTAAGTCACAGCCCAACTCACAGCCTTCGATTCTGGACTAAACCATTAAAGATTAAAAGGGGAGGGAAAAAATCCCCACATGTCTTAACGTAATACATACTCAAAATTACACAGAAAGATGCAAATAAGTTAATATAAAGAAT
Source organism: Haplochromis burtoni (assembly GCF_018398535.1). Taxonomy (NCBI): domain Eukaryota; kingdom Metazoa; phylum Chordata; class Actinopteri; order Cichliformes; family Cichlidae; genus Haplochromis; species Haplochromis burtoni. The sequence continues at coordinate 1,141,234 of NW_024582396.1, forward strand.
AAAAAAAGATAAAATTTAAAAGTAAATATAAGTACAGGAACATTAAAAGAGGAAGACGATGGAAAAATGTAGTTAAAAAATCAGTTGGTCAGTTGGTCACTGAATAAAGTTGTTTCTCATTACTTTTGCTTGTGTAGTGTTGCGGGAGTCTCCGCATCAAATTAATTACAATAGTTCAGCCTAGAAGTAATAAATGCATGAAGTAATTTTTCAGCATCACTCTGAGCAAGAATGTTTTTAATTAAAGGGATCTTGCGTAAATGCAAGAAAGCAGTCCTACATATTTGCTTAATATGCACATTGAAGGACATTTCCTGGTCAAAACTCCAAGATTCCTCCCAGTGTTACTGGAGCCCAGGTAATGCCATCCAGAGTAAGAATCTGGTTAGACACCATTTCTAAGATTTCTATCTGAATTTAGAAACAGGAAATTAGAGGTCATCTAGGCCTTTATGTCTTTAAAATTATAGTGAGTGACATATAACCAGTAAGTCTCGGGTAGTCAACCTCTTTTGCAAATGTTAGGAATAAGTTTGGTTTCTACTTGATACTGTCACAGAGCTGCTGCAAAAGCTTCCTGAACTACAGAAGCCCCCTGACCCACCAAAGCCTCCATTCAGAGATCCCCAGGTGAGGCTTGGCTTATTAAGTTCAAATGGTAGATGGTATGAAATCCAGTTTACTGTATACCCAGTGTCATCCATGGGAGTTTTTGCTTATCCATAAAATAAATGAAATGTTAGGGGCTTTTGTATGTCTTTTGCTTTCCTTACATGTAGGGTGTGTTGAAGAGATGTGTAAAACGAAACGAGCCCAGTGTCCTACATTTAAAAGCTCGCGAAGAGATGATTTTTCCAGGTTGGTACACAGAGCCACAGCCATCTAAAAGTCTGGAGCAACGGTGCCGTGAAGTTATCGACCTAACTTCTCAGCCATCCTCTAAAGATGCCACTGACCAACAGGTATTAGACGAGAATATGTATGAAAAAAGCCTACTATTAAAATTGCAAGAGTCAACGATCTGCAATCTTCAGCTCCCCATTCTGCCGCTTTTATACATATTTAGCTGCTAGAGTAGTTTTGTAATGCAGTGCTATTAAGCTGGTTCAACAAAATATTTTATGTGATTATAGGTAATGCTGTCAGTTTTTGTTTTCCCTTTTATACTATTTTTTTATTACATGTTGGTTGTAGTTCATTCAGTTTTTTATGAAACAATGCCATTGAGTGACATGGAGGCGAAATCATCAGATTTCTGTCTTTTTGCTAAAGGTTTTGTTGTTTTGGTTTTTTTACTCATCCTTTCAACCCTGAACCATGAAGTAATTGACAAATTTAAACCAAATGTTTTTTTTAATTGCATATAGTTTGCATGTATGAGCTTTAATTTGTATCATATTTACTACATCAGCATTTGTGGCAATTTGTTGCTTAATACTGTGTTGTACAATTTATTTAGTTTGGTTTGTTTGGGTTTTTTTTAGAAGGTGCCTCTTACAGTGATAATGTAAACGTCTCAAAACTATCAAATATTCACCTGGGATTAAGGGTTTAAGTTTAAGGGATTCATTCTGCCTGGTTTCTGGGCTAAAACTGTATCCAACTATGCATTGCTTCACTTTTTGGAATTGCATTGTCTGCACAAGGGGCCACAGGCTTAGCTCAGTGGGTGAACAGGTGACCATATTCCACATAGCCAGAGTGTAGTGGCGCAAGAACAAGTCCAACCATTGGGCCTTTGATGGGTGTCTTCGCCCTCTGTCTCCCCACGTTCCTGTCCCCCAGTTTGTTTTCACTGCTGAGCTATCCAATAAAGGCATAAACATGCCCTATTTTATGAAATCATGTGAATGCAATAACTGAAAAGGAAATCACTGAGGATGTATGTCATAGCTGCATCTACTAGGAGGCTGAGGGGTTATTCTGGTGGCTGCCAGTGTTTATATATTTAACAGTACACGCTTTGAGTTTTTTTAATCAAATCCAGATGAAATATTAACACTCATTCTTCTACATTTTTGTGTGCAAACTTTGGTTTTCACCAGTTCTGCACTTTGGAATGATTTAGTATATTTCAACAGCTTCAACATGTTCCTTAAATAATTCAATAATTACAGCAGTTCAACTCAAACCATTCAGCTTTCAGCATTCACACTGCATTTTCTTTAGGAAGTTAGTCAAGCTATCGTTATAAATCTTTTCACATCCATAAAAGAATCAAACTGTTATGAGCTTATGCAGTTTTATGCTTACCTTTAATGTAGGTTGTGCCAAAGAGACTTGTGAGACCTAAGAAACCAAGTCTCCAACACTTAAAAGCCTCTGAGCAATCATCCACACCAAAAGATCTGAAACAAAGGCACCATGAAGCTGTCCACCTACCTCCTCTGCCATCCACTAAAAATGTCCAACAGGTATGAGAAGTTACTAGGTATGATTTTAAAAAAGCTTGCCCTTTAAAATATTGTGTGACCAGCCCTTGTCTGATGTCGCAAGCATTGCACACACAGTACAGAAAGTACTCTAGTCTAGTATTTATAAGTTAAAGTTAGTTAAAGTAAATACTGTGTCATAAAAGAGGTCCCTTGACATATTCAGGCAGCTTGATAATGTAGCGGTAACACTACACACCTTTGGAGTGGGAGTCGGAAGTTCGATTCCCACCCAGTATCCATTAAGTAAGGGTCCTGGTTAGACCTCCCATGCTAAAAACCAAGCCCTGGAATGGTGTGGCTACTTCTGCAGCCTGTCAGCAGCTCAGACGCGAAACATTTCACTGCGTATCGTACTCTGTATGATTGTGTAGGTGACAAATAAAGCTTGTTTGAGGAATTTGTAATCATGGTAGCATATTTTACATTAAAAAGCAATATAGTGCTGTAGTACATCAGTAAACAATATCTATAGTGTACAGTGAATAGGTAGTTCCAAAATATGTCTAAAGCAATTTTCTGTCATAATTGCCACTATAACTGGAAAACTTAACTTCTCTCTTCTTTTCTCAGCCCTTAAAGGGTGTGATGTCAACCCCTCCTCTCCCAAGGCTTCCCATTAAGAGTTATATACAGCGGGACTATACTTCCAAATCTCAACTTAATGAGTACCACAGTACTGACTTTGTTTTGACTGACAGTCAAACTGTGATTTCGGAGTCTGATGGTGATGATGCAGGACTGCTAATTGTGAAGCGCTGGGAAAAGAACGTGTGCAAGCTGCGATGCATCCCCTTCTTTGCACGCTACAGACTATGGAAACCTTTCTATGTCTGGCACAGAAATGTTCGTGCCAACAAGATGACTTTGGCCAGGGAGTCACTACAAAAAAATTTGTTTATTGTCATCCCGGTATGTGCATGTGCAAACTGAAGTCTGTTTTTAGTGATCTCTAAATATTTTCAGAGAGAGAAAGCCTTTGAATTATACAGATTTTAATAAAAGTGTGGTTCTTTTATCATGTTCTTTACATTTGTCTATGTTAATCAGAATCTAAGTCCTGCACTGATGGATATTAGGAAAATGTGCTGCCAACTTATTGAAACAGGCTTTTGTCACATGAAGAAAAAGTATGCATACACACTGCAGGAATTCCAGGACAGTAAGATCAAACAACTACAAGAGGTGCAGTTGTATAAGAACTTTCATATATATATATGTGTATGTGTATGTATATACTGATATTGTCTGTTTCATTACATTGGTTATAAGGTTATTATTACATTATTGCTTTCTTTCTTATTATCAGGCATACAGCGACCTGAAGGGGTTTCATGAACTAGTAAAGGAGGAGACAGTTTATACCTGTGGCCGCTACTTGATGGATGCTAAAGCTCGTGTTGGTGCGTACATGATGTGGATACTGTTTAAGACACATGCTGGTGGCCACGAACTAATTGCCACTGTGGCTATATAAGCCACATAGGTTAACCTTGGCTTGAAGACCTTTCTGAGCAGGTTGGAACTGGAGAGATAGTCTCTTCACTCTGAGAATCTGGGTTACAATGTAACCAACTGTTCTCTTTCATCTCTCTGTCTTACATATTTCATATGTAAGAGTCCATATGAACTCCATGTGTCCATAGGCTTATGTGGATTCTGTATAATTCAAAGACTTCCTTCAGTGGACTCTGTAAGACACCATGAGGAAACCAAGCATATGCAGCTGTTCAGGCAGTTCAGGCATTAGGCTAGACCCCTGCTAGCCACATGGGCACGATCTGGGCCTAAGTAATGCACACACTTACCATGGCCACCCTCTATAGGCATATTTATTCCACAACTTAAATAGGTGTCGTCCACTGGGCTAGCCATATTCTGTCTGGGAAATGTGCTGGAGTAATTTGGGTAACAATCACACGTCATATACTTAATGTTATACAGGTTCTAAAAACTATGGGTGTGATGCAGTTTTCTGTCGCTGCGACTGTTGAAATGTGACTCTGAGAGTCAGGTAGCAATTGCCAACAGCACAATGTTTTTTTGTAACTGTCTGGTGAGTTGGATAGGATGAATGAAAGCAGCCTGACTTTTCCTCTGACTGGCCAGATTTCATGTGGTAAAAATGGCTACGACAGCAGGTTGGTGAAGCACCCAAGCTTTTCACTAGTTTGTGTAGGGGGAGACAACAGCCATCTCTGGAGAGGTCGCGGTGACCAGCTCTCTTCTTACAATTTAAGCAGACATGCTGATGTTACGCACACTACACGCATTATAGGTACTTAAAGAGTATCCATGCTGCGCTGTGGGGATGTAGGTTGCAGAGATAGTCTTGACACAATAGAGAAAGTTGATTTGTATATCCAGATGTAGATCACAAAATTCAAAGCCTGTTCATGCTCGGTTTGTCACAGAACAAGAAAAGAAGATCGCATCAGGGACCAACATGTCTTTTTTCTTCAACCACGTCATCCAGTGGGTGCATTTTATTTCTGTCTTTGCTTCCCAAAATGTAATATGTTTTCTGTATTGATTTGTATATTAAGCATACTGTACTTTTTTGTTTTAATAACAAAACACTCATAAGTAAATAAGCAAAATGGCAAAAACACAGAACAGATAATCATGGCTCAAGCACATCTGTCACACTAACGATGTCTTTGTTTCTTACCTGCCCAGCTTTGTTCGACTTGTTGACTATTTGGTTATCACCACCTTGCACAGCTGTGCAGTGAATGCAGTGGATGAAATACTGACTCTCCTGCAAGTGCAGGCAGGTCCAACACCCAGCAATGCCATCATTCAAAGCTGGACCCTTGACTCAGACGCTGCGACTGACTGTACTGAAAAAGAGATGGATAAAAAGGTAGGGGAATTATTCAGTACAAGTAACTGTAAAAATATTGCATTTATTTTTGTAGCCATGAGAAATCGAGATGTCAAGAGAACACATTCTTGTTTATGCCAATATATGTATCTTCATCAGACTATTAAGTCAGAAGCTCCTCAATTCCATCCTGTATTCATGTCTGAGTTGATCCTGGACACAAACAGCTTGACTTATAAACCCTCTGAAGAGAACTTCTGGGTATGATTAGTTTTTACACTGTATAGTTTTTTGTTTCTAATCAGAAAATACCCATCAACATTATGTTTCTATTTCCTACAGGAGACTGTTGCAGATTTTATCAAGCATTTTGAGAACATGGTGACGTCAGTTAAGGATCTTACTGAAGATCCTATTTTTAATTCAGTGATTGAACCTCAAAGGGGTGAGGTTAGTGACGTTTTTCAATCTATTTCAACATATTTTCAACCTGCCTCATATTTATACTTAAAATTGTCAGATTTTTTGATAAGATTGAAGTATTATGGTTATGTTGAATTTTAATTTGCAATTAATATGGGATTTTATTTGAATGTTTTATATGTTTCTGGAAGGTGGTAAATAAATATGAAAATGCACCCTCTTTGAAAGTTATCCTAAACAATGACGTCTACCTGCAAAGTTTAAAGCAAAGCATCCAGGTCAGTGTTTTTACTGTGTTGTTTTCCTACGGTCTCATGGCGTCCTGATAGCTTTGAACTGAGCTGATGTATTTTTCTCCTTCAGAGGTCATTCCAGATTGTATTTGCTGCTGCAAATGTGTACTCACACATGTTTGAGCACTTTCCGAGAATGTACAAGGAGAATGAAAGTTTGGATCTGGATGCACTGCAGGGACAGGATCAAGGTAATGTGCAGTACATCAGCATCAACACTGTCAGAGCTTTCTGTAAATTTCTGTGTTTTTTCTCTTTGTTTTGAAAAGATAAAGGTTTTATTTGCCAGATAATTGGACACTTAAAAACAGCACATTCATGTGTTGTCACTGGGTGTATCGTTGAAATATGACAAATGTCCTCCCTCATAATATGCTTTTTAATATTTATTTAACTTTTGCATTGGTCCTTTCGGTCCTTTCTTGGCCTGCTGCTTTTCTTTAATGCGTGGGTTTTTTGTTTTTTGTTTTTTGTTTTTGTTATGGAAATGTTTTATAGTTTACTGCCCAGACAGGATCACATATGTGATTTCAATTGTGTCCTTACAAAACATATTTCATTTTGTCTTTTAATACTTCAAGCTGTCACCAAATTCACATACCTTCAGAGACCATTACATATTATTATTTCTACTCCATTAAGAAAATTATTATTCTCTTCTTGTAGCCAGCAGTCAGTTTGCAGCAATATTTTGTTTTAGCATATTCATTCCACTCTCTGTTGAAGCCTCTATATCTTAGATCATAGCTTGGATCATAGACCCCACAGTTTGATTGTTCTCACCAAATTAAATTGTTCTTTACAAGTTTGGCAGAGTCTCTCTACAAGTAAAAGTCAGTGTACGTAATGATATGGATATGACATGGAATCTTTCTTATCACTGTAGGTTTAGGTAACAGTACAGGGTCAATCAATTGTTGTAGCCTATACTATATTGATTTTTTAAAACATTTTTTTTCATTCTTAGTTTGATGGTTGTTATGTTTATTTTAGAACACCTTACATTATAAATGCTCTTAATATTCTTGGGAAAACATTCGGTCTAAAAAGGCAAAATGGGGATATTGGACATGTTTCTGAATAGGAGAAAATAAAATAAAGTCACGAAGAATAATAAGTTAATAAGTTTTACTTGTTAACTTATTGTTCTTGTGGTTTGTTTACAAAAAGCAAACAAACCACAAGATACATGTTATTTCCTTTTTTGCTGATAATTCTTGATTTTGTCTCACAGATTTATCCTTCTTTGAAAAAGCACTCAAGTTATACTCCACACAGCAAAAGGAAGCCGTAGGCATTCAGCAGAAGACACATCTCGGTTTACTGCTTGTGGACAAAGGACAGCTCAAAGAGAAGCTTGTATCATCTTCCCTCCGAAATCTGGAGGTTAGGATTAGCCTATCTGCACATGCATGCAATACACTCAATAAGTTCTCCACTAAAATGTAATTTTTTTCCCCATTATTTTTGTTTTTTGTTTTTCATCTAAATTTTACTCTTGATTGTTTTTGTGTAAAAATGTGGAAATGTTTTTGACCATAAAATGTGATTTCAGGTCATCAATCACATGCTCACCCAACTTGCTAAGAGGAAAGTAGATGCCATAGTGACTGAAGTTTGTGAGGCCGAAGTTAAACTAGGGTCCAGTCCCTCTACTACAGCTCAGCTGGCTGACTTTCTCAAATTTGTGGATGAGATTCAAGAGAGGGTGAGATGCTCCTGTTTAATAATTAAATGCGATAAACCAATAAAACAGCAGCTTGTTTTCTTTTTCCTCAGCTTCCTTTCTCTGCTTTACTTGACTCCATATTTCCATTTTTTGTTTTGCTAGATTATAGAAATAAAAGAAGAGCAGAAATCAGTATCCAAAATGTACGATCTGATCAACATGTACTCAGTTCCCACACCACCAGAAGATCTTGTGAAGTTTGCCGCACTGGAACCCTTTATTGAGTCATTAAGCTCTGTCATGCTAAAGGCAGTGCTACAGCGGAATGGTACTATGGAAAAGTTTTGCAGCTGCTTGCAGAAGGATATGAAGGAAATCAAACAGGAGGACATGAAAATCCAGGTTAAATTGCAGGTATAAAAAGATGATGACTTTGTTTTTAATTTTGTTGTTATTTTTCTTTTTAATAATGCTAACTAATGGACAATTAAAAAAAACAAAATACATTTGGTATAATTAAAAACTTGTGAATGTCAATGTGTAGGATCCACAAATTCTAGACATCAATGCTGATTCATCACAAGTGCATCTGCTGTTGAGGGAGATCAAGATTTCCATAGAAAAGCTACAGGCCAAAGCATCCTCCTGCATAGCCTACCAGAAGAAATTCAAGGTATTTCTTCTTTCAATGTAAACATATTTCATAGAAAGTAGATCAGGCCATAACAGTTTCAATGTGTGCTAAAAAAAGTTGTTACTTTAATTTTGTAAGCCAAACTTCTGACCACCTGAAAACAACTTACTCTCCCATTCTCTGTTTTTAATTAATAAAGATGGAGGTGACCAAATTTGAGTCACTGGAGCAGCTGACGGCAATGTTCAAGCTAAAGCAGTTGCTCTGGACCTCTCTGGAGCAATGGGAACCTTTACAGAACGTATGGCAGCAGGTGAGGTGCAAACGTTTAATTCTATATCTACAGCAGTGAAAGTAATTCTTTCACCACCTGCTCAATTTGTAAGTTTCATCGCTTACAAAGAAATTATCAATCTGTAATTTATATGGTACTTTCATTTAATAGAGAAACAGAATATCAAGCAAGAATATATATTTAAACACACACACACAGACACATTACATCAAAATTATAAATCGATTTGCATGTCATTTTGTGATATAAATATTTGATCCCCTAAAATCCAGCCAGAATACTGACTCCTGTTGACCCACTGTGTGCACTAAGATTGCAATCAATCACAGATACTCCTAATCTCAACTTGTAGTGTGTGTAAAGCCCCCCTGTCCACAGAATCAAATTCTTCCATTCCAACCTGTCCACCAACACTAGAGCTATCAAGGGATATCAGGGAAAGGTTTGTAGACCTGCACAATGGAGTGAGCTTCAAATCCATCAGCAAGAACCTTGGTGAGAAGATGACAACTGTTTGTGTGATTATTTGAAATTGAAGAAATATAAAATGATCATGAGTCGTCCTCTGTGTGGAGCTCCATAGAGCCTGCCTTATGGAGCGATGATGATCATGAGAAAGGTATTAGCCCAAAACTACATGGGAGGAATTTATTAATGATCTGAAGGCAGTTGGGACTACCATAACCAAGAACAGCATTGGTAACACACTACACCATAACGGACTGAACTTTTGCAGGTCCCCCCGATCAAGAAGGTCTTAAGTTTTTCTATCAATGGGCCTGGGCCCCCTTGCCCTGGTGGGTTCCAGAGTGTGGGGGTGCCTACTGGGGTCAGCGGGGGAGCTGGCCCCAGGGAGGGGCCGCTTGCCCCTCCCTTTCTTCCCTCCCCATCCTCAGCTGCCTCCCTATTCCCGCTCTACCACACACCCCCACGTGGGGGGTGGGCACGTTTTACAGCATCCAGAGGATGGTCGGTGTACTCCAACCCACCTCTGGCGCTGGTGCCCTACCCTCAATTTTAAATGCATTTAGACACTAAGGGTTTTCGGGAGGAGCCGTGCTGCTCTCTGAGAGGAAGCTAGTACCATGCTCTCCTGTGTTTTAAATGCACTTTAGAACAGCACACAGCAACACTACATATGAGCGGGCGTAGGGAGGTTTGAGGTCTTCACTCACCCCGGTTCTGTTAGCCGTCAGGGCTGGGGGGCTGGGAGGAGGTGCTGGCCGTCAGACTGGGGTCTGGGATGCGGGGCCTCCCTGCTACTGCAGATAAGGAGGTGGTCCGCTTGCCTCCACCCCAGAGAGAAGGGTTACATCTCCTGGGTCTAGGTGCGGCTTGCCCCTCTGAGGGCGGGGGTACCTGGACCTGGGATATAGAGTATGTTTGGGGAGTGCGACTGTCTGTGCAGTGTCTATTTGTGTCTGTCTACACGTTGGGTGAGTGCCGAGTATTTGGTTGTGCATATGGGGTGGGAATGCACGTTTGTGTCCGCGTGCGCCTGTTCGTCTGTGTCTATATGTCAGGTTGGGTCTTAGACTCAACCTCTCTGGGTACATCTCAGGCCCTCTAAAGTACGGAGGCCTATCTCCCCTCACCACACTCCCTGCCGGTGGCTGATGCCCTCAGACGTTGGTGTGTTGGTGGTCCTTGTCGTCTGGGGCTGGGCGCTCATGTATGTACCGGCTCACTCCTGGTGGCCGATTGGCGGGGCCTGGCGCCTGTGGCCCGGCTGGGCTCCTTCCGGGGGGTGGGATGCCCTCAGGCCTCTGGCCTCTGGGCCTGAAGCTCGGTCCTCTCTGGCACAGCTGGCTGCCAGCAGAGCCCGCGGGCACGCCACTGCAACCCCCTCTGGCCTCTGCTCCGTACCCTCATACCCTGGGGGACGGGGCTGTGGCTCCCCACACTCCCTAGCAGATCGTTACATGGAGAAACCTTTGGAATACAAGCATGCTGATCCACACAGGTGTGCACACAGGTGTTCACAGACGCGGACTACACCTTTCTTGGCTGCTGCCTCAAAGCACATTGTGCGCTGTCTATCTTGCGTGCTGCACAATATCGTTTAATATTTAGTATCTACTGTTATCTACTGCTAGCTAGTTTATTGTGATGGTGCTGTTTTTATTATGTTGCTCTTTTTTTGTTTGCTTTCTCTTCTGTTTTTTTTTCTCCATACAGGTGATCCAGGTGTTTTGTTTGTTTTTCTTTCTTTCTCTCCCTCTCTTTCTTTCATTCTTTCTCCCTGTCCTATCCCCCAGTCATGTCTGTCCCGTTTGTAGCAACCGAAAATAAAATAAATTCATAATTATAATAAAGGTCAATCAAATGGACCAATATGGCAAGGCCATGATGATCCACTTGGTAAAATAAATCCGCTTGGCATCTTTCTTGGCCTTAAGACAACAATTCTGATGGCTAAAGATCCAAACGGGACAAAAAGAAAAAAAGAAAAAAAAAGAAATGTCTGCAGTCTGAATGTCTGAACATACACTCACAAATACAAATGTTAAAAATGTGGAGCTGCTTTAAACCATTTACGTGTCACTATATAATGAAATAAAAGCTGTCTGTATTTGACAAATATTACCCTGATACCAGGATGACAGACAGCTAGTATGAACCCACAGAGAACGTGACTTTTTGGAATTGAAATGAAAGAAGTACTTTGACCCACCCACAGCATAGCCGTGTCATAGAGGAGGGGCCACTCTGTGTGTGAGTTTGTGTGTGTCAGTCCGTCATGTCAGCATTCATCCGTTTGTTTGTCACTGGCAGAAACTTTGATGGCAGCAGCACAGTTGACCATGAGTGGTGTCACAACTACCAAAGGCTTAGTTATGATTTTGACTCTGATGTGTCTGCTCCATCTTTCAAGTGCACTGATAAACAAGGACGAACTGGAGGAGCTGAAGGGAAACGTTGAAACATTACAAAAGGAAACAGCGAGAAGGAAGGCTGAAAATAATTTATAACTTTTATGCACTGTTTATTTATATGGATATTTAGATGATATTCCGTCTCTCTCCATAAAAACAAGACACTGTTCATTTCTTTGTAAGTGAGCCAAGTTACAAATTTAGCAGGGGATTAAATGATTATTTCCTCCACTGTATTGCAAGTCTGTCCATGCATACACTATAAAGTACAGTTTATAAATGAATGCCATTAGCTCTACTGTGTTCTTTCATTTTATCCATCACTAGAGCACACTTCAACAACTGGACATGGAGCAGTTTAGCTCACAAGTCAACAAATACAACAAGTACGTCAACCAGCTTGAGAAGGGTCTGCCACGTAACAATATAGTTCCCTGTCTGAAGAACAAGGTGGACGTGATGATGCACAGAGTGGGTAGAAAAAAGTGTTATGAAATATCTCATATTTTTTGTTTCATAGATAATGTTGCCAGCAGCCTCTTTATAAAATCATACCACATTAAAATATGAAAGTAATAGACTGTTTTTGTGACTTCCCAAGTGGTATTTATGTGTTCTTTTTTTAGCTGCCTGTGATCACTGATCTTCGTAACCCATGTCTGAAACCGGAACATTGGCAGACTTTGGAGTCTTTGGTGGGGACTTCCCTCAATGTGGATGAACTTACCATAGCTGGTTTAGAGGAGCTCAGTGTTTTCTCATATGGCAAGGAGATTCAGGAGGTAAAATGTATATAATATGAGATTTGCTTGTTCTGCTTAGGAGACTCTGGGTACTACTGAGTACACAACACATCCTAATACCTAATAAAAGTTACAGATTGATTAGAGATCCCAAATTTATCAGCTCATCATTAAATTGCAACTATAGTTATGGCAAACTCCTTAGGGACTGACACAAATATTAACTTTTAGGTTTCAGGACAAGCTTCAGGTGAGGCATCAGTGGAGACCATTATCACAAAGGTATGTGGGTTAAATATAACTATTTATACAGATATTACATCTCATTAAAAGTACTACATTGGAAGTTACATTTACACATCTCTCTATTTAATATACTATCCCCACATTTTATACCCAAATATGAGTAAAAGCCACTCAAATGTTACTTGATTTCAGAGAAAAAATGCTAATCTATTAGTGTAAAAGGAAAGAAACAGTTAGCTATGTTTGCATAACCAATTAACAAGACAAGATATGACATGTTACATGGCTATAACTATAATAGCATGAGAGGTCTAATGCAGCAGATGTTTCCACCATAGACAGGTTAACTGTTTTGGCTGCAGTGTCAGATTTAGCACACTACTCAACACAATATCTACGCTCCTTTTGGAAATTCACGTTTGTGGGAGAATAAACATGCATGCAAAACAATATTTAAGAAATTCCATGTGTTACTGCGTGTTGATGAAGCACTCCTAATGGGTCTTGCAGGTGGAGGATTTGTGGAAGAACACAGAGTTTACTGTGCTGTCCCATGGTGACACTAAGGATGTCTTTATCTTGGGAGGCACGGATGATATCCAGGTTGTGATGAGTTGCACTTTCATGCAGTCTATTGTAAAACATCACCAGTGTTTCAGTATCTCTAAATGTTTATGTTTCATCGCTCTGTGTTTATTTATGTGTGAAGGTACTCCTGGATGACAGCATTATCAGTGTGGGCGCAGTGGCATCCTCACGCTATGTAGCTCCCATCAAGGGGAGGGTCAAGAAATTGCTGACACAGCTGATCCTTTTTAACCAAACATTGGTAAAGTCTTTTAAAATAGTTTATTTCTAAGTGAAACTGGTTCAGCTGTAATAAAGGTTTGCTTTCTTAAATGCAGATCCAGTTTCATTCACATTGGCTTTCCTCAGTGGCTGTAGAAAAGAAAACAAAATACTTGCAAAATATATGATTTTTCAAAGTTTACTGAGTTCAGTAGATGGTTTAAGAGAACATTGTTGAGTTTTTTGTCTTTTTCATTAATTCCTATGCATTTTATATACTCTGTCTGCTCACTGTGTTTCTTTTTTTCCTTTCTAGGAGGAGTGGCTTACATGTCAAAGGAACTGGTTATACCTAGAAAGTATCTTTTTGGCTCCAGACATAAAAAGACAGCTGCCTGCTGAGTCAGAAATGTTTCTTAAAGTTGACAAGTCCTGGAAAGAGATCATGGCTAAAGTTAACTGGATGCCCAATGCTTTTGATGCAGCCACACAGACTGGTATGTGACTGTAAATGATTCATGACAGACGCGACTGTGTTTCAGCGGTTTTCAGCATTCTTTATTTTCATGGTTGCTGGTTTACACACACGGCTGTAGCTTTGCAGCTCACAGCTGAACACATCACCCACAACAACAACAAAAGACAGACAGGACCCAGTTCAGACTTTAAGCCGGCGAGACATGATTGCAGATGTCGCTCAGGTGTCACCACGCCACAGTGACCAAACACGATGCATTAAAACAGCATTGTAGGGATGTTAATGCTGAAAGACGAAGGCAGAATTACTGTACATGCAAATACATGCATTCATGAAGGCGACTATGTTGACACACTGCATACAAGCCTGTTGTTTTATCCCAAAAGGTCTGTTGGAGACTTTGCAGCAGAACAATGCTCTTTTGGATGAGATACAGAAGTGTCTGGAAGCTTACCTGGAGTCCAAGAGAGTCATCTTCCCAAGGTACTTTGTACACATGATTTGTTTGTTTGTTACATGATAGAAAAGCAGGCCTGTACACTGTATTGCAGCTAGAAGCCTCAGATAAGAGTAGAAAAACAATGCTGTCAACACCAGACACCAGCAACTAGTATCTTCAGTTCCCAGACATCCCAGTTAAAATAAGATGGGATGCTACACAGTCATAAACACGGCCCTGTCCTCATTTTTTTTAAATTTGTTGTGACATTTGATGTTTCTGTTGTGTGAATAAAATATGGTTGTATGTGATTTTAAAATCCCTTATTCCACCACACCAAGTATATCATATTTGATATGCAAGTTTTGTGCATTCTTTGAGTTTTTGAGACTTCTACAACAACAGTGTAAATTTTGAATTTACACACATTTTGAATGGACTGTTTTAAACTTCACTTTGCTTGATCTTCATAAAAATCTCATGCTGCCGATTGATTCATAAAAATCAATCGGCAGCATGTTTAATTTTTAAATGCAATTAAAGATGCGGAGTTTGAAAGATTATTTGTGGATGCCGCGGTAATCTGGGTTCACCAAAAGTACATTTTGAAAGCAACAATTTTCATGTTTAGTCTATCGACATCTGATTGAAGATCATGGCAATGTAATATTCTTTTCCTTCCTTTAGATATGTTTCATAGACAATCTAAACTCTTAATGTCTAATTATTTATATTTTACATTTTTTGTTTTTAGAAAATGACAAACATTATTGTTAGATTGTTTGCATGCTGTGCTATGTACCTTTTGTCTGTGACTTACAGGTTTTACTTCTTATCCAATGATGAACTGCTAAAGATTCTTGCTCAGACACGTAACCCTCAGGCAGTGCAGCCTCACCTCAGGAAGTGTTTTGATGCCATCACTCGACTGGAGTTTGCTTTATTGCCTGAAGAACCTTCTGGTGCTCCAGAAATGTTGGATGATGGAGAGCAGAAGACCATATATAGCACAGACATCCTGAATATGGTGTCCCCTGAGGGAGAAAAGGTCAGGCTTGAGGAACCTTCAGTCATCTGGTCATTATTGTCTGTGTTTAATTCTGCATGTTATTCTCTCTTTAGGTCTTTGTTATAAAGTAGAAAAACTTTCTGATGTTTTTTACTCATTTGGCAGGTTAGAATTCCTAAATTGAACCAGTCATTGAGATACAAGTAAGATATGATTCTTAGGTAGCCAGTCATTTGAAAGCAAGAAGCTCACATGCACAAAATCTAAGAGAACAGTCTTAAAGAATAATATTATATCATAATCACAAAGTATATGTAATTTTTAATGCAAGTGTGGATTTTATAGTTTGAGCTCTCTTTAATAAATACTACTTCTCTCTCACTTGGCAACCATCTTAGTATAGTAAGAACTATTTCAAGTGCAAGGACTTAGCAAGTACCAATTAAGGCATAAAAGGGACATCCCAAGTCTTAGTTTGCACCCAAAATTAGAAACATAATAAGACATGAAAGGTGATGTTATTATGGACATTTGTTTTACAAGAATTCTTTTGTTGACATCTGTTTGCTGCTCTGGGTTTTCTTATTCACATGAAAAACTCCAGTCTTTGCTCAGGTGTCAATTACAAAATAGTATAACAAGCACAAGAGGTGTAATCAAAACCTCAACCCTAACTGATTCTGTGGTTCTGTGCTTGAAGGTGGGTTTGGCTAAAGGTCTGAAAGCACAGGGAAATGTGGAAGACTGGCTTTGCAAAGTGGAGGAGGCTATGTTCTCCTCACTGCGACAGCTCAGCAAGGCTGCCATTGTAGACTACCAGAAGAAGTCTAGAGAGGAATGGGTGGTGGCTGGACACCCGTCACAGGTACACAAATACACGAACACACACACACACACACACACACACACACACA
>NW_024582396.1:1157320-1173540 GCF_018398535.1 Haplochromis burtoni
CACACACACACACACACACACACACACACACACACACACACACACACACACACACACACACACACACACACACACACACACACACACGTGTGTGTTAAAGGAAAGTTGGGTGCTAGAGCCTTTTAGACTTTTGAAGGAGCACAGGTGCATGCTATCCTGTGTATAGTCATTTATTAGATTGGCACTGGAACAGATCAGGAAATCATTTCATGTAGTTACTACTGAATTCCATTTTATAGGTAGGCTATATTAACAATTAGCACTGCATAACTGTTTATGAGTCAACCGGACTCTTGCTGTCATATCTAAAGCTTTCATAGGTTTCTCAATTTATTTATATACTTTTTTGATACTTTTTGCTCAGTTTTTGTTTATAAAAGATTTAACTTCACTTTGTCTTTATGCCCACCAGGTGGTGCTGACCATATCACAGCTGATGTGGTGCAGGGACATGGATGCGTGCCTGGAGGGAGACCATGACCATTTTGCTGCCTTGCAGAAATTTGAAGGCACCAACTTTGAAGTAAATCACAGTACAGATTCTTTTACTGCTTCTTTAATTCTGTGGTTACATTTTAACCTCATCAAACAAACCTGGACTTTTTTTGCTCTTTAATTTCAACGTTATAACCCAAGGATGCTTGCTTGATTATGTTTCTGTGCACTCCAGAGACTGAATGCCCTAGCAGCATTGGTACGAGGACAGCTCCCTGCTTTACATCGTAATATCATCACAGCCCTCATCACCATTGATGTTCACGCTAGAGACATAGTCAGTGATCTAGTTCGACAAAAGGTACAACAGTGTAGTGTTAGCGGGACACTGACTATAGTTACCTGATTTTTCCTGCGATCAGTGTTATAAAAACAAAAACAAGTTAGTAACAAGTCACCACCTTCAATTGACTTTCTTCAGGTTGACAACAGGTCCAGCTTTGAATGGCAGAGACAGCTGCGCTACTACTGGGACATGGACCTTAATAACTGTGTAGCCACAATGGCACTGTCCACTTACATTTATGGCTATGAATATCTGGGAGCTTGTCCTAGGCTGGTCATCACACCACTCACGGTAATGGAGAATATAAAACTACATTCACACAAATGTAGAGTTCCAGTTGTAAGTATATTTAGACTGTTCTTCAATTTTGTGTGATACTTAAATAAAAAATGTCTAAGAATTCAATTTTAATTTAATTTAGCGCCAATTCACAACAACAGTCACCTCAATGTGTTGTAAGGTAAAAGTAAGACCCTATGATTTTAGAAAGGAAACAATCAGATGACCCCTGTTAGCAAGCGTGTGGTGACAGTGGGAGGAAAAAGCTCCCTTTTAGCAGGAAGAAAACTCCAGTAGATCCAGGTCCAGCGAGGGGCAGCCATCTGCCATGATTAGTGGGGGGTGAGGAGAAGGAGAAAGCAGCGGAGAGGGACAGGACAGAAGACACTGTGGGAGAAGGAGGCAGAGTTTAATGATTAAATGCAGGAGTGCTGTAAAAACACAACGGAATACATACAGTCAAACGGACCACAAAACAAAATACTAGCAAAACCCCCATATGCTACTGGCAATAACTTATCATTAGAATCAAAATACAGATTATATATCCTAAACTGTTTAGATAAATGTAAAAATTAGTTAGAAAAACTTACACTTGGCATATTTTTGTAAACACTGTTTTATTTCATTTAGACTTCTTTAAGTGTTAGTTGTTTTATCTGTCATCTTTTTAAATTCTATAGAAACATGGATCCTTTTCTTCATTTTTGTGTTTCTCTGTCTGCCTTGGGACGCAGGACCGTTGCTACCTTTGTCTTATGGGAGCTCTCCAACTGGACTTGGGAGGTGCTCCTGCAGGGCCGGCAGGGACGGGCAAAACAGAGACCACAAAGGACTTGGCAAAGGCGCTGGCCATCCAGTGTGTGGTCTTTAATTGTTCAGATGGACTGGACTATAAGGTCAGCTACAAGGAATTTTATGAACCTAGATCCCTTTTTTGTCATTGCTAGACTACACCTGAAATAGATTACAGCTGGACAGGTGCTTGGAATCACTGTGACCAGCATAAAAGGCCGTTTCTGGTATTTTATAAGCCTGTTTATGAACTGCAAATAACTTTGAACAATGCTTTATGTCATCCATTAAAGTAAAATTACTGATGTCCTATTTACAAACACAAAAGATGTACAAAATCCTCTTCGAATAATTACACTTAACAGTGGAATTGAGTATTTGCCACTATTTGGAAGATAAGAGTAGTAACTACTTTTCAAGTCTTGATATTCCACACATAATATCTGTTTTTAATGAATCACAATATTCTTATACAGATGATGGGTCGGTTCTTCAGTGGGCTGGCACAGTCAGGAGCTTGGTGTTGTTTTGACGAATTTAACAGAATCGACATTGAAGTGTTGTCTGTCATCGCTCAGCAGCTCATAACCATAAGAAATGCCAAAGCTGCTAAGGTATACAAACACATGCACACAGTTTTGCAAGAAAAAAATCTGCTGTCATGTCCTAGAGTCACCTCACATAAAGTTAAATATTTCAAGTCTAATTTGTTGTTTTGATATTTCTGGTTTTTGGTTTACAAAATACAAATTAGTAAAAGTTTAATTTAATTTCAAGTTTGTTATAAGTTACTCAAATTTGAATTGCCACCAGGTTGAAGACACCGAGTGTATGATCACGTCCATTTTTACCACCATTTCCTCCACTGATTTCGGGTGTTGGTGATAGTTGGTCCACTGTGTTTTATAAAGGCCAAAGTCAGATTTTAGAGTATTTCACCAACTGCTGACAAGCGGTATGGAGGTGCCAATTTCCTTTTCCAGTAGAAATAATTACCTGCCATTATTAATTGCAGTGCCAAACTTGCTAGCATATGGATTGCTGGCCATATTATAACTCTCCTTGAATAGCCATGGGTATTACAGTAGATGGGGTGTTGTCAAGAGGAAGATACAAAAGACTGCACTCACACTTTTTTTTAACCCTTATTTAACCAGGAAGTGGACATCTTAAAGAAATACAGAAATACATTTCTGTATTGTAAAGCCTTATTTGATTACGCTTAAGAAAAATGGATGGATGGATATTTCACTTTATCCATAGTGAGTATATAGTTTAAGATAATAAAGTTGACCTTTTACTAACAAGAGTGTCTCTTTTATCTTTGTTATGTAGCTGTCAAGGTTTCTATTTGAGGGCCGGGAGATCAAGCTGGTGATGACATGTGCTGCATTCATCACTATGAACCCAGGCTATGCTGGAAGAACAGAATTACCCGACAACCTTAAAGCTCTTTTTAGACCAATAGCAATGATGGTTCCAAACTATGCTCTTATTGCAGAGGTAACTTCCAGTTTGTGTGTTTATGTGTCTTATTCTAAATTCTCTGATATTTCTCCACAGAATAAGCTATCATTTTCCCTCTTTTATTGACTTAAGCTCAGCTGCATTTGTTTCTCTGTTCTCCCTCCAGGTGATTTTGTACTCAGAAGGATTTGAGTCTAGTAAAACCCTTGCAAGGAAGATGACCCAGATGTACAAGCTGTGCTCAGAGCAACTGTCCCAGCAGGACCACTATGACTTTGGGATGAGAGCTGTCAAATCTGTCCTGGTCATGGCAGGGTCAGAGCATTACACGGACACATATGCATTGAATAATCAGGGCAGACAAGCATCTTCTCTGAAATGTCTTTCTGTGACTGCTGTGATTTTAAATAGTCTCACACACATACACATGGATATGTTTAGCATTTACCATTTTGTGTATTCTGAAGCTACATGTACATTATGTTTACTGTGACATGTTTCACATGTTAAGTAGATAATTTGCTTTTCAAGACAAAGTGCTGCTGTCCACAATAAGAGCAGTGAAACTGGTGATACTGGGGATTACTCAGATTAGAGGCTAAGAGCTTAGAATCAGAATCAGACTTTATTTATCCCCAAGGGGCAATTAAGAGCTCCCAGCACTTCCTGATTTAAGCTCTAGTTCCTCTCTGAAAAAATTAATTTACATTTATTTTATTTATTTGATGCTTGTCATAACAAAGTGTTTGAAACACATGAAGAGATGAAGAAATGACACATTTTGTAATTACAACTATTTAAATGAACTACTTTAGAAGAGATGCTCACACTGGTTCTTTAACCATGCGGGTTTCCTTTTATATTTTATCAATTTTTTGTGAATATGACCAATATGAAGACAAAAGACAGATTTTAGGATGCCCATTACTAACACAGAACTATTTTCATTGTATAGCAATTATTTGAAAACCTGGAGTGACTCTGCAATATTAAATATAAAAAAATGTTTAGGTCACAAAGAAATCCATGTCATTTTTAATGTTTGCTCGTAGGTCACTGAAGAGAGAGAACCCTCACCTTAGTGAGGATGTGGTTCTAATTAGAGCACTGAGAGACTCCAACCTGCCAAAGTTCCTCACTGATGATGCCGTGCTGTTTGGGTAAGTCTATCTGACATTGTAAGGGACTGTTTCTTGCTCTGCAGCATAGGGATTTATACATTTGGCTGCGAAAGATCCTTATTACAACCCTGGGCGCAGACACAAATCCTTTTAGGGTTGTGTCCTCTGCCAAATTAAACATGTGGAGCTACCCACCGTGGTGAATAAGGGAGCAATAAGGGAAGTAGCTTTGTTATTTCTTGTTAAACTGCACAATAACAGTAAGAACATTAAGTTCTAAAAGTAAGACTTTGTATGATGCCTCTTCTTTCTTTTTATATATATATATCTGTATGTTTATGTTCATGGCAATCTTCCATTCCTTTCCAGTGGTATCCTGTCAGACCTGTTTCCTGGTGTTTGTATCCCTGAACATGACTATGGTGTGCTACACTCAACCATTGTGGAGTCTCTGGTTAAGAGAAACCTTCAACCGTTGGATAGCATGACTAAGAAGGTAGAGTACAAGTGGAAAATATTCCAAGACAGACACTTCAACTCAGTTAATTCCAGCTGCAGACGTAAATCTTTTTAAAAGATCAGAAATATTTTGAGTATTTAAAAAGCCTGTTCCTCTTATCTTCCTATTAGGTGATCCAGCTTTATGAGACCATGTTAGTTCGCCATGGAGTTATGTTGGTTGGACCAAGTGGTGGAGGTAAGACCACTGTCTACACCATCCTGGCAGACACTCTGGAGACCCTCCATCTCAAAGGACACCAGGCTGTCAACCCCTTCTATCAGCCTGTCAAGACCTATGTGCTCAATCCAAAATCTGTCTCAATGGGAGAGCTCTATGGAGAGGTACAGCACACAGGAGACTAAATCTGGCATCAGCAGTATTTCCTTTTCTCTCACTGCAGTTATTTATTTAACTTTTGTGTTGTGTCATCCTCTCAGATTAATCCTTTGACACTGGAGTGGCGTGATGGACTGATGGCACTGAGTGTCCGTGACGCAGTCAGTGACACTAGTGATGACCACAAGTGGGTTGTCTGTGATGGACCAGTTGATGCCCTTTGGATCGAGAACATGAACACTGTATTGGATGACAACAAGATGCTCTGTTTAGCCAACAGCGAGCGAATCAAACTTACTCCATCCATACACATATTGTTTGAGGTTAGAGCCAAACAGAGTGAAAGTGGAACTGGATCATTTTGTTGACAGTAAATTGGATTATAAATTAATTTGCAGGGTCTTAAACATGAGAATAAACATTTAATGCTTTACTAAGAATATGAAGCTGGTTTATAATGGACTCTCTTATAATAGGAGCTTGTAAATCTTAAGTCGTCTTCATAATGTGTATTTGCAGGTTCAGGACTTGGCTGTGGCATCTCCAGCCACAGTAAGTCGCTGTGGAATGGTTTATGTTGATCCTGATGAGCTCAAGTGGATGCCCTACGTGCACACATGGATTACTGGTCTAGGGGACAGGGTATGTGCATGTTATATCTCCAAATTCTAGATTTCTCTTATATTATACAGATAGGATCTTAAGTATTTTGACAGCTGCTCCTTTGCTTTTCCATGGGACTGCACAGCCTCTTTTATGGGATTTTTGGACAAAATCCATCCTGTTCTTCCTGTCCTTCAGTGTAACCAGGTGTTGCACCTTGTTGTAAACCCTCTGGACTTATACTGATATGAAGATATCTCTTGATTGCTGACTACTGCATTCATATAGCCATTATAACTAGTAACAGATGCAACATATTGTATATAAAGTTAGATCACCTAAAACTAATTCCCCGTGGAGAAATGCATTTAAATTTAAATGTATTTTTATTTTTATCCCTATAGGTTAATTTTTACATTGTAGTCAAATTGTTGTTTTTTTGCAGTGCATAGTTCTTCCCTCTTGATGTCAGTCCTACCTCTGGGCATCAAGACGACTATTACTAGGGAGTCTAAGCCAAACTAGCAAGGTTACTTTATAAATTGTGTAGATAATGTAAATGCATGACTCTGCATACACTTAATATCCTGCTACAAGCTTCTCTGTAAACCTCATTTAACTTTCTCCTGTCTCTCCAGCTTCCAGACTCAGTGGGTGCATACCTGATGGAGATGTTCAAGCAGTACGTGGAGAAAGGTCTACAATTTGTGTCCAAGCATTGTGTCCAAGCAATTCGCCAAGTGGACATCAGTAAAGTCAGCACTCTGTGCTCCTTGCTGGAGGCTCTTCTGCTGGGTAACGGAGGACCAGACCTCAAGATGGTACATTTAACACAAAATGTAGCTGTCATGTTTAGTCCTTTTTTTGTAGGATGCATCAAAAGAATCAGTCATTTAGTTCAAACAACAATTTTGCAAACTTGACAATGAAATAAAAAAAGTTAATTTTTTTCCACAAAGGAAAAGCAAAAAATGTACAGGGAGCAACTTTGGTTAAACCAGCAATGCGTTAAAGATGAGAGTGTGCTACTTCTGTTCGACAAGACAAAGCCATAAGTTATATACATGCTTCTTGTAGAATTATTGACTTACTCACCCATGTTCTTACTTATTGATATGTCTTCTTTTTGTGGTGGCAGAATCCCAAGCACCTTGATGGTGTACTATGTCAGACCTTCATATTTTGTTATCTATGGGCCGTAGGTGGCAATCTGACTAGTTCTTACTGGGATGCTTTTGATGCCTTCATCAGAGAGCAATTTGAAGGCAACAAAGATGCAAAGGTATGCACCTGTGACCACAACACCTACAGAAATGCATGAGCCGTGAGGATAATGCAATCTGAATTATTTATTTATTATAGAACAAAACTGGGCAGTTTATTCAAATCGGTCAAAATTCATACACTTGTATTCAATGTATATAAAGTGGAATAATTTAAGCTGTTCACAGAGTGCCGTATCAAGCTATGTTAATGGAGCATTGACTGGAAGGAAAAGTGTATTAAGAATTCCAGATGTGAAACCGTAATTTGAACTTAACACACATAGGCACTCACATCCACACAAAGAATTGTACAAAGCAACACTTCACCAAAACTGCTGTTACCAAAGCTATTAAACAATGTGAGTGAAACTGAACATTAATGATTTAATGTTCTTTCTAGCTAATGGCATTTGGGCTGATACTTAATAAGACACCTAATAATTTTGTAGTAAGTTTTTTACATTTGTGTGTTTTGTAGCTCCCGACGTGTGGTACCTTGTGGAGTGTCTACATGAATTTTAATCACAGGGATCTGCAGTTATGGACAGCTATAATCCCTTCATTTAAATATAATAGGGAACAACCTTTTTTTGAGATTCCAGTTTTGCTCAGGTGTAAATTACAAAATACCATAACAAGCAACAAGAGCTGTAATCAAATCCTCAACCTGAACTGATTCTGTGATTCTGTGCTTGAAGGTGGGTTTAGCTAAAGGTCTGAAAGCACAGGGAAATGTGGAAGACTGGCTTTGCAAAGTGGAGGAGGCTATGTTCTCCTCACTGCGACAGCTCAGCAAGGCTGCCTTTGTAGACTACCAGAAGAAGTCTAGAGAGGAATGGGTGGTGGCTGGACACCCGTCACAGGTACACAACACAACACACACACACACACACACACACACACACACACACAACCACCACACACACACACACACACACACACACGTGTGTGTTAAAGGAAAGTTGGGTGCTAGAGCCTTTCAGACTTTCTGAGGAGCACAGGTGCATGCTATCCTGTGTATAGTCATTTGTTAGATTGGCACTGGAACAGATCAGGAAATCATTTCATGTAGTTACTACTAAATTTCATTTTATAGGTATATTAACAATTAGCACTGCATAAGTGTTTATGAGTCAACCAGACTCTTGCTGTCATATCTAAAGCTTTCATAGGTTATTCCATTTATTTATATACTTTTTTTGATGCTTTTTGCTCAGTTTTTGTTTATAAAAGATTTAACTTCACTTCGTCTTTATGCCCACCAGGTGGTGCTGACCATATCACAGCTGATGTGGTGCAGGGACATGGAAGAGTGCCTGGGGGGAGACCATGACCATTTTGCTGCCTTGCAGAAATTTGAAGGCACCAACTTTGAAGTAAATCACAGATTCTTTTACTGCTTCTTTAATTCTGTGGTTACATTTTAACCTCATCAAACAAACCTGGACCTTGTTTGCTCTTTAATTTCAACGTTATAACCCAAGGATACTTGCTTGATTATGTTTCTGTGCACTCCAGAGACTGAATGCCCTAACAGCATTAGTACGAGGACAGCTCCCTGATTTACATCGTAATATCATCACCTCCCTCATCACCATTGATGTTCACGCTAGAGACATAGTCACTGATCTAGTTCGAAAAAAGGTACAACAGTGTAGTGTTAGCAGGACACGGACTATAGTTACCTGATTTTTCCTGTGATCAGTGTTATAAAAAACAAAAACAAGTTAGTAACAAGTCACCACCTTCAACTGACTTAAGGTTTTCTTCAGGTTGACAACAGGTCCAGCTTTGAATGGCAGAGACAGCTGCGCTACTGCTGGGACATGGACCTTAACAACTGTGTAGCCACAATGGCACTGTCCACTTACATTTATGGCTATGAATATCTCGGAGCCTGTCCTAGGCTGGTTATCACACCACTCACGGTAATGGAGAATGTAAAACTACATTCACACAAATGTAGAGTTCCAGTTGTAAGTATATTTAGATTTTGTGTGATACTTCGCTTAAATAAAAAATGTCTGAGAATTCAATTTTAATTTTATTTAGCGCCAATTCACAACAACAGTCACCTCAATGTGTTGTGAGGTAAAAGTAAGACCCTATGATTTTAGAAAGGAAACAATCAGATGACCCCTGTTAGCAAGTGTAGGGTTAGGGGTTAGTGACAGTGGGAGGAAAAAGCTCCCTTTTAGCAGGAAGAAAACCCCAGTAGAACCAGGCCCAGTGAGGGGCAGCCATCTGCCATGATTAGTTGGGGGTGAGGAGAAGGAGAAAGCAGCGGAGAGGGACAGGACAGAAGACACTGTGGGAGAAGGAGGCAGAGTTTAATGATTAAATGCAGGAGTGGTGTAAAAACACAACGGAATACATACAGTCAAACAGACCACAAAACAAAATACTAGCAAAACTATCATATGCTACTAGCAATAACTTATCATTAGAATCAAAATAGAGATTATTTATCCAAAACTGTTTAGATAAATGTTATAATTAGTTAGAAAAACTTACACTTGGCATATTTTTGTAAACACTGTTTTATTTCATTTAGACTTCTCTAATTGTTAGTTGTTTTTATCTGTCATCTTTTTAAATTCTATAGAAACATGGATCCTTTTCTTCATTTTTGTGTTTCTCTGTCTGCCTTGGGACGCAGGACCGTTGCTACCTTTGTCTTATGGGAGCTCTCCAAATGGACTTGGGAGGTGCTCCTGCAGGGCCGGCAGGGACGGGCAAAACAGAGACCACAAAGGACTTGGCAAAGGCGCTGGCCATCCAGTGTGTGGTCTTTAATTGTTCAGATGGACTGGACTATAAGGTCAGCTACAAGGAATTTTATGAATCTAGATCCCTTTTTTGTCATTGCTAGACTACACCTGAAATAGATTACAGCTGGACAGGTGCTTGGAATCACTGTGACCAGCATAAAGGGCCGTTTCTGGTATTTTATAAGCCTGTTTATGAACTGCAAATAACTTTGAACAATGCTTTATGTCATCCATTAAAGTAAAATTACTGATGTCCTATTTACAAACACAAAAGATGTACAAAATCATCTTTGAATAATTACACTTAACAGTGGAATTCCGGGTATTGAGTATTTGCCACTATTTGGAAGATAAGATTAGGTACTACTTTTCAAGTCTTGATATTCCACACATAACATCTGTTTTTAATGAATCACAATATTCTTATACAGATGATGGGTCGGTTCTTCAGTGGGCTGGCACAGTCAGGAGCTTGGTGTTGTTTTGACGAATTTAACCGAATCGACATTGAAGTGTTGTCTGTCATCGCTCAGCAGCTCATAACCATAAGAAATGCCAAAGCTGCTAAGGTATACAAACACATGCACACAGTTTTGATAGAAAAAAATCGGCTGTCATGTCCTAGAGTCACCTCATAAATTTAAATATTTCAAGTCTTATTTGTTGTTTTGATATTTCTGGCTTTGGGTTTACAAAATACAAATTAGTAAAAGTTTAATTTAATTTCAAGTTTGTTATAAGTTACTCAAATTTGAATTGCCACCAGGTTGAAGACACCGAGTGTATGATCACGTCCATTTTTACCACCATTTCCTCCACTGATTTCGGGCGTTGGTGATAGTTGGTCCACTGTGTTTTATCAAGGCCAAAGTCAGATTTTAGAGTATTTCACCAACTGCTGAGAAGCTGTATGGAGGTGCCAATTTCCTTTTCCAGTAGAAATAATTACCTGCCATTATTAATTGCAGTGCCAAACTTACTACCAGATGGCTTGCTGGCCATATTATAACTCTCCTTGAATAGCCATGGGTATTGCAGTAGATGGGGTGTTGTCAAGAGGAAGATAAGAAAGACTGCACTCAAACTTTTTTTAACCCTTATTTAACCAGGAAGTGGACATCTTAAAGAAATACAGAAATACATTTCTGTATTGTAAAGCCTTATTTGATTACACTTAAGAAAAATTAAAGCCAAAAAGGCTTGAAATATTCCACTTTATCCATAATGAGTATATAGTGTAGATAATGTTGGGCTTTTACTAACAAGAGTGTCTCTTTTATCTTTGTTATGTAGCTGTCAAGGTTTCAATTTAAGGGCCGGGAGATCAAGCTGGTGATGACATGTGCTGCATTCATCACTATGAACCCAGGCTATGCTGGAAGAACAGAATTACCCGACAACCTTAAAGCTCTCTTTAGACCAATAGCAATGATGGTTCCAAACTATGCTCTTATTGCAGAGGTAACTTCCAGTTTGTGTTTATGTGTCTTATTCTAAATTCTCTGAAATTTCTCCACAAAATAAGCTATCATTTTCCCTCTTTTATTGACTTAAGCTCAGCTGCATTTGTATTGCTATAACTGTTCCTCTGTTCTCCATCCAGGTGATTTTGTACTCAGAAGGATTTGAGTCTAGTAAAACGCTTGCAAGGAAGATGACCCAGATGTACAAGCTGTGCTCAGAGCAACTGTCCCAGCAGGACCACTATGACTTTGGGATGAGAGCTGTCAAATCTGTCCTGGTCATGGCAGGGTCAGAGCATTACACGGACACATGTGCATTGAATAATCAGGGCAGACAACCATCTTCTCTGAAATGTCTTTCTGTGATTGCTGTGATTTTAAATAGTCTCACACACATATACATGGATATGTTTAGCTTTTGTGTATTCCAAAGCTACATGTACATTATGTTTACTGTGACATGTTTCACATTTTAAGTAGATAATTTGCTTTTCAAGACAAAGTGCTGCTGTCCACAATAAGAGCAGTGAAACTGGTGATACTGGCGATTACTCAGATTAGAGGCTAAGAGCTTAGAATCAGAATCAGACTTTATTTATCCCCAAGGGGCAATTAAGAGCTCCCAGCACTTCCTGATTTAAGCTCTAGTTCCTCTCTGAAAAAATTAATTTACATTTATTTTATTTATTTGATGCTTGTCATAACAAAGTGTTTGAAACACATGAAGAGATGAAGAAATGACACATTTTGTAATTACAACTATTTAAATGAACTACTTTAGAAGAGATGCTCACACTGGTTCTTTAACCATTTTTTTATTTATTTATATTTTATCAATTTTTTTGTGAATATGACCAATATACAGACAAAAGACAGATTTTAGGATGCCCATTAATAACACAGAACTATTTTCATTGTATAGCAATTATTTGCAAACCTGGAGTGACTCTGCAATATTAATATAAAAAAATGTTTAGGTCACAAAGAAATCCATCTAATTTTTAATGTTTGCTCGTAGATCACTGAAGAGAGAGAACCCTCACCTTAGTGAGGATGTGGTTGTAATTAGAGCATTGAGAGACTCCAACCTGCCAAAGTTCCTCACTGATGATGCCATGCTGTTTGGGTAAGTCTATCTGACATTGTAAGGGACTTTTTCTTGCTCTGCAGCATAGGGATTTATACATTTGGCTGCGAAAGATCCTTATTACAACCCTGGGCGCAGACACAAATCCTTTTAGGGTTGTGTCCTCTGCCAAATTAAACATGTGAAGCTACCCACCGTGGTGAATAAGGGAGCAATAAGGGAAGTAGCTTTGTTATTTCTTGTTAAACTGCACAATAACAGTAAGAACATTAAGTTCTAAAAGTAAGACTTTGTATGATGCCTCTTCTTTCTTTTTATATATATATATCTGTATGTTTATGTTCATGGCAATCTTCCATTCCTTTCCAGTGGTATCCTGTCAGACCTGTTTCCTGGTGTTTGTATCCCTGAACATGACTATGGTGTGCTACACTCAACTATTGTGGAGTCTCTGGTTAAGCGAGGTCTTCAACCGTTGGATAGCATGACTAAGAAGGTAGAGTACAAGTGGAAAATATTCCAAGACAGACACTTAAGCTCAGTTAATTCCAGCTGCAGATGTAAATCTTTTTAAAAGATCACAAATATTTTGAGTATTTAAAAAGCCTGTTCCTCTTATCTTCCTATTAGGTGATCCAGCTTTATGAGACCATGTTAGTTCGCCATGGAGTTATGTTGGTTGGACCAAGTGGTGGAGGTAAGACCACTGTCTACACCCTCCTGGCAGACACTCTGGAGACCCTCCATCTCAAAGGGCACCAGGCTGTCAACCCCTTCTATCAGCCTGTCAAGACCTATGTGCTCAATCCAAAATCTGTCTCAATGGGAGAGCTCTATGGAGAGGTACAGCACACAGGAGACTAAATCTGGCATCAGCAGTATTTCCTTTTCTCTCACTGCAGTTATTTATTTAACTTTTGTGTTGTGTCATCCTCTCAGATTAATCCTTTGACACTGGAGTGGCGTGATGGACTGATGGCACTGAGTGTCCGTGACGCAGTCAGTGACACTAGTGATGACCACAAGTGGGTTGTCTGTGATGGACCAGTTGATGCCCTTTGGATCGAGAACATGAACACTGTATTGGATGACAACAAGATGCTCTGTTTAGCCAACAGCGAGCGAATCAAACTTACTCCATCCATACACATATTGTTTGAGGTTAGAGCCAAACAGAGTGAAAGTGGAACTGGATCACTTTTGTTGACAGTAAATTGGATTATAAATTAATTTGCAGGGTCTTAAACATGAGAATAAACATTTAATGCTTTACTAAGAATATGAAGCTGGTTTATAATGGACTCTCTTATAATAGGAGCTTGTAAATCTTAAGTCGTCTTCATAATGTGTATTTGCAGGTTCAGGACTTGGCTGTGGCATCTCCAGCCACAGTAAGTCGCTGTGGAATGGTTTATGTTGATCCTGATGAGCTCAAGTGGATGCCCTACGTGCACACATGGATTACTGGTCTAGGGGACAGGGTATGTGCATGTTATATCTCCAAATTCTAGATTTCTCTTATATTATATAGATAGGATCATAAGTATTTTGACAGCTGCTCCTTTGCTTCTCCATGGAACTGCGCAGCCTCCTTTATGGGATTTTTGGACAAAATCCATCCTGTTCTTCAGTGTAATCAGGTGTTGCACCTTGTTGTAAACTCTCTGGACTTATATTGATATGAAGATATCTCTTGATTGCTGACTACTGCATTCATATAGCCATTATAACTAGTTCAGATGCAACATATTGTATATAAAGTTAGATCACCTAAAACTAATTCCCTGTTAATTTTTACATTGTAGTCAAATTGTTGTTTTTTTGCAGTGCATAGTTCTTCCCTCTTGATCTCAGTCCTAGCTCTGGGCATCAAGAAGACTATTACTAGGGAGTCTAAGCCAAACTAGCAAGGTTACTTTATAAATTGTGTAGATAATGTAAATGCATGACTCTGCATACGCTTAATATCCTGCTACAATCTTCTCTGTAAACCTCATTTAAC
This sequence comes from Haplochromis burtoni, assembly GCF_018398535.1. Lineage (NCBI taxonomy): Eukaryota > Metazoa > Chordata > Actinopteri > Cichliformes > Cichlidae > Haplochromis > Haplochromis burtoni. Next base: position 1,171,793 of record NW_024582396.1, read on the forward strand.
TTTCTCCTGTCTCTCCAGCTTCCAGACCCAGTGGGTGCATACCTGATGGAGATGTTCAAGCAGTACGTGGAGAAAGGTCTACAATTTGTGTCCAAGCAATGTGTCCAAGCAATTCGCCAAGTGGACATCAGTAAAGTCAGCACTCTGTGCTCCTTGCTGGAGGCTCTTCTGCTGGGTAACGGAGGGCCAGACCTCAAGATGGTACATTTAACACAAAATGTAGCTGTCATTTTAGTCCTTTTTTTTGTAGGATGCATCAAAAGAATCAGTCATTTAGTCCAAATAACAATTGCAAACTGACTTGACAATGAAATAAAAAAAAAAGTTGATTTTTTTCCACAAAGGAAAAGCAAAAAATGTACAGTCAGCAACTTTGGTTAAACCAGCAATGCGTAAAAGATGAGAGTGTGCTACTTCTGTTCGACAAGACAAAGCCATAAGTTATATACATGCTTCTTGTAGAATTATTGACTTACTCACCCATGTTCTTACTTATTGATATGTCTTCTTTTTGTGGTGGCAGAATCCCAAGCACCTTGATGGTGTACTATGTCAGACCTTCATATTTTGCTATCTATGGGCCGTAGGTGGCAATCTGACTAGTTCTTACTGGGATGCTTTTGATGCCTTCATCAGAGAGCAATTTGAAGGCAACAAAGATGCAAAGGTATGCACCTGTGACCACAACACCTACAGAAATGCATGAGCCGTAAGGATAATGCAATCTGAATTATTTATTTATTATAGAACAAAACTGGGCAGTTTATTCAAATCGGTCAAAATTCACACTTGTATTCAATGTATATAAAGTGGAGTAATTTAAGCTGTTTGCAGAGTGCCATATCAAACTATGTTAATGGAGCATTGACTGGAAGGAAAAGTGTATTAAGAATTCCAGATGTGAAACCGCAATTTGAACTTAACACACATAGGCACTCACATCCACACAGAATTGTACAAAGCAACACTTCACCAAATCTGCTGTTACCAAAGGTATTAAACAATGTGAGTGAAATTGAACATTAATGATTTAATGTTTTTTCTAGCTAATGGCATTTGGGCTGATACTTAATAAGACACCTAATAACTTTGTAGTAAAGTTTTTTACATTTGTGTGTTTTGTAGCTCCCGATGTGTGGTACCTTGTGGAGTGTCTACATGAATTTTGATCACAGGGAACTGCAGTTATGGACAGCTATAATTCCTTCATTTAAATATAATAGGGAACAACCTTTTTTTGAGATACTGGTTCCCACTACAGACACTGTTCGCTATGGATATCTGATGGAGAAACTGCTCTCTGTGCGCCGTTCTGTACTCTTCACTGGTGACACGGGAGTGGGAAAGGTAAAGAATCTTAGAACAGATAATAAACGGATGACAAAGGGTACATTTTATAAATCCGAAGCTTTTCTGATATTAAATGGTAAATGTAAATGGTCTGTATTTGTATAGCGCTTTACTTGGTCCTAAGGACCCCAAAGCGCTTTACACTATACACAATCATCCACCCATTCACACACACATTCACACACTGGTGATGGCAAGCTACAGTGTAGCCACAGCCGCCCTGGGGCGCACTGACAGAGGCGCCCCAGGGCATACTTGATGATGCAAAAAGAACAGCTGAATAAAAGCACATACGTCTAGGATACTTCAGACTCCTTTTTGCACTTCATTAACAAAGACCCACTGCATGTGTTGCAGATGCCTTGCTACAGCCGCACTTAGCTTTGGGCAGTACACTG
>NW_024582396.1:1173565-1175945 GCF_018398535.1 Haplochromis burtoni
CACATACATGTCATATTTTGTTGAGATTTGGTTCTGTGTGATTTGTGGAACAAACATTCCCATGCTTTTGGCATGACATATGTAGAAGGTTAATTGTATATATATTAGTGCCACTGTTTATTTCATTCACCTGAATGACTGTGTGTACTGATGGATCTGGCAGTTTCCACTAAATTACTTATTATGATGGTGACGTATTAATAAAATGCTGAGGAGTTTTAGAGGGGAAATAGCACGAGTCTGCAGCAATGCTTAGTTATAGTTTCATATCCAAAATATCCATGGTACTAAAGCAAAGGTAATATTTTGGTGTTGCAATTTAGAAAGGAATGCAGATATCAAAATTTATATGTGAAAAGTAATTGATGAACATGTTCTTGCAGACTGTGGTGGCCCGGGGCCTTCTTAACAGGATCCAGGAAAGTGCAGGATATCTTCCTGTCTTCATCAACTTCTCTGCTCAGACCTCCTCTGCCCGTACACAGGAGATCATTGAGTCCAAACTGGAGAAAAAGAGAAAGAACATTTTAGGTAAAAGAGCAAGTTTGGCAATGACAACATAAAAGCAAACCCAAGAACCATACATGTTGTGTAAGACTGTCATATGCATTTGTTACAAATTGTTTGCACCATCTGGACAGCAATGTAGCTGAAAGGAAATCCTTTGAGAAACTCCAACTGATGAAGTTTTTCAGACAAAAGCTACCATCTTATTGTTTGAATTATAGGTCCATGGTTGTCAATGACATGTCTTCAGGGTCTAACTTACAGATAACACATTAAGAGGCCTTTCTTCAGCACATTCCCAAATCGTTCTGGAGCTGCTTAACACAACCATAGAGTCGCTTCCTTTCCATTAGTTTAACAGTTGCTTCCACTATTCATCTACACATCTACTGCCTGGCCATTCATCCAATAGTGCTTACACATTTACTTTTTTCTTCTTGAATATTTATTATTTTTCTCTCCATGTAGGTCCTCCAGGAAACAAGAAGTTGGTGGTCTTTGTGGATGACTTGAATATGCCTAAGCTGGACAGTTATGGATCTCAGCCTCCTATAGAACTCCTGCGTCAGTTCCAGGACTTTTCTGGGTTTTATGACAGAAACAAGTTCTTCTGGAAGGAGATCCAGGTATGCAAATAAGATGAGCTATACTGTAATGAGACATTAAAATATAAATGTGCGTGTGCATATGTGAGACTATGGTTGCAGTTGAGGTTATCTATTTTAGACTTTTCCAAACAGTTTAAAAACAAAACCACAAGAGGGAGCATTTTCAAATTTTCAGATTTTAGAAAGATTATGGGGCATGTTTCCTATAAGTACAAGCACGTATCTAAAACAAGGGTAGGACAGTTCCACTAGCACAGCTGTTCTAGACTAGCTATAAGTTAATTGCTCATAAGTCTTAACCTTTTGTTTTTAGTGTCTGTACATTCTACGTTCCCATAAATATTGCCTACAAGTAAAGACAAAATCATTCTAGTCTGAACTACTGTGGATGTTTTCCCCGTGTTCAGTTTTTGAGCACAGTTAAAAACCTCATTTGTTCTGTTTGGTGTTTTTAATGAATACTAAATCCTTTTATGTAGGAAACCCAGTCATCTTGTGGGCTATTTGTTAGCTTTTTTACTCGCCATTTATAGAATCAGAATCAGAATCAGAATGTCTTTAGATTAGATTAGATTAGATTAGATTAGATGAAACTTTATTAATCCCTCGGGTGGGTTCCTCCGGGAAATTCAGTTTCCAGTAGCAAAGCACCGAAAGAAGTTGCATGTTACAGATACATTAAGGGGAATGAGAGTAAGGATATAAGCATAAATACACCATATATACACATATACACATATATAGATACAGAATATACAATATGGATAAATAGGATTGCTCATTTGAGTGAGTATTTATTGTCATCGTCGCAGGTACAACGAAATTAAAAGTGGTCTCTGATCAGTGCATCATCCATAGAATGTTTACTACCTTAACTTGTGCTATACAAACACACATATACACACAGGCACAACTGATTTTAGAACATTTCTGTACTGTCCTTAAATGCCCCAAACAAGGAACCCCTCTTCTTAAATGGAACATTTTATTGTCAATGGTGACATGTCAGGAAAAAGTAACATACTAGCGTTTTATCAGCTGTTTAGTAGTCCCTTTATTCTGTCTTTTTCTTCTCAGGGAATGACCATTACAGCAGCATGTGCTCCTCCAGGAGGGGGGCGAAATCCTGTGTCCCCCAGATTTATTCGCCACTTCAGCATGTTGTGCCTGCCAACACCCTCGGACACCAGCCTCAAACAGATCTTCAAAGTCAGGAGTCCTCCAAAATACTGACACACACACACACACACACACACACACACACA
>NW_024582396.1:1175965-1190621 GCF_018398535.1 Haplochromis burtoni
GTAAAGAATTACATTTTAGGGAGTAGTGTTTACAGTTCAAAAGATATCATGTCCGAGCTTATTTATTATTATTTCAAGTTAATCTTGACAGATTAAGAATCTTTATTGAGTAGTCTGTATGTGTTATGTCCATGAACTTCTCTCTATGAGATGTTGCGCTTACTTTAAATGTTTTAATTTTTCCATTTCCTGCTCCGCCAGTATATGTAATTTTCAGTATACCCCTCTTCATGCCCTCTCATTTGTGTTACAACCACTTTTCATACCCAACCTCCTTCCAGGCTATACTGAACGGTTTCCTCAGTGAGTTTTCCCAGGCAGTGAAGGACTGTGCCGGACAGATTGTGGATGCAGCTGTGGAGATTTATAACCGTTTAAGTGTGGATCTGCTGCCCACCCCAGCCAAGTCCCACTATGTTTTTAATCTCCGGGACCTCTCCAAGTGTGTTCAAGGTGAGTATTCCTTTGGTCTTTGGCTGCTTTTTCATTCATTGGCAATCCAGTCCTTGTATCTGACTATTTTCAGAGAATTATTTTCTTGGTTTGTTAAGTGGCTTAACACTGACCTGTGAACCATTCAAGCAGGAAAAACGCCCCTAACTGAAGAGCTGAACCAGGATAAGTCTACACATAACAAACTTCACAAAGAACCAATTTCAGATTGTATCTTCGGGCACTTTGTTACTAGCAGCCTGTTGCAAAAACTCATAATTTGTTGCCATCTTTTGAATCTATGAGAAATGCCAAAAATAACACAACTTGACCATCATAAAATTTTAATTTTACAATGACAAGGTGAGTCGCAGATTATTAACCGAATTTGACCTATCTCAGGATGGTGTGCCCTTAAATAATCTGGGGAAACAGGACAAGTAGAGCACAAAAGAACAACCTACTTCAGATATAGTATCTAAATGTCCTTAAGAAATAGAAAAAATATGCAGGAAAGTCCTGACACAGGACCTGAGAGATGCATTTCAGAGCAACACCCACACAGTTTTTATCAGAAGTGGTCTCGTTGGAAGGGTGGGTCTCAAAAAAATTCCGTTTTAAGAGAGGGAGAAATAGTTAAGGTTTGCTAAATTACACAAGAACTGGATTCCTCAGAGTTTGTACCTTGACATTATTGAAGTAGTGTGGGATCATCTATACAGGGAATAGAACAAGAGGAAGTCAAGCTATAAATAAGAGCTTTGAATGTCTTCAACAAACCTGAAGAACTATTCCTGAAGACTACTTTCAAAAACTGCAAGAAAGCTTACCTAAGGGTTCAGACTGTGTTGAAGAATAAAGATAGTCTTACCAAATATTGATTTTCAAGCTTGTTGTGAGTATATAGATTCTCTCTGTTGATTACCAGGCATACTGCAGTGTGAGCCAAGTCAAGTAAGAGACAAGACCCAGATCTTCCGCCTTTTCTGCCATGAATGCCAGCGTGTATTTCATGACCGACTCATCAACACCCAAGATAAGACCTACTTCAACACCATCATCTGTGAGATGGCCGGTAAGAACTCTCACAGTCCAGCCTCTGACTTTATTTTCTGAATGCTCAGTTAATTGTTATCAGCTCAAAATCTATATTTTGGCTTTATGGGTTTAAGATAGACCTCTCTCTTTTTTGCCAGGGCGATATTTTGACATCCACTTAGAGTCTTCACATTTTGTGTCTCATCCCATAATATTTGGGGACTTCATCAAGGTCAGGTTTTCCTCCAAGCAACTTATTTACAGGTCGACACAAAAATACTGTACATTATTTACTGATTTGCAGTTTTGTTCTGTGTCCACCTAATCATCCACATAGATGCATGCAGAAAAAGAAGATCGCCTGTATGAAGACCTGACAGACATGAATAAGATCCAGACTGTACTTCAGGACTATCTTGATGATTACAACATGACCTTCTCCAAGGAGATCAAGCTGGTTTTCTTCCAGGATGCCATTGAACATGTCTCCAGGTGAGTGAATTTAACTTATAGTTATAGTTTCTTAACAGGTAGTTGATTTATTTTAGCTGTAGTTGGGACAAACTGAGTCACACAAAGGCAGTAGCAATACGAGTGATTGTGTTTTATTGGTTTTTAAAATAGAACATGCAATGCCTGTGATATGGACTGTAAGGATCATTTATCCATAATAATAATTACTTGCATGTCTAATTAGCAGACATACCTTCCACATAAGTAAAATGCAGGCACTCTTATTTTAACATCAGTAATAAAATTTAACTGCACATCTTCTGATTTTTTTTAAAGGTAGTGTCATATCAAGTGATTTGATCTGATTATAGCTAGCAGTACATTTTCTAAATGACAAGATGCATGTGCCATATGGAATGAAATAATCTTATTATTTTTTAGGATTGCTCGTATAATTCGCCAGGAGCGAGGCAATGCCTTGTTAGTCGGGGTGGGAGGTACAGGCAAGCAGTCACTCACTCGCTTGGCAGCCCACATGTGTGGGTACCGCTGCTTTGAGATTGAATTGAGCAGAGGGTACAACTATGACAGCTTCCATGAAGACTTGAGGAGGCTCTACAAGATGGCTGGTGTGGAGGGCAAAGATATGGTGTTCCTCTTTACAGATACTCAGGTATTGCAAAAAGATTGCAACAAAAGTACTTACAGTATTTAAGTTTCTGTGTACTTACTGTGTTTAACTATTAAATCTGTTGTAGATTGTAGTAGAAGAATTTTTGGAGGATATAAACAACATGCTAAACTCTGGTGAGGTGCCTAACCTTTTTGAAAAAGACGAGCTAGAACAAGTACTTGCTGCTACCCGCCCTAAAGCCAGAGAGGCTGGAATCAGTGAAGAGAACAGGGATGAGGTATGTACGGTACTTATGTAAATACATAAAGTGTAGAAAACATGTGTCATTTAAGCAGTAAAGATTAAATACAGTGTCAAGTATATCTACTTTATTTGTGAGAAAATAAATGAATTAAAATTTTCTGTGAAAGTTAGGATAAAGTTACAGTCAACAAAAATTAACAAATACAATCTCGACACAGAACTTTGTTTTCGGATACTACCCAAAATTTTAACAAATTAGAAAGTGGGAAGAACGTGGAGTCATGAATGTTCATATCCTGAAAAGTGTTGTTTTCTAATCGAGTGGCTTTTCTTAAATGTAGGAAATCATTCTTTAACTACCAGATATAATCACTTAGTGTTTTCAGCAACAGTACATAGATCTGCAACAAGATAAACAAAATGAAATTAAACATTAATTTCTGATATAAGAGAAGTATGATGAAGCCTGACCTTTGTGAGTTGTTTAAAGAAGATAATAAACACCTAGCAAAGCATCTGAGATTCCCACTATGGGCTAAAATTTCCACAGACTGTATAAAAGCAGACAGTTAAAATCAGTGTCCCAGGCAAAAGGAAAGAACACATGAGAGCTGATGCTATTTGCCTGTTGTGATCTTCTATGTGTGTGTGTCTTTTTTACGTGTCTGTGATGGTGCATTCAGGTGTTCCAGTTTTTCATCTCCCGTGTACAAGAAAAACTACACATTGTGCTGTGTATGAGCCCTGCGGGCGATGCTTTCAGGTCCCGATGTCGCATGTTTCCTTCACTGGTTAACTGCTGCACTATTGACTGGTTTGTGCAGGTATGCTGATATAACTCTGTTTCTCTGATATATATGAATCACTCAGTATATACGTCACTACCCTTGTCTATGGAATCACTCTTGTTCATGTAAAATATTTCTAATATAACCCTTTTTTTTTACACCACCGTCCCTTTAGATTGAATTCTTTTTCACAATCTATAGCTTTAAGGTAGTCCTATTCTGATTCCTCTCTTTTTATAGAAAAAAAAAGTGTCATCATCGTCATGGAAGTTGTAGTTTCTATATTTTTTAAGCTTCTTTTGAATTTACTAGTTAAAAAAAAACTTTTTACAATTTCTGTTTTTAAATAAATGTTTTATGTCCATCTGCTGGCGCTCTGCTGAATAACTGTTCAGTTGACAGGAGCTAAAGGTCAAAGCTACATATCGTTGTCCTCGCTGCTAACTTTATGTCACTTTCCTCTCTTTCGCTGTACGTTCTGGTGCTCAGTGGCCCCGGGAGGCGCTGCTCTCTGTCTCTGAGGCCTTTTTCCAGAATGTGGACTTTGGCAATGAGAAGCTAAAACAGAACATCTCTGCGATGTGTGTCGAGATACACGTTAGTGTCACTGAAATGGCTGAGCGCTTCTACTTAGAGCTGAGACGCCGGTACTACACCACACCTACCTCCTATCTAGAGCTTATCAACCTCTACCTCAGCATGCTTGGCAACAAGAGACAGCAGTTAGTTCTGGTATGTCAACACAATTATGGGCAATTTTTCACATATGTTGTTGATGATGAATTGTTACCTGATATTGTGTAGGAAAAATAGCAGCTAGATACATTAGCTGGTGGTGAGTGCTAATAGTCAGTTTTATTTTTACTGTGACTGTAATGCATCATGAGTTGTTATGTTGATTATATCAAACAGGATAATTATTTATGCGTGTGTTACTGTATAGGCCAGGGATCGTGTAAAGAATGGTGTCACTAAGCTGCTGGAGACCAACGAGCTTGTAGACAAAATGAAGGTGGACCTTTCTGCTCTGGAGCCAGTCCTCAAACAAAAATCTACTGATGTCGATGCCCTCATGGAGAAATTGGCTGTAGGTCAAGACAAGGCTGATGAGGTCTGTCTGTGTTTTATCACAAAACTTTCAAAAACGTGTCTGATGTTGCCTATATTTCAATTATAAATCATGGTAACTCTTTGTCATTACTTCATGAGCATAACTAAAATAATTCTCCTTGTCACAGGTACATAAAGTAGCAGAAGAAGATGAGGCACTGGCCCGAGTTAAAGCTGAAGAAACCCAGGCCATTGCAGATGACGCACAGAGGGACTTAGATCAGGCTCTGCCAGCTTTAGAGAGTGCCAACCAGGCCCTCAGATCTCTTAACAGGGCTGACATCTCTGAGATCAAGGTGTTCACTAAACCCCCAGCCCTAGTGATGACTGTCATGGAGTCTGTCTGCATCTTGCTTGATTGCAAGTGAGTGTGCACTATTTTCTTAAAAAAATAATAGATAAATAAATAGCTTCTTAACATGATACACTTTTATTAGGTATCCACCCTGCACTGGTGATGGTTTCTAAAAGTGCAACTCTTTATAATCACAATAATGTAATAACTTTATCACTCCTTCACTTCACCGGGACTATTTTTTCAATCTTATGTATTTTGCGTTTAACATTAAACAGAGATGACTTGCAGATTTCACCATTCACTAATCTACTGCATTGTTGATCTGAATTAAATCTTCACAATATCCTCTTTAGGATTTTGAAACTTGCTGTTCTGCCCAAAGAATTTTCATTATTTTGAAAAGATCAACTAATGTCACGGTCTAATGTATCGAGCAACCGTGACATTTCTTTAGTCCTTATTTGTTAACAGTGTCTCACTAACGTTCTTCTCTCCTAACAGACCAGACTGGCTAAGTGCCAAGCAATTACTGGGCGATCCCAACTTTCTCAGGCGTCTGACAGAATATGACAAGGACAATATCAAACCTCGGATCCTGCTGAAACTACAAAAATACATCAATGACCCTAATTTCATGCCTGAAAAGGTCAGTTTGGATATTTTGGCAGATTAAAAAATGTCAACGTACAAACAGAGCCAGTGAAAATAACATCTTCTTACTGTATCATTATGGCTAAACACGTGGTTTTTCAGATAGTATCACCTATCAGAAATTCTGAAATGTTTCAGTATGTTTTTGCTTGGCCTAATTTCTTATTGTGTCGCTCTTGTTAGGTGGAAAAGGTATCAAGGGCGTGCAGGTCAATGTGCATGTGGGTCAGAGCTATGGATCTGTACTCGAGAGTCTTCAAAGAGGTTGGCCCCAAGAGAGAAAAACTGGCCAAGGCACAGGTCAGTTACAGAGTGCATTGTTGGTGTGCCGTCATTGTTAGCTGAAGCTGAAATAAATTCATGCTCTAGGTTTACCTCACTAAGGAAAAGTATGTTCTTACAGGCTTATTCAAATGTAAATTATTAAGTGTTTCAAAGTAATTATAAGGATTCAACCTGTAAAAGAAATAACAGGTTTGTCCTGTGGGAGCCCTGATTTAGGGTTTTAACATTATCTATCAGAGTTGTGTTAATTTTAGCCACATCATACAGGTTAAGGGGGAAAATATAATTTAGATGTGAAATAGTTTGTAATATTTTGGTTTTTTTGGTTTGTTAATAGTGTTACACTAAACCAGGACAAAAAATATCTGTATTTGTGGGACTATGACTGCTGACATTTAAGTAAAATGTTGATCTAAACATTATTTCTTCTTCATAAACATAAGAAAGAGTTAGTGTCATCTGTGTTACCTGCTATATATAAACACAAAGCAACTTAGTGTCTTTAGCAGACATATTACCAATGCACCAGATCGTGATAGAATGATGAGGTCTAAAGAAGGAGATGATCAGTTTGACGCTGTTCACTAGTGGATCATGAATCACAGTTTACATAATGGAAGTTTGTAAGCTACCCAGTCTAAGATGGGTCACTGCAAAGCCAAGTGTTGGTGGTGGTCTTCAGCTCTCTCATTAGTATTTTATTCCACTCGCTGTTTCAGATTATTGGGGAATTTTAGAAAATTTAAGGCAGGAGACTCTTATTTTCAAGACAAACGCATTGCTGGATTTCTATGGGCTTGTAGTACTGTAGCTAGAGCTATGCCGCTTATTGCTTTAAGGAGCAGTCAAGATTTTGGCCAGAGTACGTTACAGCACTAAGTCTGATGTGGGTTTGGCATATGTGCACTAAACTTAATGATGAGAAATAAAAACCAGACCAACACGTACAGTACTTCCAAATATTGCTTTAATGATTCCTGTATGATATTACCCTACCATTTCCTTCTTCATCTGTGCTTACTCATTTGTGCAGGAAGAGCTGGATGTGACCATGGCAACCCTAAAAGAGAAGCAGAAGAAGCTTCAGGAGGTGGAGAACCAGATCAAGGTCCTGCAGGAGCAGTTTGATAGCAGCATGAATGACAAAGAAGATTTGGGTGAGAGTTGTGCCAAAAAGTGCAACATAAAATATACTCTGTGAAATAAGTTCTACCATCTGTCTTTTATTAAATGTTTGATGTACCTTGCTGTCTTTGGCTTGCTAAAATTCTTTCTCTTTCTTTTTCATCAAAGTTAATACGATGGCTCTGACACAGGCCCGTCTGATCAGGGCAGGGAAGCTAACGTCCGCTCTTGGTGACAGAACAAGTATGCTGGGAAGAAAGTGTAGCCCTGTTTGAGCAAGAGATCATCAATGTTGTGGGAAATGTCTTCATTGCAGCTGCTTGTGTGGCATATTATGGTGCATTTACTTCCCACTATAGACAGCTGGTAGGTACAGGTTTATTCTGTGCTTTTTAAGGTTTTACAGGCTGCTCTAACAAAGAATTAGCAGCTTGTGCCTTTAGTATGAGTTTAGTCTAATTTTTGAAAATCAGTAGAAAATGGGACACTACATAAGACAAACAAAAGCTGGGCCCAGTTTTCTTACTACTGCTAATTTGCTCAGTCACACGCAATCCCCACTATCGTAATGGCCTTACACCTTGTTTGTTTTTATTATAAGACAGGAAATAACATGTAATAATAAGGGATGAAATCAAATACAACCTGAGTTGTTGTGCTTGTGTGCGCTCTGTTTCCCTCTCACCAGCTAACTGACCAGTGGATAACGCAGTGCCAGAACCTGAACATCCCAATCAGTTCCACTTTTAGCCTGATTAACATTCTTGGTGATCAATATGTCATCCACCAGTGGAATGCAGAAGGTTTGCCTCGTGACACTGTTTCTACAGAGAATGGCATCCTGGTGACTGAGGGCCACCGGTGGCCTCTTATGATCGACCCACAGGATCAGGTGAACTAGAAACAAGTTTCCAGCAGCATCCATGTAGTACCGATAATTCCAACACTGATTACTTTATGAATGAAATGGGTTATTTTTTTAACACTTTAACTTCTCAATTATCTGTATAATCCCAAGTCATTAATATTCATTTCACACATTTATTACACGAGAACCTTAATTTTAAAACTAATTTTGATTTTGAAAATAGTGGTATACAGTTGCATAACAAGGATAAATAAGTTTAAATTCGTTCTTACAAATTTTTTAAAGAAGTCATCTTCATCACATTAGGGATTAAGGATATTTCTTTCATTCTCAGGCCAACCGATGGATCCGCTCCAAGGAGGCTAAAAATGGTCTAAAGGTGATCAAGCTAACAGACTCTGGCTTCCTTCGTACCCTAGAGAATGCCATAAGCATGGGTGTCCCTGTACTGCTAGAGGAGGTAGGATTGCACCACTCATGTGACAGTAAAACAGACTTAATCATAAAAAAGACAATTTGTGGTCAAATGTTGTATTGTAATTGTGTATTTTTTAAGGTGGGCTAACACTGGGCGACATTAAATTAGTTGAAGACCTTTATTGGACAGATTGTTATTAAATAGTGTTTTTAATTTTGCGTTGTCCCAGGATATCATTATAAAAGAGTTAAGAAAAGCATGTGTACTGTGAATGGCTCTGTTTGGGTATTTTGTGGGTGTATAGTTAAAGGAGACCCTGGATCCAGCACTGGAGCCAGTCTTGTTGAAGCAGACGTTTGTGGCTGGCGGCCGAACAATGATCCGACTGGGAGACTCAGATATTGACTATGACAAAAATTTTAGGTTCTATATGACCACAAAGATGGCCAACCCACATTACCTGCCAGAGGTAAGGACAGCAGCACACCTACTCAAACCTACTTATACTATATGTGTACAAAAGAAGATACTGTAAAGAGATGCAGTAATATGTCAACCAGCAAAACCCTATAGCTGAACAGTCTAGGAGAATAATAATAATAATGGATTGCATTTATATAGCGCTTTCCTAGGCACCCAAAGCGCTTTACAATTCCACTATTCATTCACTCTCACATTCACACACTGGTGGAGGCAGCTGCAGTTGTAGCCACAGCTGCCCTGGGGCAGAATGTGGCTACAGTCTGCCCCAGGGCATTTAGTGTGAGAATGGGCTCACACTAAATGCAGTCATGTACTGTCTCATTAGTTCAAGCCAACAGTGCATGGATACATCACAGACATTATAAAAGAGAGACATGGACTCCAAAGAATCCTGAATTAAAACCACAAAGACGATCATTGAGACCAGCAAAGTAGTTCAAGGTTTCATTGTGATTTAATGAGTTTCTGTTTCCACCTTTTAAGGTTTGCATCAAAGTTACAATTATCAACTTCACTGTCACTAAATCTGGCTTAGAAGACCAACTTCTCAGGTAAATACATGCACACACATGAAAAAAGCTATTGCATTTCAACTATGTAACAAGTAGAGATGGACCGATACGATATTACATATCGGTATCGGAGAGAAATAAAAAATGTAATCCGATCCGAAGTATCACAAAATCACCTCACAAACGCGCTACTTGGCGTAACCCAGCTCGGCACATCGGAGTAGTATGTGTTACGTGATAGAGCGGCTGTTGTCTGCAGGACCTGTCGGCGGTCTGGTGGAGCATGTGGAGCTTCGCTACATGCTTCCAAACTGCGGCATGTTATCTCGGCGAAAACTATCCCAGAGAAGTAAAACAAGTGTGTCAGTTCATCCCTGAATGTTTGCATAGTATTTCCACGTTAAGCTTAACAACTGATATATTGAGCCACAGCTGGACTGACCATCGGAGTTCCAAAAGGAAGCAATTTGTCCCATACTTAGCTAGAATGAAAAAAAGACACAAAGCTGGAGTTATTCTGTCCTTGCTGCAAAGCTGATTCTTCTTCTCTCACTCCCCTTCCTGTTGCTACTTCAAACAGGAAACTGATCAATGATCAGCTGGTCGGCTTTTCTGTCACAAATCCTGCCTTTCTTGTTTGAGAGAGAGAAGACCAGTGGATAAACAACAGCAGCACGTTTAAGCTTAATTAGCTGTTGTTAGAATTTATTTAATATTACTTTCTAGTATCAGTTGATGTTTGCTGGAGCCACAGCTGTAAAAGCTGCTGGTCATGATGTCGGTTTGGATATGTGGTGAGAGGGAAACTTGTAGATGAAACCAGGAGATGTCCTTACTGAATGATCAGAGCTGAACAGGTGATGGAGAAGCAGGTTTACCTTTTAGGTGACATGAATGAGTTGAAGAGAAGTTATGAACTTATGCATTTGTTTTACAGGTGCATTAAATTAAAGTTGATGGTTCTGGGAGATTTATGTTAGGAGTTGGCAACCCTATTAGTTAGGTTGTTTAATATTTCTGCTAAGGACTCTTTAAAATACCAGAATAGGAAGGATGGTGCAGGTTTAAGTTTATTAGATTGATCAGTGTTGCTGAACTATAAAATATTTTGGGTGCAGTGTATTTTTTGCAAACAAGTATAACAGAATAGTTTTAGTGTCTTGTTTTTTAAAACTTGAGTATGAACTTATACAAAATGTAGCAAGATATTTATTTAAAAAGAAGTTTTGTTGATTAAAAAAAAAACGCTATATCGGATTCATATTGGTATCGGCAGATATCCAAATTTATGATATCGGAATCAGTATCGGACATAAAAAAATGGTCTCGTTTATCTCTAGTAACAAGCATTTACAAAGCCATCTACATTTTTAAAAAATGGATAGAAATACTGCACATAATTTTATGTATCCTGGTAAGTAAGTAAGTAAAATTTATTTATATAGCACATTTCACAGATAAAAATCACAAAGTGCTTTACAATAAGATCAGACATACAAGTTAAAATTAATTAAAAGCCCGTTTGTATAAAAATGTCTTCAGCTGCTTTTTAAAGGAGTCAGTAGAGTCTAGACAGCGTAAAGACAACGGCAGAGAGTTCCACAGCCTAGGTGCCAGTGCCTGAAAAGCCCGATCCCCACGTGTTTTAAACCTAGTACGTGGGACCACCAGTAGCCTCTGACCTGAAGACCTAAGTGCTCGGGATGAAGCATGAGGTTTCAACAGGTCAGAGATATACTGGGGAGCTTCACCGTGCAGAGCTCTAAAAGTTACAACTAAAATTTTAAAATGAACCCTAAAATTTACAGGCAACCAATGAAGAGAAGCCAAAACTGGAGTAATGTGTGACCTCTTGTTTGTACCAGTTAAAAGTCTTCATTATCCTAATTGTATGTATCCTTTTCCCCCTTTCTGATAATGACCTCTGGAATCTCTCGATTCAATCTGTTTTCAATCTGTTTTAAGTGATGTGGTGCGTCTTGAGAGTCCGCATCTTGAGGAACAGAGGAACGAGCTGATTGTGCGCATCAACGCTGACCGCAGCCAGCTGAAAGATATTGAAGACCACATTCTTAAGCTTCTCTTTACCTCTAAGGGGAATATACTTGACAACGAGGAGCTAGTTCAGACTCTCCAGGAGTCAAAGGTAGGGATTAGGCTATATGGATATGGAGTTGTGGTTGTTGAATTTAATATTACCTGCAATGATCCTTTCCTGTTTTTCTGATGTTCATCCTGTTTATTTCCATGATTTTTTGCATCCTCTTGTCTCCAGGTGACTTCAGAGGCCACAAAGCACCGTCTGGAAGAGGCAGAAGCAACTGAGCTGATGATAAACTCTGCGAGGGAGCGCTACAGGCCTGTGGCCACTCGAGGATCTGTTTTGTACTTTGTCATTGCCAGTCTGTCGGAGATTGATCATATGTACCAGTTCTCACTCAAGTACTTTAAACAGGTGAGGGAAAAAAGAGCTGGGCTTTACTCTCAAATTTACAAAGCTACTTGTACAGGAATGTTTAATGAAAATGTGTAAGTACCCATTTAAAGAAATTATTTTCTTTTTTTCTCTCTTTTTTGTTTATTTCTTCCTTGATCTTCAGCTCTTTAATTCCACCATCGAGACATCAGAGCAGAGTACTGTGCTAGAAGAGCGCCTTCAGATCCTCCTGAATCAAATCTTGCTAAACTCCTACATTAATGTGTCACGTGGACTCTTCGAGCAACACAAGCTTATCTACAGCTTTATGTTGTGCGTAGAAATCATGAGGCAGCGTGGCGAGATCTCTGATGGGGAATGGTGGCGCTTCCTAAAAGGAGCTTCTTCACTGAAAAAGGTGAGGTGGGAAATCCAGCCATAGAAGTTCAGCTTGATAAAAGCAATCATGAATAAAATAATTAACTAAAAGAAAAGATTTCCTATGATTGTGCTCATGTTTTTTTATAACCTCCTAGGACCTGGCATCCACATATGTGGGCATCACATTTTGGGTTATTTAGACCAAAATACTCAATTTTGCTCTACAAGGGCCTGATATCCACTTACGAGGACATTATACTGCTACTGTTCTATCGAAATTTTATATGAATATCCTCATACGTGGCTCTCATTTTTCTGAGAAACAAAAAAATCTGGCAATTCTTTGTTTTTACATTTATCGGGTCCCAATCGGCCCAAATATCAAAGAGAAATAAAAAATGCGTGCTGTGGAAGAGTGCAGGTATTAGGAGCTTAAAGAAGCATATAGTGATGGTGTTAACCCACCATTTGTTTTTTATGCCACTAGACTGGAGGCACTGATTGTTAGCAGTCACAGTCCTCATGCTAGTTCTGTTCTTCTTTCTCCTACACCTCTGTTTTAGGTCTCCCGTTTATTGCCTCTTAGCATTTACTGATCAAAGGTTTGGAGTAACAGGGAAATGTATGTTTCTGACAAAAAGCAAGCTTTTTAAAAACCAAAATAAAATAACAGTAGTTTGATTGAATACGCTAAAAAGGAGTAATGATTAATCGAATCATTAAGTATAAGGGATTTTAATGAAATATTTACACAGGTGTATAGAAGCGGATTTTCAGACTCATCACCCAAATATCTGAAAGCTGTTAATCCGAGTAAACACTGAATACATCTGACTAGTGGAGTGCCTGCAGGTGTAATCGTAGTTGGTGATTCAAACAAGAACTTTTTTAGTGATCCCAAGTATTTCAGATTAAAGTGACAAGCTGCTTGTCATAGAAACCATTTGTCATCCTCCCCTCGCTCTTTTATAATTCTAGTTAACTTTCTCTTTACTTACACCAGTCGATAACAATATGTCTACTAAATTTGTGGGCATAAACTTTTCTTTTTCTGCATCTTCCAGGAGTATCCAGAGCGACCAGATGTGCCATGGCTAAGTGATTTTTACTGGCAGACATGTTGTGAGCTGGAGGACACACTGCCTTGCTTCAAGGGCATCTCCAGAGAAATCACTAGAACCCATATCCATATTAAGCTAGGTACCCTATCCCCATTGTTATTGTTGTTGAGCTGATAAGGATCTGTATATGTCAGCATGTTACTTTTAAATATAAAACTAGAATGTTTGACCTACATACACTCTGTCATTTTTCATTTTTATAAAGAGATGTTCTAATCATTCTTATCATTTACTTACCAAACTATGTACAAATCCTATGTCTGATTCCATAGAATTCCTTTTCTCTTATAGGGCATTTTGAAGCATCTTTAAATCCAGAAAAATGGAAAGGCTATGTGTCAGAGTTGCCTTCTCTCGAGGAGTCCAAAAAGGAGAAACAGGAGATGAAAGGATACTGGAATGAGCGATTGGGATCTTTCCAGAAACTAGTTCTTATCAAGAGCTTCATGGAAGAGAAGGTGAGCCTGGATGAAGTCCGGGGAAAGATATTTACTGAGGTTTTCATGATTGTTTTCTAGGTGAAGAGGATCATTTTAAAAAAAGTGTAACTTTTGTCAGTATTAAAGAAAGGATCTCAGTAAAAGAAATAAATGACATGGGTTTATAGCTCTCCGCGGAGCTTTCCCATCACCACCAAAGCTTGGTCAATTTTTCCCAGCTTTTCTGTGATTTATATCCTCTTTTTCCATCCAGGTGGTTTTTGCAGCAACTGAGTTTGTGATTGTCAACCTGGGGAAGGAGTTTGTGGAAAACCCTCCAGTTGACCTGGCTAATCTCTATAATGACATGTCCCCTACCACCCCATTGATCTTCATCCTCAGCACAGGTTCTGACCCAATGGGTGCCTTCCAGCGCTTTGCAAATGAGAGAGGGTGTCTCGACAGGTAAGGGAGAAAAAATGGTTAGAGAGGTCCCTCCAACATGGCTCGCAAAAATGTCTTTGTTTTGTTCACCAGGCTGTGACATCTGAGATATAGACATATATAGCTGGTTGGGTTTTTATTTTTATTTTTAATAGTCAGTAGCTTCTGTCTTCTGTAAGTCAAGTAGTGGGAGGTTTTTAGGATGATGCCATCAATTTGACTGCACCAAGCAATAATCTGCAACTTGCACTGGGACAGTTCAGCCATGTGGTTCTCTGCCAGAAAAGGGTGGATTGTCCTCTTCAGTTTGAGAATGAGTTGCTTCCTCAAATGAACAAGTTCAAGTTTAAGACTACAGATACAAGCAGTGGAAATGAGCTGTCTTATAAAGGGTTTCTAAGCTCAGTCTCAGACATAGGATGAGGAGTTGAGGAGGGGCTCAGAGTAGAGCCACTACTCATCCACATCCAGGAGGCCTTCTGGACACCTCTTACACGAAGGGCATGTCCAAAGGTCATGCTGGGTCATATCCAGAAG
>NW_024582396.1:1191015-1374302 GCF_018398535.1 Haplochromis burtoni
GGTTACAGATACGCTTCCCAACCCCCTGAGCCACGGTCGCCCCAAATGAATGAATAAAGTTTATAAAGGCATCAAAATGGTGATTTTTCTGTGTTTTTCAGGGTCGAGGCTATCTCACTGGGGCAAGGCCAGGGACCTATAGCAGAGAAGATGATCCATTCAGCGCTAACGAGTGGCAACTGGGTCTTCTTGCAGAACTGCCATCTGGCGGTGTCTTGGATGTTAGCCATGGAGGAGCTCATTAAGACTTTCACTGAGCCTGGTACTATTTTTAAATTGAGCTCAAAAGTTTCTGTTTATTTCAGCCTTCTGTCCTAACATTTGTGACATATTTTTTATTAGTTAAGGCTTATGAGGGTTGTATGAAAAAAATAGTATTAAATTAGAATAATTACAACATTTGCTTCAAACTGGGAAATCCCAGTGGTGGTAATTTTAGTGTTTATGGATGGGGATACCCAAGAAAGAGATGCTGGGCTGCAGTTTAGTTTCAGTTTAGTTACACTTTGTTAGTACTCAGTTGGAACCCATTTGACCTTCAAGAAAACGTACTTTAGTTCTTCATTGTGCAGACTCAACAATGCTTAAAGCATTCCTCAGAGGTTTTGGTCCACATTAACATGATAGCGTCACACAGTTGTTGCAGATTTGTTGATCGCATTATAGCCACTAGATAATGGGTACGCTGTGGTCATAAAGGGATGAACATTGTTAGCAGCAATGCTCAGGGACACATCTAAACAAGTTCCTTCATATTTCTAATGTCATTAGACATAATTTGTAATTTACACGTGCATTTCTAATCTCTGAGAAACAGAAATGAGTAAACTGTGATATTGTATGCTTTGGTTTTTCAAAGTGTTTGTATTATTGATAAAAAAATACTGCAGGACCTTTTTACAAGTATCCTTTAAGGCCTTTTCTTTTTTATGAATATGCAAATAATTTTCTCATCTGTTTCTCTGCAGACACATCAGTCCATGAGAACTTCCGTTTGTTTCTCAGTTCCATGCCGACCAAAGTATTTCCTGTTACAGTGCTCCAGAACTCCGTTAAGGTAGTCACACAGAGACCCAAACACTGTAATACTGTATAATAAAGCTATAGATGATTAAAAATACTGTTTTTAAAAAAGAACTTGTCCATACTGGTGGATTGAACATGAGTGAAACATAAAAATGACTTTGGTAATTACGAGTACTGGTTATTTAGGGTATCTGTGGCATAAACGTTAGTTAAGCACTGCCTTCATAAATATGGGTCGAAATCTTTGACGTCAATTAAACGTACATTAACTACCAGCACTTGATTTATCGTCATCATGACCATGACCTGATAATTTGAAGAGTGAGTCACACGGTACACTGGTTACCTTGAAGAGTCGTTGGGATTGTATGTGCACTTGAAGACAGCCTGAACAGCAAGGAGGAGATGCTAAACCAAAAGGTTTTCAGGATTACTGGTAGTCTTCTCAGTAGGTCTCTCTGATGTCATTGCCAGGTGACTAACGAGCCTCCTAGAGGCCTGCGAGCCAACATGCGACGAGCCTTCACAGAGATCACCAGCAGTTTCTTTGAACGCCACATTTTGGGACGCCAGTGGAGGAAGATTGTCTTTGGAATCTGCTTTTTCCATGCAATCATCCAGGTTACATACACTCTTTCTCAGTATTTTACATGTAAAGTGCCTCATCATTATTACTTTGTTTTCTTGGATGTGTTTTACTTTGTGTGTGGTCGTACAGTACTTCTCTGCCTGTGTGTCTCGTGTTTAGGAGCGGAAGAAGTTTGGTCCCCTGGGCTGGAACATCCGCTACGAATTCAATGACAGTGACAGAGAATGTGCTCTGCTCAACCTCAACCTGTACTGCAAAGATGGCACCATCCCTTGGGATGCTCTGGTCTACATCACTGGTAGGAAGCAAATATCAACAGAAATGTTCTTGTATCTAAATTCAACAAGGTAATAAGTTAGGGACTGTTTGTGTAGCATCTTATTTCCCATATGTAATGCATGTCTTATTTGTATTTTGACATTTTATATTAATAGAAAGCCTTTTCACAAAACAAACATGATTGCATGTCCTTGAACCTAAACATGCAGCCGTTTCATAAAAATAAAAGTGTGGGAAGAATAATAGGACACTTTAATCCAGCGGTCAGCAACCTTTTTGACATCTAAAATGAAGATAACACCGTGTATATTGTTGTTTTTTTACCTTAATGCTTTGTATAAACAACTATAGTGTGTTGCTTATGAAATCCATGAAGTGCTATGGAGAAAATTACATTTTATTTATGTAATGAAATAATAACTAAAAAGAAAGTCAACCAGTTGAAGGTGTCTTTAAAATGAATTAAAAAGCTGAACTTAAATTATCCATGTAGCAAACAAAAACAATGAGCCGTCATCCTTGTATTGCCTTCTGGGCTTTCGGAGTGTAGCGGAGCCTTGACCAGAATTTAAAAAATAATTGGAAAAAAAGCACCATGCTCCTAAAAAATTTAAAATAAATATTTTCAAAATATCTGGAGAGGCAGACGTACCTGAGTGGCATCCGCAATCACGCCTCACCGGCTTGCTCTCTCTGCTGTTGTGTTGTTGTTTGTATGTGTCGGGCTGTGAGCTGGAAAGCTACAGCCGGCTGTGTGTGAAAAGTGGTCAATAAAGAGATGCTGAAGAGCATGTTCATGTAAACATCGTCGGGTCTGCCGTGATGTGTTTACAATCGGACTTCTGCTCCTGAACCTCCGCGCACAGCGTCTGCTGTACGATCGGGGCTGTACGAAGTCACTTCATCTTTACGCAGGACTGTAAGCTGTCGTCTGTGAGGCGTGAGCGGTGTTTGTTTTTAACATAGTTCATGGTGGAGAACAGCTGCTCACATACGTATGTGGATCCGGTAGGTCACTCTCGTCAGAAGTAAATACAAATGAATCTGCCCAGCCATCATTAAATGTTGTATTTTCTTCAGATATTTTTCTTTTCTTACATTTCTCCATACTTGGCCTACCTGGGGCTGAAAGTCTCGGTAAATGCACGTCGTTTCGGCGGGTATACCGGCTTCCGCGAGTGTGACGCTTATTTTGAGCGACAAAAAATAATAAAATCTAACTTTATTTTTATTATTCAAGATCACAATAATCTTCCAATTTAGAACTACAAATTTTAAAAAAGAACTAACTCAAATAAAATACACTTCAGTTAAATAATTACCGGTATAATTTATCTTTCCAAACCATGCAGAGCCGCAATGTAAGGCTCCGGCTCCGGAGCTGTTTCCCCTGTGTTTTCTGTTCTGTAATAGATTTCTCTTTTTAGTATTTCATCTTTAAATTGAATGACCTGGATCCAACTTCTTTCAAAATTATCTGTATAAGAACGGGAATTACACATATCTATGTAAATATACTATATGCATATTTTTTAGTTTAAAGTTGTTGCTGTTTTTTCCATAACTTTTTTATTTTTCTGATTCTGAGTGAGATTTTGATCAACTGAAACTAGAAGAGGGTCTGGTCTTTAAAAGCAATATCTCCTGCATTCATAAACAAAGAAAGCCATGAAATATCTCAAATCCTACTGTGTTTTTTTTTCTCTTCAGGTGAGATCACGTATGGAGGGAGAGTGACGGATGCCTGGGACCAACGGTGCCTAAGGACAATCCTCAAAGGCTTTTTTTCTCCAGAAACTCTGCAGCCTGGCTACACCTACTCCCCCTCAGGTATTGTTCTTTCTGCCCTCTTTTGTATGTATATGTGTGTGTGTGTACATGTATGTGTGTGTATGTGTACATGTGTATGTACACGCGTGTATGCACAGTGAACGCTATGCATATATCTCAATTAATGGTTTTCTCCTTGTAAGGTGTTTACTACGCTCCAGAGTCAGATGAACTCGAACAATATAAGAAGTATATTGAGAATCTTCCGATCATTGATGATCCTGAGGTCTTTGGTATGCATGAGAATGCCAACTTGGCTTTTCAGGTGAGGAACAATACTGTAACAATACCAGTACATTACAAGCAAATGTCTCTGTCTCTATTTTATACCAGACTGCCAGTTGTTCTCTTAAATATAAATGACTGTGCAATTTCTTATTTATACATAGTTTTTCAAAATCTGTTAAATTTTTCACTTCACAGCAATTATAAGAAGTGGCTTGTGTTCCTTTTAGTGATTTAAACTTATGTTTCTCATGCAGTTTATGAGCTTTGGGAGTGCTATGATAAAATATCAATACATGAGTGTGTGTGTGTGTGTGTGTGTTTGCCTCTGCAGCGTCAAGAAACTATAACTCTGATCAATACCATACTGGATGTTAATCCTCGTTCTTCAGCACAACATGGAGCTAAGAGTAACGATGACATAGTCTGCGAGCTCGCCGAGCTGATTCTAGCCAAACTGCCCGGTACGCTGACCCCACATAGATTCACCTGCACATAGATCTCAGTTACTGCTGAGACTTTGCATTATTACACTCACTCTTTTTCCCCATGTTTTCATTGGTTGTGTTGTCTTTTGTCTCTTTGTGAACTTGTCTGTCTTTTGGAGTGCAGAGCGACTGGACATGGATGAAGCAATTGACACACTGTTTATCAAAGACACCAATGGGCACCTGAACTCCCTCACAACTGTTTTGGCCCAAGAAGCAGACCGATTCAACAACTTGCTTAAAGTTCTCAGGGTGACGTAAAAACCACACACATTTAATTGGTGGAGATCATCTCATGACCACTTCAGGAGTTGTTTTCTTTGGATTGTTGTTTATTTACTTGATCTTAGAGAAACATTCAAATAGAAAAAAACCTGAACAATCAAAAATATGCGTTCTGTTTAGTTTCAGAAATAACATTTTTCGGAATCTGTCGTTACTGTGATGTGTTATTCTCACTTTCTTTTTCGTAGATGTCTCTTATCACTCTGCAAAAGGCAATAGCAGGTCTTGTTGTGATGTCAGAGGAAATGGATCGAATCTACACAAGCTTTCTGAACGACCAGGTCCCCACCCACTGGGCAAACTCTGCCTACCCCTCCCTCAAACCGCTGTCTTCTTGGGTCAGAGACTTGACTCTCAGAACGTCCTTTATCCAGGTTTGCATACAGATATTAACAAAAACACACACGTTTTCAAGTTCAGTCCAGAGGAATTATAGAAGTTTGTGTGAAATGTGTCTTTATAAAGCTAACATACATTGGATTAGAATAGAAGTCTTTTCTAGCTCAGGTCTGGGATATTGGCTGTGTTTTATTGGTTCGGGTGTGTGCATGTGTGCACGTGTGTGTGTGTGTCTGTGTGCATGCATATGTACGTTTGCATACATTTGATTTGTGTGTTATCTCATTAGTTTGGAAAACTGTAATAACACATGTACATTCTGCGTTCATCTTTCTGCCTCTCTGCACATCCTGGTTTAGTGTTTGGTCCATTTTCTCTGATTTAAGCTGCTCTTAAGTCTGCTCTGAACATGTATCGTACAGTCACTATAATTCACTTAAACAAGCACAAACAGGGTAAAGTCCTGTTAGTTTATACAGCAGTGGATAAACACTGAGTCACACTCCACATGCTGATTATCTTAGGAAACAAAATCCAATGTAAACTGATTCACTGGGTCACTTACAGCACAGGTGTTGAACTCCAGGCCTCGAGGGCCGGTGTCCTGCAGGTTTTAGATGTGTCCTTGATCCAACACAGCTGATTCAAATGGCTAAATTACCTCCTCAACATGTCTTGAAGTTCTCCAGATGCCTGCTAATGAACTAACTATTTGATTCAGGTGTGTTGACCCAGGGTGCGATCTAAAACCTGCAGGACACCGGCCCTCGAGGCCTGGAGTTCGACACCCCTGACTTACAGGATGCCTTTAATGCACTATATTGAATAAAAGAAGGAGATACTGCATAAACAAAGATATCGTTATTTAAAGATACTTATATTTTAATTGCATCTCTTCTTCTCTTTTCCTCTCTTGCAAGACTTGGATCACACGTGGTCAGCCCAAATCATTTTGGATCTCAGGGTTCTTCTTCCCTCAAGGCTTTCTTACTGGTAACACACTGAAACATGCTCTATGTTTTTTAATAATGCCAACAGTAAAGCACAGTTTTAGAGCTGAGCTTGAGGATTACAATGATCACTCTGACTACTCTTTCAAGTATACAGTGTAAAAATAAATGAATGAAGTTTAAAAGAGAGCTATTAATTAAATTTGTGTTTATTGGTAGATTTTACTAAACAGCACAGTGACTTATTTCAATGCTCTTGTGTCTTTGATGGCCTGTAGGAGTGTTGCAGAATCATGCCCGGCGTTACAGTTTGCCTATTGACGAGCTTAATTTCCGCTTCAGCGTGGTGCCGGCGTACAGGGATGAGGAAGCAGTCTGTGAGGCTCTACGCACTCTTCCCATTGGTGCAAAACTGAACATGGATGAGGAGGTACTGTAAGAGGAGCAGTACTCTTAGTTATGCTTTCAGTAGTGCTTTAAAAAAAGGGCACAAATATTCTTTTCTCCAGCCCTTCAAATATTAGCAGTACTTTAAGATGCTATTTTTCTGGCTAATAGCAGGAGAGCTAATGTGGAAGAGCAGATCAACAATCTCAAGATGCAATCTAAAATATCACATCAGTTTGGTTTCTCTACAGTTAAAGTTTGTTGCTCCTTATATTTGTGCAACTTAACTTACTTAACTGCAGTTAATGTTTTTATGTGCAATATTTTATTCAAAATTCTTCTTACATTTTTACACAAAATCAGTTATGTTATCAATTGTGTTTGTGTTTGCATGATTTCAGTTAGAGTCCTTGGAAGCAAAACAAACCTAGCAGGCTGAAGATAAATCCTTTAATCATTAATATGACCACTAGCTTGTTTTGTTTTTGGGCAAGCATTTGAAATGGTCAATGCAAAATGTGAATTAGATATAAATACATATATCAAATAGGTCAAATCATGACCCATTTGATATATGTATTTAATTCTTGTATTAATTGATTAATGTTTTTGTGAAATTACTTTATCCTGAATCTCTAAATCTGATCTGGTGATCTCAAAGTTAGCACCACAGAGCAAATATATCCTAAATGATCAAATTAAATCCATTATTATCCATTATTTTTGATTGGACTACATACTGATTTCTTTAGTAAGGTTGTGTTATACTTGACTCCGGTGTGAATCTGGAGGGCAGTACAGCCTCCAGTATTGTTTTCTTTTTTTAAATACTGAGTTTATTTCCTGATGACATATCAGATTGATGCCCTCTTAAGCGTCATAAATAGTGAATATCAACCGCAGCAAACATCGTGTCAACTCTTCTTTAAATCTCTGTTCATGAAAATGAAATCCTTAAAGAATAAAAAGCTCTCGATACATCTGATAAAAGCAAAGCCACATGTTCTTTGTTTTATTTTCTGGCTTTGCAAGTCTTGTGTTTACTTTGTTTCAAGAGTTTGTCAGTAAAAAGTTAAAGTAAAATAAAAAGGTAATTCCTTTAATATGGTTACTTGTTAAAACAGTTACCAGAGCCGCAGGATGGTGTACTTGTTCACGGTATGTTCATGGATGCCTGTCGCTGGGATGATGTCGGCATGGTGATGGATGATGCGCTGCCTCGGGTTATGAACACCATGCTGCCGGTGGTGCACTTTGAGCCACAGCAGAACTACGTCCCAGAGCCCGACCTCTACCACGCTCCTCTGTACAAGACCTCAGCCAGAGCTGGCACTCTGTCCACCACAGGTACACACCTGATGTATCCAAAGTCACTCACTGGAAACCTTTTTACATTTAAAGTCATGACACATTTTATACTATCATAAGGCCAAGAGCTAGTTTTTGGGCATCGCTGGGAGTTTTGGTGGGATACAGCGCACGTCCCTGTTACCAACATACAATGTCAAAAAAAGAAAGAAAAGGATGTTTGCTCAGATTGTTTCCTCACCCTTCATGTCTCTCTCCCTTCAGGTCACTCAACTAATTTTGTGGTGACAGTAATGCTTCCCTCCAAGCGACCCAGCGACTACTGGATATCCAAAGCCTCCGCACTCCTGTGCCAGTTGAATGATTAAATATTTATTCGAGGACAAAGCATTGAATTAAATTAAATTTGTGTAATAGCAACACAGACCGTAATTAAAATTTCACCCCAAACTGATGTTTCTGCGTCCTTCATCTCATACATGTGTTTGACTACATTTATTTATATAACAAACTCTTTAGAAAGGAGACGTCCCAGTTTCACAGTGGAAGCACTACACTGCCTTACACTGCTTCATTTCATCTGCAAGTTAACAAGTCACAAGAAACAGAGGTAGCCATCACCATCCAAGGCAGCACACGGTGAACAAGAGAGGCAAGGTGGAGTGGGTGGAGACGAGTGACAGAAGGATAACTGTAAAAGTGAAAGGAATTTTTTTTTAAGTTGATGGCTTCGTGAAAACAAGAAAATAAATGTTTTAGAAAAACTAAGAATTCTATTTTTTTTTTATTTTTTTTTTTTTTATTTAGGCATTTATTAGACAAATAAGACTAATATACCCAAATTTGAAGCAGGAAACTGGACTTCTCAGAGATTAGTCAAATATAATCAACAATTCTCTGGTGTCCTGGATTGTTGATTACCTGACAGGAAGACCACAATATGTGTGACCACAGTGTGTGTCTGACAAGGTAATCAGCAACACAGGGGCACCACAAGGGACTGTCCTCTCCCTCTTCACCCTTAACACCACAGACTTCAGCCACTGCACAGAGACCTGCCATCTTCAGAAGTTTTCTGATGACTCTGCGGTGGTTGGATGCTTTGTGATTATTCATAAAATATTAACAAAAAGACCTAAAAACTGTGAGAATCTGAATTTTAGCAAACAATATACAATTATTTATACCTATATTTCAACTTTTCTGAGTCAGGAGTCACAAAGTGGTGCACAAAGTTAACAAGTTCATAACATTTAAACTGTATATTTCTGTCAATACATAATTCAGTCAAAACTGAAGCCATGCACGTGATGTGTAGAAGGATTCCTCTCAAAAATTAATTCAAACTGCGTGGGCCCTCCTCGTTTTCTGACTCCTCCTTAGCCTTTATCATTTTCTACCATTCTGTGGAAACGACCAGTAGAAAAGATGAAGTTAGTCTGGCTCATCTGCGCAGTGGCTGTTGGTAAGATCTAAACAAATACATTTCTACAAAATCATATCAAAAAAAGAAGCTGAGTGTGGGGAAAGAGTTGTCTTTTCAATTTGACTGTTTGAAGGCGTAATTCAGCATTTGGAGAAATGTCTTTACTGATTTTCTTTTTAAGAGTTGGATAAAAAGATTGAGAGGAATCTCATGTCTGTTTTTAAAGTAGAAAGATCCAGTCAGTGTGCATCTGGCCTGATTTAATGTAAAAGAGAAAACGGCCGACTGTAACTGTGTCAGTTTAAAGTTCAGACCTGTGCACAAACAAAGCTTTTGTGTGGGTGATACATGCTAAAATCAACAACAGAGAGAAATGTTAGGAATACTATGGCCTTTATTTTTTTAACCATCTTATATCATGTTGTGGAAAATGTGTCACACTTTATCCTCCGATCCTCTGGATGCTCAAATTAGAACACAGTATTTGTAGTATGTTTTTATCATGAGCTTCTTTGTACACTTAATCAGATGTGTATTGTGTATCAGGACCCCCCTCTCGCCACATCGTCCCAATTTTGATTTACGGCCTCAGTCGAACCGTTTCTGTAACTTTCTAAAACCGATGATCTCAAATTCAGTGTGTTACCATTGCCAACCAAACGTTTTACACAAGATGAAATCATGATTTTTTTTTTTTATGACGTGCTGCAGCCACCTCCGTATGTCTGGCTTTCAACATTGATACGACAGCCACCCGCATCTTTACTACAGAACAAAAAGATTTCTTCCAAAACAAGGTGCTTCAGTTACTGTCTGACAAGAACAATGGGTGAGTATCAAAGCTAATCTAAAGATGCAAAGTATCAAAATATTAAATCATATCTGCATCATTAACGTGGTGTACAGCTTTTCTGTGCAAATCAGTGCATGTTTTTTGTTGTTGTCTTATTTCTGTCTGATCAGATCTCACGAAGGCACAATAGAACTTTTTATTTAACGTTTCTCATAGAGGATGGGGACAGGAAATGGACTGGAAAGAAAGTAGGGGAAAAATTTAGCTGGGATTTGATGATCAGAGCACGTTTGATGTCCCAAAAGTGCAAAGATAAAATGAAAGGTCATGTAACTCTAGTTTCTGTCTTAAACTTGGGTAAAAGTAAAGATTACCTTTGTCCTGATCGAGGGAAAAATAAATAACGCCCACACAGCATATCTACTTTCATTGACCCCGAGAGTATTCGTGGTTGTTGTCAATGTGGTCCAGGGGCGTTTTCAGAGACGGTGCCCGTATTGTTGCTACTGCCCAAGTAAATGAATTCAAATTCAACTGAAAGGTTAAAGTGACATACAGTGGCTTGCAAAAGTATTCGGCCCCCTTGAACTTTCCACATTTTGTCACATTACAGCCACAAACATGAATCAATTTTATTGGAATTCCACGTGAAAGACCAACACAAAGTGGTGCACACGTGAGAAGTGGAACGAAAATCAGACATGATTCCAAACATTTTTTACAAATAAATAACTGCAAAGTGGGGTGTGCGTAATTATTCAGCCCCCTTTGGTCTGAGTGCAGTCAGTTGCCCATAGACATTGCCTGATGAGTGCTAATGACTAAATAGAGTGCACCTGTGTGTAATCTAATGTCAGTACAAATACAGCTGCTCTGTGACGGCCTCAGAGGTTGTCTAAGAGAATATTGGGAGCAACAACACCATGAAGTCCAAAGAACACACCAGACAGGTCAGGGATAAAGTTATTGAGAAATTTAAAGCAGGCTTAGGCTACAAAAAGATTTCCCAAGCCTTGAACATCCCACGGAGCACTGTTCAAGCCATCATTCAGAAATGGAAGGAGTATGGCACAACTGTAAACCTACCAAGACAAGGCCGTCCACCTAAACTCACAGGCCGAACAAGGAGAGCGCTGATCAGAAATGCAGCCAAGAGGCCCATGGTGACTCTGGACGAGCTGCAGAGATCTACAGCTCAGGTGGGGGAATCTGTCCATAGGACAACTATTAGTCGTGCACTGCACAAAGTTGGCCTTTATGGAAGAGTGGCAAGAAGAAAGCCATTGTTAACAGAAAACCATAAGAAGTCCCGTTTGCAGTTTGCCACAAGCCATGTGGGGGACACAGCAAACATGTGGAAGAAGCTGCTCTGGTCAGATGAGACCAAAATGGAACTTTTTGGCCAAAATGCAAAACGCTATGTGTGGAAACTAACACTGCACATCACTCTGAACACACCATCCCCACTGTCAAATATGGTGGTGGCAGCATCATGCTCTGGGGGGGCTTCTCTTCAGCAGGGACAGGGAAGCTGGTCAGAGTTGATGGGAAGATGGATGGAGCCAAATACAGGGCAATCTTGGAAGAAAACCTCTTGGAGTCTGCAAAAGACTTGAGACTGGGGCGGAGGTTCACCTTCCAGCAGGACAACGACCCTAAACATAAAGCCAGGGCAACAATGGAATGGTTTAAAACAAAACATATCCATGTGTTAGAATGGCCCAGTCAAAGTCCAGATCTAAATCCAATCGAGAATCTGTGGCAAGATCTGAAAACTGCTGTTCACAAACGCTGCCATCTAATCTGACTGAGCTGGAGCTGTTTTGCAAAGAAGAATGGGCAAAGATTTCAGTCTCTAGATGTGCAAAGCTGGTAGAGACAGACCCTAAAAGACTGGCAGCTGTAATTGCAGCAAAAGGTGGTTCTACAAAGTATTGACTCAGGGGGCTGAATAATTACCACACCCCACTTTGCAGTTATTTATTTGTAAAAAATGTTTGGAATCATGTCTGATTTTCGTTCCACTTCTCACGTGTGCACCACTTTGTGTTGGTCTTTCACGTGGAATTCCAATAAAATTGATTCATGTTTGTGGCTGTAATGTGACAAAATGTGGGAAAGTTCAAGGGGGCCGAATACCTTTGCAAGCCACTGTAGAAATTCTGAGAGCACAGGTCAGAAAAACTCTCTTTTTAGTGATTATCACGAGTGTTGTTGTGTCCACAGGACACTTGTCACTGCACCAGAGCAGCTAGGACATGAGGAGACATGCACATCTGATCTGAACCTGACCCACAACTGCATCATTGTTCCAGGTACATTAATGCGGTTTTTGAAATGCAAATGACATGTTTAATCAGGACATTAAAAATTACTGCCACAGTATGGAGGTTGTATATGAAACAAAGCTGTTTTGAAACCATTACTAAACTGGATTTGTAAGAGTTAGCTCACTCAAACCGAATGAGCACCTACTCTGCAGCTGCTGCAGTTTCCAGAGTCACATTCAAGATTTTATTTTAAATTCAGCTTTGTTTTTTGTTTTTCTTTCATATTGCACCAAATCACAATAACAGTTGTCTCACTGCACTTTATATTGTAAGGTAAAGACTCTACAATACTACACAGAAAACAGAGAAACTCCAACAGTCATATGACCCCTTTGACCTAACTAATGATTTAATGCAAATAGGTGTATAAATACATATCAGTGAGTGAAAAAGAAACACTCAGTGCATCATGGGAATCCCCCCCAGCAGTCTAGACCTATTACAGTGTAACTAAAAGAGGATTCAGGGTCACCTGATCCAGTCCTAACTATATGCTTTTTTTTAAAAAAAGGAAAGTTTTAAGCCTAATCTTAAAAGTAGAGCTAGTGCCTCCAAATCCAAACTGGAAGCTGGTTCCACAGAAGAGGGGCCTGGAAACTGAAGGCTCTGCCTCCCATTCTACATTTAAATACTCTAGGAACAACAAGTAAACCCGCAGGCTGAGAGCAAAGTGTGTCGGGTCACAAATTTGGAACCCAATATGATAACCTTATCCCACTAACGCTGTGGAGGTCCAGCGTTTCAGATCCAATTAAAATCAAATCACTCAAAAAGGTCCTCTGGAAATGAGTGGAATTCTTTGAACAGAGTTTATTAAACAGTGACATATGAACAGCAGAACAGTACATTTACAGCAAAAATAAAACATAGAGAGCAAGCAAAACAAATGATAGTGCCTTAAAACACAAACAGAAACAACACACAAAAGACAGACAGGAAAGAAGCACCAGTGACCCTCCTCCTCCTGCAGGTACCCTTTCATCCTTCATTCTTTCTTTTCATCTGCCACTTCTGATACATACGACCCTACACCATAACTTCTCACACACCAGTCTTTCATCCGTCATTGAATTTGTGAGTTTTATGGCCAAAGTCCAAAAGTCTGCAGAAAGGCAGTTAACAGTTAATCAGTTCAACAATTATGTTGGGTGTGCATGCCAGACATAAACTGCTATCTATGCTGAGTAAGGATTTTTTGCTTCGCCGCCTGACGTTTGAGGCAAGAACCAGAATCTCAGGTACATGCCCAACGAGGACCAGGTTTGTTTGCTGTACAGCCATTTAAACGGCTGCATGCTTTTAATGTACAGCCATGGAAAGGGAATACACATTTTATATACACATATATGTATAGGCCTGAATCCGCTCAGTGAGATCATTAACAAGACTGGCTACGGAATGGAACAGTTGTCAGCCACCTCCTGTACATGGATGACATCAAGCTGAAACTCAGTGTGGAGAAGTCTGAAGGGATTGAATGCACAAACCTTTAAGACTTTATTTTGCCCATGTTTAATATTAGCAACTACAGTTATAACAGGATATATGGCAGAAAGTAAGGAGAAGTATAATAGGTTTATTGTAGGGTCTACCTTACAATATAAAGCACCTTGAGGTAACTGTTGTTGTGATTTTGCACTGTATAAATAAAATTGAATTCAATTGAATTATAATAGGTACCCTTTAAAGGGACGGATTTAGGATCAGCCTGTCCAAACAGCTAATCTTGATATTTTTATTAGTCATGGCAGAATAAATTCTCATACTTTTACTGTTTTACTGTCATATCAGTAGTGCTGTTAATTATCGGCACAATTTAGACATCACAATGTCTATGAAGGCCATGTGAAACTGCAAACTGCAAGAAACATCATCTAGATCACGGCAAAGACTACAGTTCACCTGGTCTGGTCCACTTAAGATTAAAGTGGGCTGTATGTGTCCCACAATGTAAAATGAGTTTTAATTCCCAGAGCGAGACGGGGTTTTTTCTATTGCAGAATGATGTAGTGTATTTGTATTTTTAATATAAGGTACTAATCTGATGTTATTGTCACAGAAATTTGGCCCGAACACATGCAAGTACCCATCAGGCAATTTGGACTGTCGATATCTGAGGACGCCATGCGCTCTCAAATCACTGTAAGAAACACTCAAAAAACATTTCCTCTGACAATATTCAAAATAAAAAAAATGATCTCAGATTATACTTCTTTGTCTCGTTTAAAACCTGATGTAGGTTTGCAGCCCACGTGCAGTGCATCCACACAGTGGGAACTCGTCTCTGAACAAAGTGTGTTACAAGATGAAACTCGGCCGTGGACCGTCCACCCAAGGTAAAAAAAATATTGGGGGCGGCGGGTTCTAGCGGTAAAGGCACTGTCTGTGTCCAGCAGACCGTGGTGGTCAACAAAATGTTTGAACTTGACAACTATGAAGCTGGAAGTGACTCACCAACACACACAGAGCACTCTGATTGATTCTAGTTCAGTTACATTAGAAACAGTGGCTGAGTACAACTGTGAGATCATAATTATTGCATTTGTTAATTAAATAATGTTCATGCTTATACATGAATCTTTGTTTCATCAGACCAGAAAATCTAGTAGGACTGTTTGAGGTATATTTATGTCTGTTCCCATCTTCCAGGCTAAATATTTTCATGCTTTTCTCCCCCAGAACGAACAAATAAGTCTGTGGAAGTCGTTTTTTTATTTGATGGATCAGCGAGTATGAGCGAAAGAGAATTCAAGAAAAATAAAGACTTCATTGTGGAGATAATGGGCAGCCTTAGGGACACGCCAGTAATGGTCATTATATATTGATGTATATAAACTATATATTATATGAGTAATGAGTATAAGTAGTAACGTATATTTTTGTTGTTGTTTGTTCCGTTTCCAGTTTGCAGCAGTTCAGTTCTCTTTTACAGTCCACAAAGTGTTTGACTTCAACGACTATGCAGCTGGACGTGCTCTCGATAAACTTATGAAAGACAAACATTTAAAAACTCTCACCATGACACACAAAGCCCTCGAGTTTGTGTTGTAAGTTGTGTCAAAAGCAGCAGGATCAATACAGCTGTGAGATAATGAGCACTGTATTTGTTCATTTATTCATATTTTTAAATGTTGTTTATTCTGAGTGTTGCTTTGCTTTCACATTTGTTTCAGAGATGAAATCTTTGACAGCCCAGCTGCAGGCGCCTCTCCTGATGTTACCAAAGTTCTGATTCTAATCACAGATGGAGATCCCTCTGATACAGACAGGAATGGGATCATTAAAAGATACGATGATAAAAATATAATTCGTCTAGTCATTGGGGTAGGATGTGATGTGTTACACCAGTCCCAACAGAAAAATCATATTTATCAATAAATGACAAATAAATGTGATCATTTTGTGTCACATAAACACTCTTATAGTATTAGACTGTTTTATTCACTGTTATTTAGATGATACACAGTCATACTAAAGTAGAAATGCATCATGGTGTCAGTCTCAGCACAAACAGCTCAGCAGATTTCAGTTCTTAGTCCAGTTTTTATTTCCCATGCTGATGTCAGACTTTGAATTTCATGTTTTCAAGCAGTATTCTGATTTCAGGTCGGACATGCTAGGCTGGATAAATTCAGGGCCATCGCTTCAGAGCCAAAACATAGAAATGCCTTCAAAATTGAGAACTACGATGGACTCACAGGAGTGCTGGAGAATTTACCGAAAAATATATTTACTGTGGAAGGTGATGTTAAACTTTGTTCCCTGTTTTGATAAATACATTTACAGAAATCACTGTTATCTTCCTGGTGTGGACCAGTGGTGGTCACATGTATCTCTTTATTTATTTAGGCTGCACAGCTCCTCGGGCAGAATTCAGTGGATTCAGTGCTGTTTTCAAAAAGGTGAATATCTAACTTCAACTCAGCTCAGGTCAATTCAGTTTTATTTATATGGCAGCTAATCACAACAACAGTCACTTAATATTATAAAGTAACGACTTTAAAATAATAAAGAAAATCACATAATCTCCACACATTTGATGTCCAGATAAGTTATTGATCTATAATCCAGCAGCACTGATTTTATTTCTGTGAAGTAAAATCAAATTTTCACTGGTTTGTGGCAACCTGCTCTTTCGAGTGACAGTTCAGTACTTTTTTAAAGCAATAAAATAAAAAAAATAGCTTTACTTTTTATTTCTATACATCCTTCTATCAATTTTCTGAACTAGTGAGCACCATTTGTGGTTGTGGGGTCCTGGAGTGTATGCTGTCATGCTGCGTGAGACTTTTTGTGTAATTGAAACATTATGTGATCATCTCATTGGTGTAAATATTGATTCTAGCAGTGTGACATCAGGGTTTAGAAAGGCTGATGAAATTGAACAATTCTGAATAAGCGCTGAATGATTTGCCTTGAAGTCATGTTCTCCACAGGATGCAGAGTAATCACTTTAATTATGCTCATTCATCCAAAGGGAGTTTTTCCTTCCCACTGTCGTCAAAGCGCTCGCTCACAGGGGTCATCTGATTGTTGGGGTTTTCTCTCTTTTATTGTAAGATCTTTACCTTACAGTATAAAGCACATTGAGGCAACTGTTGTTGTAATTTGGCACTTTATAAATAAAATACAATTGATTTGAATCTATGTAATATTCTAAAGTCAACATTTTAAGTTGTATCTTCTGTTATGATTATGCAGCACAGATGGATTTCCCATAGATTTGAGCTATGCTCTGCATTTAGCTGTACTGTAACTGCTAAATATTTCCATTGTTGGACATTTAAGTTCAGTTATAATTTGTTTTAGGTTTGCAGCACAACTGCAGTCAGCAACTGTTCCGACAACTCCTACCTGAATATTGTCTGTCACCAGATCCCAAATCTTCAACAAACCTCTTCTTCTGTTGTTGAAGGTAAAACTGTTTTTTAAAGTTTTATATGTTCCTGGTTACATTCTCTTTAAAATTGTTCAAAATTTTCCCCCCAGAACGAACAAATAAGTCTGTGGAAGTCGTTTTTTTATTTGATGGATCAGCGAGTATGACCGAAGCTGAATTCAACAAAAATAAAGACTTCATTGTGCACATAACTGACCTCATGATGTTGTCAGTAAAGGTAATTACACTATTCATTAAATTACTCAAAGCATATTCCAAATAATGTCAACTATACCTGATGTTATTATGGCAGGGCGTGGCTTGCGGTGCCGTGCAGGGAAGGCAAACGCACCTGCACGGCACCGCAAGCCACGCCCCACCACAGTCATATACCTAACATATTGGGGGTTTTTTCAGTTTGCAGCAGTTCAGTTCTCCTCCACAGTCCACAAAGTGTTTGACTTCAATGACTATGCAGCTGGACGTGCTCTCGATAAACTTATGAAAGACAAACATTTAAAAAGTCTCACCAGCACACACAGAGCCCTCGAGTTTGTGTTGTAAGTTGTGTCAAAAGCAGCAGGATCAATACAGCTGTGAGATAATGAGCACTGTATTTGTTCATTTATTCATATTTTTAAATGTTGTTTATTCTGAGTGTTGCTTTGCTTTCACATTTGTTTCAGAGATGAAATCTTTGACAGCCCAGCTGCAGGCGCCTCTCCTGATGTTACCAAAGTTCTGATTCTAATCACAGATGGAGATCCCTCTGATACAGACAGGAATGGGATCATTAAAAGATACGATGATAAAAATATAATTCGTCTAGTCATTGGGGTAGGATGTGATGTGTTACACCAGTCCCAACAGAAAAATCATATTTATCAGTTAATGACAAATAAATGTGATAATTTTGTGCCACATAAACACTCTTATAGTATTAGACTGTTTTATTCACTGTTATTTAGATGATACACAGTCATACTAAAGTAGAAATGCATCATGGTGTCAGTCTCAGCACAAACAGCTCAGCAGATTTCAGTTCATAGTCCAGTTTTTACTTCCCATGCTGATGTCAGACTTTGAATTTCATGTTTTCAAGCAGTATTCTGATTTCAGGTCGGAGATGCTAAGCTGGATAAATTCAGGGCCATCGCTTCAGAGCCAAAACATAGAAATGCCTTCAAAATTGAGAACTACGATGGACTCACAGGAGTGCTGGAGAATTTACCGAAAAATATATTTACTGTGGAAGGTGATGTTAAACTTTGTTCCCTGTTTTGATAAATACATTTACAGAAATCACTGTTATCTTCCTGGTGTGGACCAGTGGTGGTCACATGTATCTCTTTATTTATTTAGGCTGCACAGCTCCTCTGGCAGAATTCAGTGGATTCAGTGCTGTTTTCAAAAAGGTGATTTCAAAAGGTTAAAACTGCACACATTCAAAGTGTAAATTATTTACTTGTGACGAGATTAAAATTTCTCAGTCACGGCTAACCTGACATACACAGGTGCAGCTAAAGCGCAGATAATAAAGCACTGACTACTGCTAAACTTTACTTTTACTTTCTAAAATTTTAAATTCTTATTGTTTGGAAAATAAAATCCACACTGACAGACTGTTTGACACAAAGGAAACACTGAAAATGTGCTAGAATTGTAAAATTTACTTATCAGTCTTTCTGTTTGTAAAACAAGTTGTTTTAAAAATCAAGAACTTTAATTTGAACCTGTACCCGGCAATCCACTAATATTGGATTTTGAATATCTCACCAGCTACAGTACAGGATATCACCAATAGATTCAGTGAATCAAGAGAAATCTGTACACAAGGGACGAGGCCAAAAATTTATATTGGATGTCTGTGATTTTTGGGGCCCCAGGCAGCAATGCATTAAGAAGAGGAACAATTCTTTCATGGAAATCACATGAGCATGGGCTCAGGAACACTTCCAGAAATCACTGTCTGTGAACACAGTTCACCATTCCAT
Source organism: Haplochromis burtoni (assembly GCF_018398535.1). Taxonomy (NCBI): domain Eukaryota; kingdom Metazoa; phylum Chordata; class Actinopteri; order Cichliformes; family Cichlidae; genus Haplochromis; species Haplochromis burtoni. The sequence continues at coordinate 1,210,144 of NW_024582396.1, forward strand.
CCACAAACGCAGGTTAAAGCTCTCTCATACATATGTCTGTGAAGGTTCTCAGTCATCCAGGTCATCGTAGTCAAAGGAGCTTGCAAAGAAAAGCGTCTGGACTTCTTTAAGTTACTTGAAGACGTTTCACCTCTCATCCGAGAAGCTTCTTCAGTTCTAAGGTCAAATGGTGGAGAGTCCCAGATATAAACCTAGTGGGAGTATCCCCCCACAGAGGGACAAAAGGACCCCCTGATGATCCTCTAATCGCCTGAGCCAAGGTGTGAAACTGGGTGTGGGTCCCAATCAGCCAGAGTTTCGGGTGAGTTCATTGTGAAACCTGGCCCCACCTTATCATGCGAATTCCTGAGTCAGATGGCCCAGGATGTGAGTGGGCGTTAAGGCGTCTGGGAAGGGATCTCAAAACTGGATTATAGATGGCAGAGAGTTGGTGTCGTAAACCCCCGCCTCTGTTCAAAGATGGTCGCTCACAGTGGACATAGATGCTTCTTTCACTCCTCTTTCAAACCATCTGTCCTCTCTGTCCAAAATGTGAACATTGGCATCCTCGAAAGAGTGCCTTTATCCTTAAGATGCAGATGGACGCTGAGTCTTGTCCTGTGGAGGTGGCTCTTCTGTGTTGTGCCATGCGCTTGTGAAGTGGCTGTTTGGTCTCTCCAATGTAGAGGTCTGGGCATTCCTCGCTGCACTGTACAGCATACACCACATTGTTAAGTCTGTGTTTTGGCGTTTTGTCTTTCGGGTGAACCAGTTTTTGTCTGAGCGTGTTGCTGGGTCTGAAATGCACCGGGATGTCATGCTTGGAGAAAACTCTCCTGAGTTTCTCTGATACACCGGCTACATAGGGGATGACAATGTTGTTGCATCTGTCCGTCTTTTGATTTTGACCCAGGTGTCGTCCACATATCTGTACCAGTGGCTGGGTACTCTTCCTTTGAAAGAGCCAAGAGCCTTCCTTTCCACTTCCTCCATGTAAAGGTTGGCTACAATAGGTGACACGGGGGAGCCCATGGCACAGCCATGTTTTTGTCTGTAAAAGCCTTCGTTGTATTTGAAGTATGTAGTGGTAAGGCAGAGGTCTAACAGTGTGCAGATCTGATCGGCTGTGAAGTTGGTCCTGTCCTCCAAGGAGCTGTCTTCTTGTAGTCGACTACAAGAAGACAGCTCCTTAGAAGACAGGACCAACTTCACAGCCGATTCTGTTCAAAAATTTGATATGTTTCCTATATTCTCTTGTGAATAAAACAATGTGTAATGTAATGCAAATAACTGCAAAATTCTGTTGTTAATTACATTTTCCACAGCATCAGCAACATGAGTTGCATCTCCACTGTAGTTATTGAAATACAGAAAAATAAGTATGCTGCTGTTTTTTTGGAGTGATCGGATGCATTTTATGTACAGCAAAGAAAACAAACCATAAAAGCTTTACTTTCCCCAAAAAATCCAAAATGTATATTAAACTCAAAATGTGAAAACAGTTTGAAGAAACTCTAATAATATATTTTAAACTGTCCGTCAATACAACTACAGAATGTCGATTATTAATTAAAATAATAATTACAGTGGATCATTAAACCCATGAATGAGACTATAAATGCAATTTCTCTGCTTCAGATTATAACCAAGCCTAGCCTTAGTAGTGTGCTTTAAGTGATAGTGGAAAAACATCATTTTCCTACAGTTCCTATCACTTAATGTGAACGAGGCAGCTCAAAATCTCCTTTTTAGCTGAGCTTTGCTTTTTTGTAAGCGTTCTTATTTTAATTCATGACTGATTTGTGACATTACCTCATCACTGTTACTGGTATCTCAGTTCCTCTCTGTCTCTGTTCAGCCTGAACTGTAATCAGATGTTTCTGTGAGCAGGATAGCCTGATCGTGGGTTCTGTGGGATCGAACAGCTGGCGTAGTTTTCTCCATAGACCTCAAGAACAAATGCAGGGTTACCTGGGTAAACCCATTTCTTTTTTTTTTATTATTACCTACTATCTATATGATACCTGCTACTTTAATAAGATTACTTTTCTATGACTTGAGATACCATAGTGTAGCACATATGAGATCCAGAGTGAACATTTAGCAGATTATTATTTGGCTGTTGCAGGAAATTCCATTTCCATTGGAAAGAAAAACGGTGTTCCTTTGTATTTCGTGGGTTTACCAGAGTTTGAGCAAACAGGACAGATCGTTTTCAGACACCACTGCATATACTGGACAGAAGTGCAGAAAATTCGTGGAGAACAGGTTGGTAACTATGGAAATATTGTGATTTTTAAAAAATATTCAGATTTGAGCTAAAGCATGGAAATATTTGTGCCAAAACTTTTGTAAAAGTTTGGATTTTGTGTCATATTAAGAGGACAGCTCTTAATAACTGTACTACTTTGAAGCTGTGTCTTTGGGTTTGGTTTTGACTTTCTAAATCATCCTTTACACTCAAAACATTTTTAGATTGGTTCCTACTTCGGTGCTGAGCTGTGCTCATTAGATGTTGATTCAGATGGGAGCACTGACTTCCTGCTGGTTGGAGCTCCACAGTTTCATCTGCCTCAGGTGAAGAAAGAAGGCCGGGTCTACATCTACTCTGTGAGCGATGAGGTGAGCTATAATAAAAACTAAGATCCAGTGTGACACTGTGAGCTTTAAAGCTGATAAAATAAATGCATGTGTTTTCATAGTCCATTATTAACATCCTCGTTTCCTATTAGACTGTACTGGAAAGTAACCAGGATGTGACGGGACCATCTATGGGTAGATTTGGCACCACCATATCCAGTCTTCCAGACCTGAATGGAGATGGACTCCGAGACGTAGCTGTCGGAGCTCCGCTTGAGGATGATAAGAGCGGGGCTGTGTATATCTACCATGGCAACAGGCAGAGAGGGATAGTCAGCACTTTCAGCCAGGTGACACCAGCAATACTACTGTGCAAAGGTCTTGAGCCACCTGTCATGTCTTTATATTCTGCTTTTAAAATGCTAAGTAGGTGTAGTGATTTCTTGCAAACATGTGCAAAATACATGGAAATATGATATAAGAGGCAAAAATAGAGTTTGTACAGTTATAACAAGCTTTGGACTGCCTCTATTCTTTTACACAGCCCGAACTCTCTTAGGCAGGTCATTTCTTTCTTGCAATTGGTAGTCTTCAGGATTAGTTCCTTAAAGGACATTCAAAGCTTCTCTTTGGATGTTGGCTGCCTTTTGTTCTCTATAAAGATGATCCCACACTGCTTCAGTAACGTTGAGGTCCAGGCTCTGGGGAAACCAGTCGATGACTGTTAGTGTTCCACTGTGTGCTTTTTTGTAAAGGTATACTTTTACTGTGTTGGCAGCGTGTTTGAGATCATTGTGATGCTAAAAAAAAATGTAGCCATCGGCAATCAGGCGCTTTCCAGGTGGATCAAAATCTGACTGTACTCTTCCGTGTTCATAATTCTGTAAATTGTGACAAATCGTGAACCCGACTGGCCATTTAACGACAGCCCCGAACCATAACAGAGCCTCCACTGTGTTGGTTCAAAAGAAATGATATTTTTTCTGTCCAACTCTGTTATCTTTGATATTTTTGAAGATTCCACTGAAAATATTGTGTGGAATTTCCTGCAACTCTAAAAAAAAATCAAACGACACGTGTCAAAAGAAATTGAATTAGAAGAACAATTTAGATAATTTCAGTCTTTGAGTTTTGTTTATGCTTTAATGATTCACAGGTCAGTGTTAAGTGGTTTTAAAAATGAAAAAAATGATCAGGTACAAGAACTGGACCGAAAATGAATTAAAAAGCAGCCAATGTTTTTTTTTAAAAAAAGCCTTTAAAAGACCTTTATTACTTACGTTATTATCAAAGATTCAGGAGGAAAATTATTTCTATAACCTTCAAATCTTATAAACCATCAGAGAACTGAGGCACAAACGATGGATCTGCACAACACTGTTGCCCCTCCATGCTTGCCTCTTGATTGTTTTAGTAATGCTGTAATATAACTTCAAAGATATGACAACCTGCCCAAAGAACTTTGCGTCCAACACTAGTTCAGATGGTGGGTTTAGAACATGTAGAATCTCTGTTTCTCTGTCAGACTCCACAACCTGCCAGCCTAAATGTATTCAAGTCAAAATATTGTAGAATAACGACTGAACAACGTGCAGAGCCTTTTCTCTTTTTTGTCTGTGCTTATGGAGTTGTGTTCGTACAGTCTCAAAACCCTCTGTGCATTTGCATTGAAGTTTAATTATCTGCAGCATGATAATATTATCAGACTTACACTTATGAGAGCACACAGACATGTAATGTCATCTGAAAGAGGTATTTAGACTCGGCTCTAATATCTTCTTATTTCAGAGAATCATGGGAAAAAATATCGACCATGGGCTGAAATTCTTTGGAAGGGCCATCTTTGGGGACCTCGGGGAGGATGGACTCCCGGGTGTTGTGGTTGAATCGCGTGGTGCAGCTGTTGTATTCAGGTGAATATTATATGAACACTGCACCTATAAAAGAAGCTAAGCGACAGAAGAAGCGATAATCTATTTAAGTTCATTCGCTTCCTTTCAGATCCAAGCCGGTCTTCAACGTCTTGGCTCGTCTGTCTTTTCACCCTGAGAACCTTGACGCCCTGAGTCCAGATAAAAATGTAGCTTTGGTTAAAATAACGGCATGCTTTGAAAAGGTCGAAGCAACAAAGAGCAAAGCAGGTAAGTTTGTCGTGATGAGCGGACAAATGTGGGACATTAAAACTGTTTTTTAAAAATTCAGATTAATGTGTATTTATTTAATGTGACTTTTTTCAGGGCCAGTGAGCTCAGCATTGAACATCACATACACACTTAATGTGACGAGTCAAGCAAGTCAAAGTATGTTCAGTCAGACCCTGGAGCTGAGAGATGAAAACACCTGCGTCAGCTACTCCATCAACAGAGCAGTAAGAATGTTGAACATCATCAGTTTATTTATTCACTCTCTGATGACTTTAACACATCGTTCAATCACCACTTTTCCTTAAAGCGCCAGTTTTGTGAGCTGTTTTAAGCCATAGCACGCACTATGGACATGTCACATAAGATTCTGAATTTAGCCGAGCCTCAAAGGGCTTGGTGCCATATAAAAGACATTTTACATGATTATTTTACACTTTACATTTACCTGACTGACTGCCCCTGGCAAGCTTGGGGTTTAAACCATTGAGAAAAGGTGGGCGGAGATTTGTCTACAAGTCCTTTTCTTTTGGCCACGCCCTTTAGGGTTTGCCACAGGAAATCATTTGACTGCAAGCTTTGGACATGCTTAATTAAAGGCATTATATATGGCCCTTAATATCAATAATCAGGTTTATTTATACTGTACCAAATCACAATCACCTCAATAAAGATCCTACAGAAAACACCAGCAATCATGCAGCTTCCTATGAGTTGGCACTCTGCAGCAGTGGAAAGCAACACTTCCCTTTCAACAGGAACAAACCTCAGGCACAACCAGTGGAGGGACAGCCATACATCTCCTGTTACTGGTTGGGGGTGAGGGGAGGGAGACAGGACAAGCTGTGGAAAACAGACAGAGATTAATAATAACTAATGATTAAATGCAGAGTGCTGAAGAATGAAGAGGTGCTTGCGGAACAAAATCCCAGCAGCATAGTCCTATTGCAGCGTAACTAAGGGAGGATTCAGGGTCACCTGATCCGACCGTAACTATAAGCTAGGGGCAGGCAGACCCTGATCCTGTATCCAGAGACCAAAACACCACAGACAACAGCAGGATAATGTTGTTTAGGTACTTTTTAATTTAATTTAATTTTAAAAAATCAAACAAATGGGTATTAAAATGGGTAAATCTGCTCATTTAGCAGCAGTGTGTGTGAAATGTTAGGTGGATAAGATGAGGCGATTTGTAGCTACATTAAAAAATGTAATAAAAAAAATCCCAATGAATCTACCTGAATGATGCAAACGGAAGTGAAAAACTCATTTTCATCAGTATTAATGCTTAGTTTTTAAGGGTTACTCTAAGCAGTGGCAGTCCTAGCCAGGTGGCGGAGGGCTTTCACCTCAGAATCTCATCTGATTTTTGCGGATGATGTGGTTCTGTTGGCTTCATCGGGTGAGGGCCTCCAGCTCGCACTGGAACGGTTCGCAGCCGAGTGTGAAGCAGCGGGAATGAGGATCAGCACCTCCAAATCTGAGGCCATGGTTCTCAGCCACAAAAGGGTGGAGTGCCCACTCCGGGTCGGGGATGAGTTCCTGCCCCAAGTGGAGGAGTTCAAGTATCTCGGGGTCTTGTTCGCGAGTGATGGGAGAAGGGAGCCGGAGATCGACAGACGGATTGGTGCTGCAGCTGCAGTAATGCGGACGCTGCACCGGTCCGTCGTGGTGAAGAGGGAGCTGAGTGTAAAAGCGAAGCTCTCAGTTTACCGGTCGATCTACGTCCCTACCCTCACCTATGGCCACGAGCTGTGGGTAGTGACCGAAAGAACGAGATCTCGGATACAAGCGGCGGAAATGAGCTTCCTCCGAAGGGTGGCTGGCCTCTCCCTTAGAGATAGGGTGAGAAGTTCGGCCATCCGGGAGGGGCTCAGAGTAGAGCCGCTGCTGCTCCACATCGAAAGGAGTCAGCTGAGGTGGTTCAGGCATCTGACAAGGATGCCCCCTGGGCGCCTCCTGGGTGAGGTGTTCCAGGCATGTCCCACCGGGAGGAGGCCGCGGGGCAGACCCAGGAAACGCTGGAGAGATTATATCTCTCGGCTGGCCTGGAACGCCTTGGTGTTCCCCCGGATAAGCTGGAGGTCTCTGCTTAGGCTGCTGCCCCCTCGACCCGCCCCCGGATAAAGCGGATGAAGATGGATGGATGGCATCGGTGCAAATTATAAGTCTGTATCATGATGTCTGGTGTTTTCGTTTTTGTTGGTTTGTTTCTATTATGTTTGATTTTGCGAGTTGGTTATTAGATGCTGCTCCGGCCAGCCAGAGAATCCCCCGCCGCCCCGCCCTCTCCTCCCTGTGCCGCAAGCAGCAGGCGCACCAGTTCGCTACTGACTCTAAGACTTATCAAATAACAGTGCTTGAGTTTGTTACCATCGTAGTATTTTTAGGCTTTGAAATACCGCGGTAAAGTGAGCTGTCATTTGTGAGCCGCGGTCAAGCCAGCCGCCTCCTATCCGCCGCATAAATTTCCTTGCGCTTTTACACCAGTCTTTACGGTAGCGCCTTTTCGCTTTATATCCCACGCGCACGTGCGCACACAAATTACAATGGAACAGCCCAATACAGTCAATACAATTATGGAAATTTCAGAAATTCATTAAAAATCATCCTGAGTAGTTGAGGTCCAACAACAACATAGACATCTATATTTGCTCAGAAACTCTACTTCATTGATAAGATGAATCCACTACAAATAGTCTTCTGAAAAAATATTTTTCAATTTGTTTCAATTTTTAAAAATATGTTCTTAAAGATTACCGCAAGGTTTAGAATGGAATATGTTTTACTTACTATACAGCGGGTGAGATGATGTAATTTAAAAGCAGACTAAAAAGCAGGACATAGAGGACAACAAAACTGTGATGAACTAAAAGAGAGCCCTTTATTGTGGCTGATGGAAGAAACTTGAACATACAACAAGGCAAAAGCAATAGGTTACAATAACTGTAATTAATCCTGAAATGGGCGAGACTAAAATACGACTGTTATTAATATTACTGTGACTATGTCAACACTACTACAGACCTGAACATGATGGCGACCAGCAGTATGACATAAAATATGAAGGGGTACACCCAAGACTTGAACATGAGAAAGGAAAACAGACTCTTAAAACAGGAAACATGACGAATGTATACCTCACATTAACAAACAAGGGCGATTGGAATGAATTGTAATGGTAGGTGACACGAAAAGATCTATTTAAACAAAGCAGTAAAGACTGAGCAACTATGAGCTGTCAGGGAGAATTAGAAGAACGTAACAAAGTATCGCCAAATTAAAAGTACTAACTAATAACAGCAAAAACAAGAATTACATACATTGATCAATAGTAATCTTAATCAACAAATACCAAAACTAATGCAAAAAGGGTTGGGTCACAAACCCAAACTGCGAGAATCACATTATTTTCTAAACTTAGTGTAATTTTTTAGAAAAGGTATTAAAATGAAAAAGAATGCAATACAAAATCTAAACGAACAAGCTCTATTTACATTTCTGAAATACATAACCTACATATGTACAGCAAAATCAGAATCGGAGAAGCTTTATTAATTTGACGGTGAAATTGAATAAAAGTTTCCTGTAATTTCTGTGGAATATTACAGTGAATCTGGCTGAAACTTGGCACACAGGTACAGTAGGTGTCCCGGAGAAGGAATCTGTTGAAAGTTGGACCTCAACTACTATGGATGATTTTTAATGAATTTTTGAATATTGACATAATTCTATTGTATTGACTGTATTAGATTGAATACAAGTTTCCATTAATTTCTGAGGAATATTACAGTGAATCTGGATGGAACTTGGCACACAGGTACAGTAGGTGTCCTAGAGGAGGGATGTGTTGAAAATTGGACCTCAACTACTCAGGATTATTTTTGATGAATTTTTGAAAATTGACATAATTCTATTGTACTGACTGTATTAGATTGAATAAATGTTTCCATTAATTTCTGAGGAATATTACAGTAAATCTGGGTAAAACCTGGCCCAGAGGTAAAGTAGGTGTCCGAGAAGAGGATTGTGTTGAAAGCTTGGCATCAACTTTTAAGAATGATTTTTAATGAATTTTTGAATATGCAACCAGACTGTCACGATGGCTGCATTGGGCTGTTCCATTGTAATTTGTGTGCGCGCGTGTGCGTGTGACTGTTCGAGTCTAGGCTTTCAATCAGGATATAAAGCGAAAAGGCGCTACCGTAAAGACTGGTGTAAAAGCGCAAGGAAATTTATGCGGCGGATAGGAGGCGGCTGGCTTGACCGCGGCTCACAAATGACGGCTCACTTTACCGCGGTTTTGAAATGATGATGCCACTACTTTGTTTCTTACAGAACTATGTGGATGACACATCAACACCTCTCAGGATCGGACTTAACTTCCTTCAACCTGACAGCGAGAGCGCGAGCGCCGTCCTGAGCGTGGACTCTGAAAGAGAGGCTGTCCTTGAGGTAAGTTCAGTCGCCCGTACAGTCTGTATTTACATGCTTATTGTATACAACCAAAGATACAGCTATAGTCATGTCCTATTATATTTACCAAGAGTATTTAGTAGGATTTAATATGAGGTTTGAAGCTTTTTTCTGACCTGCGGTTTAAGTTTGACCTGTTTTGTTTTTTCTTTTACTTTTTACAGATTCCCATTTAAAAATAATGCAGAAGAAGAAGTGAGAGCTGAACTGTTCAAGAACGTATTTCTGATCTTTAGCAAGTAAAAAACATGTTATTATCATGGAGTAATTAATAAAAGACTTATTGATGAAAACAATGAGAAATAACTTTGTCTTTAAAACTTTTCAATTCGTTCTTTCCTAATTTTTAGTTATTTAATTTAGATTCAGTTTTGTTTTATTTACACCCCACATAATCACAGCAACAGTCACCTAAAGCCCACAAAGACAAAATAGAGATGAATGCAGAGAAAACCCCAACAATAAAAACTACCCCCCATTAACAAGCACATGGCAACAGTTGGAAGGAAAAGCTCTCCTTCAACAGGAAGAAGCCTCCAGCATAACCAGGCTCAGGGAGGGGCAGCCAGCTGCTGTGACCAGCTGTGGGTGAGGGAAGGAGGGAAGGACAAAAGACGTGCTGTGGAAGAGAGCCGGAGATTAATAATGACTCATAATTAAAAGCTGAGAGGTGTGTAAACACACAGAGAGTGAGGAAGAAACATCATGAGAAGCTATCAGCAGCCTGGGCCTTCAGTTAACCAGAATCTATCGTTGTTTCACAGAGACACTCTGCTGATGTGTTTAAACGTTTGTCTTGTCAAATCCAAAAACAATAAAATAAAACATATCAAAGCCTGTCACATCACACAGCACTGTCACTAAGCTCCTGGCCCGTTTCTATGCATTAACATTACTGTCATCTTGTGGCCACAGTCAGCTACTGTCGCTGAAAATCTGAACTCTAAAGCATAAACGTGTCAGTTCCTGCCTCTCAATATAAAAAAAGGAAAAACTGTTTGTGCACTAAATAAAATGTTACACTTACCTTGAGGATTTTTCATTTTGTTTTGTTCGTTCTTATTTTTCCACCCTTATCTTTATCTATCTTATTTCCCATTTACCTTTTTTTACTTCCATCTTGGGAATTTGTTTGTACCTTTTATTTATTCCTTTAAATTTTACCTTTTATAATAATTTTATTCAGACTTGTTCCCCATGTTTGTGTTGTAGAAGCACATGTGGTTGTCTCCTTTGATAATCAGCACCCAGATTTGATCCACCGCCACCCTGGTGTTAGTCATGCTCCTGTTCCACTTGGCTATCTTCAGTACTGGATGACAAGCTGGGTTTAAAGATTAATGAGCTTCATTTTATTTATTTTACCTGCAACGATCGTTAAGATTGAATGAAGAATCCTCCAGAAGGAAGAAAAATGTCTTCCACCAAGAATACCCATATGAACACGTGTTTTATGTATGTTTTTTCATTTAACTATGCACTTAGTTGCATAGATGTTCATCTCTTTTTTACGCTTCCTGAATCATGACCTGAACTAATGCTGTCAACATTTTATTTGTGAAAAAAACTTTTAAAAAACTGGCAAATATTCACTGAAAATGGAAACAACAAATGCTAAACATCAGACAATTTGGAATATATGCATAAAGTTTACTTACAGTATCAAAGTAGAAGATTTTACACCTTTACCAAAACGTTTGAGGCACAAATGAGTGTTTGGGGTTATTTAATTAAAATAAACATGTTTTTAATAAAAACTCTCTACAGTGAGCTAAATTTAAGTCACAGGAATGTATAAAAATGTTGAAAGAAAATAACACACAATGAGCCTGTTAAAACACAGGATTTACTTAAATGTGTCAGATGCTGAACACAGTTACATGACTGATCACAAAGCAAAAAATAAAAAAAGCACTGCAGGAAAAAAGTGTCAGCTTTAGTGTCATTTTCAAAAAAACCCAAAAGACTGACAGGACTGTGCAAACACTGGTAATCTGGTTTGATGCACCGATGTGATTTAGTCAAAACTTTGGTGATGCATGGATGAACAAGCAAACGTGCAGGTTTAGTGCACACTCACAGTCCCATCACTAGTATGATTTTCGCTATGATTGCATCTAACAGAGGAAACCCAACGTTAACGTCCCAGGTGGAAAACAGCGCTGTCCAGAGTCTTAAAAAGGTCCTTCAGTGGAGTCACTCCCACCCTCCCACGCCCCCTCTTTTCTTTCCTAGAGCAGTGCATCTCTCTCGGGTCGGTGTGGTGGTTGATCTCCGGTGTTGCTGGTTCCAGTGGCAGCTTGTACGTGCCAGAGTTTCTAACCTGAGGTTCGGTCACACCTGGACTGCTGAGGGTCGGCCCTGCTGTTACCTCTGAGGAGTTCTGAGGAGTTTGAAAAGAAAGCTGGTCGTCTGTTGAGCGTGCAGACGCCTTCACGGTGGGCCGACTGCTGGACGTCTGAGGAGCAGAGCACAAAGAAATAAATAGAAAAACTCACAATATTCAGGTGTAAATCATCTCTGATCAGTGTCTGTGTAAAAACTCTCACACGAACACTAAACCGCTGAAATAAACAGACTTCAGAGGCCAAACTGCTTTTTTACAGCAGTAACTAACAAACCAAGACCGGATTACACCACCAACTCCAAACAGGGCCCCTCACCATTTGAAAAATACTAACTAAATACTAACCAAACAATGCTGAAATGCAGTATTATATTTGACTGCCGATGAACAATAATCTGAAAGGTGAAACCTTTTTGGATTTTGAACAGTTGGCCCTGCAGCCGTGCCAGCCCATTGTGACCAATTTGTCACATTTTTATTTTGTATTTTTCTCTCCAATTATTCGATTAGCTTAATGCATACGTACCTAAATCTTAAAACAGATAAATGTGTACAATCACCACTGAAAATAAACAGACAATAAATGTGAGCAGTAACAAAACTTAAGTTAAAAGCTGCATTTTCTATAGTCTTTCATCAAATTTATGGGAAATTTAAGTCATTTTATGCTCTTAATTTTGTTGATTTTTCAGGCTTTAAAACGTTTGAAGAACTCTCGGGAACCTTGTCGATGTAAAGAATTACTGCCTGTGGAGGCTGATGAGGCTGAAGAGAGCATCTACTTCTCTTCCACACTAACAGTCTTGCAGATAAAGAAGTACAGTTTGAACTGACCGTGATTCTTTGAAAACAGCAGATTCTTTCTGCTTCTTCTTCTTCTTTCTGCTCAGTTTGGGGGCGTGGCCTAAACCTAAACTGTTTTATGTTAAACATGCATTCACATACCCGATGCTTCTTTTCTTCGTGCTGTTGTTTTCCAAAAGTGTGCCCGACGCGACCTTTGTTGTTCATTTCTAGTTCTGAAATTTAAAAAAACAAAAAAAACAACAAAAAAAACAGATTTCTGTTTCATTCCACTAAAATTTTATTTAAAGTATTTAATGTTTTTAGGGGGCGTGAATAAACGGCGCACCACTGATCTGAATGCCGCCCCGCTGCTCTCCATCCTCCTGGTATGGGCTCAGGCTCACAAACAGGGATTTCAGGACTGAATCCTTAGGCGCCCCTATGGCAGACGTTAAGAGCACATTTCAGACACACAAATGGACATTAGACATTTTTGTACGTGTGGATCGCATCCTTACTTGTGGGCGATGAGACGTGAGTCAGTTGCTGCTGTGCCGGAGTTTCAGATGGATTCGGACCACCCGGAGCTGGACTGGAGGAAGTCTCCTTGATTGAATCCTGCACGATGCTGCAAGCTGGATCTGCTGGCTGCTTCACAGGATCAGACTCAGCTTCAGAGGTTGTGGAGCAACTATCAGGACTTTGTTTGACATCAGTTTGGACCTCACACGAAGGAGCCAACTCTACATTAGAAACGCTTTGAAAAGGACTTTCAGCTGACGCCGGACTGCAGGGAGGCAAACTCAAAGTCTCAGAGAGGGGGTTTGCAAAAAGGCTGAGGAAGGAAGCAGCAGAGGTTTTCTCAGGTTTGACTTCAGTTTTTAAATGTCCTTCTTTGCTGGTGAAATGTGCAGACTGTGAGGCTCTCACTGGGTCAGGTGTCGGTGTCACGCTCTCAGCGATTGGGTTTTTAAAAAGACAACTGAAGGGGATCTTCTGAGTCTTTTTACGTCCAGCTGAACAATCGGACAGAGTTGGAGTCTCCCCGCTGCACTCCGGTGACATTTTAGCAGAACAGCGTTTCTGTGCACCGGGTTGGAAGACAGATTTGGTCTTTCTTGGGTACCAAGGGATCTCAGCAAGCTGCTTTGCTGCAAAATGGTGAACGGCAATGTTTGCAGAGTCACTCGTCTTAATGGAGCCATCTGCAGGTTCAACAGGAGCAGAAGTTCTGCTTTTAAACTCTGAGACGCCTGAAGAGGTAGAAATACCCGAGAGATGTTTAGGAGGACGGGTGTTATCTGTAGGAAGCTGTGAGCTTTCATTCATGTCCGATTTGCTTTTGGAAGATGCAGGATTATCTTCATCTATAACAGGAGGATGCAAACGCTCCAGTTTAACTTCATGAAAAGCCATTTCAGCAGATTTCAGGGACTCTGGTATAGCTCCACATTGCTGAGTACCAGAGGAAAGAATAAGATCAGAGCTAGAAATCAGGCTGTCGTGCACTTGTAGGGAAGACAGGCTCTTGTACATTTTCTTGAAGGGTTTGTTTGGCTCATGTTTGATACTCAGTGAGACTTTTTGTACTTGATGTTGTGAACTTAAGAGAGGATCCTGGATTTCCTCAGTTTTTACACTTGAAGCAGTGAGCCTTTGACCAAGGGTGTAATTTTCCACTGATTTTAAGGACCTGAGGACAGCATCAACAGAATAGGGAACTTCCTTTTGTGTCGTGGAGCCTAAAGTGGCCTCGGAGGTGGTCTCTGCGGCAGAAGAGGTAGTAGATTCTTTGCTTTCAGGAGTATTATAGAAGCTAGGGAAAGACCTGTACAGCTGAGGTCCAAGCATGGCTTCCACTGAATAACAAACTGGCTCCGGGCAGTTACTGCTGGTTGATGAAGGGCTGTGAGGTCGGGCGGTGTCTGCTGCACACCGAAGAACAGCTTCATCTGTAACTGTGGCCATTTCTTGTATCTGGTGTACTGAGGGTTCCCCCTCTGTAGCTGCATCTGCATCTGCGCTGCGGTAAAAGTTAGGCCTGAAAAATAAAAATGTCCAGTGAAGGTAACGTGCATGGATTATCAGAAAAATTCCTGTTAAAGGCTAAAAGCATCGTAACAACTTAAGTTCCTCTTAGAATACAGCAGCGAGTCGTGTTCAGATTAATGTCTGCTGCTCTGTAGCCCAGAGAAAATGTAATCCATCTTTTATGTACAGTCTATGCCTGCACATAAAAGCCCATCTTCTGTGTCGTCGGTCTCATATTCATGAACTAATCCTTCAATTACACTTACTGCACGTGAGGATGAGGACATGTTTAAATTCAGAGGTGCATACCTGAGCGGGTCCATGAAAACACTGGGGGTCCCCTTTGTTTCTGTCATTCCTGCCTCCTCTTTGCTCGCCGGCTGTCCCAGAGGCTCCTGCTCAGCTTTTTTTGCAAGCTCAGAGAGGTCACGTTGCCATTTTAATAACTGCAGTGAAAAGAAGCAAAGCATTTACATTTGATTTCAGCACAAAGCAATGCATGCAAAACATTTTGAGACCATTTTCATGCCTGACTTCTCCATGCACACCTCATCCAACAGTTTTCCTGTGACGTCAGTAAGCGGCTCGTGAGAAAACTTGCAGTCTTCTCCTTGATAGCATTTTCCTTTTCTATGGAAAAACTTGCAAGGAAACGACTGTGCAGCTTGGTATAGGAAATACAAGACAGCCAACAACCTCCGCTTTCATTTGGTTAACGAGATGTGTTTGTGGCAGCTTACAACAGTATATCAAAGGATATTGTGCATGTACGGACAGCTCTCCCCTTTTGTGCAGAAGCCTTGGATGTAAAATTTACAGACTTCTTTGATGAGATCGTTGTAACCCTGAATATGCTCCAGCTGGCAACTCTCAGCCTGTATCCAGGAAAGGAAAGAAAGCACATTTTTCATTTTTGCAGTCTGAAAAAAGAGATTCGGGTAAAGTTAAATAATCAGCTGTGATGCAACCTGCCTTTAGGCATCGTCCGTAAAGAAAATGTCGACAAAGTAACCGCCCGTCCACCAACAGCGCATTCTGGTTCTTGAACTCCTGAGTCATGAACCTTGGCTTCACTTGAAAGTCCTAAAAGAAAGGAGACACAAGTTAAATTTGATTCCACTGAAGGATTACTTGAATTAATGTGTCCGCTTCAATAAATATTCCAACTAACGCCGAAGGATCCGAGTATCTGTTTGTACTGATGGCGTGACATGAAATGGCCAGCCAATCCATCATAAACTCAAGCTGCTGCAGCTCTAACCAGCTGATGGTGGATGGCGTCTTGCTTACCATCATGTCATTTTCATGTCCTCTTCCGCCTCTCCCACCTCTTCCAGACATCGGTCTTCCTTGTCCACGGGAAAATCTCCCTCTCCGTCCCTCCTTGTGCTGATATGGATCTTTCTGTCCATCCTTCTTCTTCAGATGTTTCTGCCTTTGAGATTGACGGCCTCTGTTGCTGAAGCCTTTGCTCAGTCTTTGCTCACCATCGCTGTTCTGCATTAAACACACTTTGTCCTTTGTGTTATCAGCTTTGGCGTTACTTCGAGTTCTGGGTCCCTGGGCTTGGACACACGGCTTCTGCAGAAAAATAAACACATAAAAATTTGATATAAAAAAAAAAAAGTTCTACATTTTATTTTATTAGCAGCTACCGGCTGCTCCTTGGCCACAAAGGCTCACCACAGCAGGTAGGTTGGTAGAGTTTTACACCAAATGTTCACATTATAGCACTCTTCAAGCTCTTCCCTTATCCTGCATGTTGTTGAACAGCGAGAGATCATGCAAACCAGACACTCTTCAAGAAGCTCCTTTCCACCACTCCTTCAGGCACTACCCACAGCACAGCCGTCCCAGCATCACTGCCAGTGCTTCCCCAATTCATCTCCTGTCTTCTCTTTCCCTTACTCATGAAGGAGCAGCTCATTTTCATCCCAGCTACCACACATTTGATACTAACCCCCCAACACTTTGATGCCAAACCCACCAGTGGAAGCTGGAGGTCACCGATTGATGAAGCGAACACATCTACATCATGATACATTCAAAGAAACAGCGCTTATCTGACACTGGCCCTCCTGTTTTTAAGCAACTCTCTTATGATTGGCTGTCGTAGAGACAGGATGGGTTGAACACAAACTATAACAAACTAAAATATATTGTTTTAATGTGTTATGTCAAACCTTAATGCCAAGGTTAGCTCACCTTTTTGTGAGATCCAAACAGCTCGCACTGAGTTTTCCTCTTTCTCCCACCTCCCCCAGGCTCATTCCTGCCAAACAGAGAGAGTGAGTGATGAAGAGGAGGCCATAAAAACAGATCTAACCCCGGTAAACTTTCATTAAGTACCGCTGCGTGACGGCAGGCTGACCCGCACTCTTCACTCCTTCATCCACAGCGGAGAGCCTCGAGAACAGGTTCGCAAAAGCCATCTTACTCCTATAATGTGCGTCTCTGTGTGTACAGAGCTCGGTCCGGAGTTATAAAGGTCCGATATCGAAAAACAAACAGGAAATAAACGTCTTTCACTTTACGCCGTCACGCGGATCACTTTATCAGAGGTCGCTCCAGCGATCGGGGTTTCGCTTGTGTACATGACGGGACGTTATTCAGCCGTTCACATTTAATTCCGTGTAAAAAAAAAACAAAAACATTTAATTCCGTGTTCGATATTTACGTCACTCCACGTCACTTCCATACGACAGGGTCATTGGGTTAACGCTACGGACGCTTGTCGCCGCCTAGCGGTGAAGATTTGTATCGTCTCGTGTTAAACCTTGCAGTAATGGCACAGCCCTGAAACCTTTTGGATTCTCACTTGATAACAGCGCATTTTTGAAGTTATTTACCATATTTGATCGGACAGTAATATAAAATACCAAGCCAAGTGTGTTAGACTGTCTCTCACAGAGTGATACTGAAATAAACAATCAGTGCAACCTGAGTTATCCACCTTTGTTACTTTTTTTAAAATGTAAGATACATTATTAAAACCATGATGGTATGAAGTATGTAAGATAGTTGACAATTCAGTTTAACTGGTCCAACCCTGGTCTCAGAGGTTCAAGGAGTCCAGCAGGTTGGGAAATCAAGAGAGCAGGAAAGATGTAGAAGAGCTGAGCATCACAAAGACCAGACAGAGGTGACAGCTTAAAAGTGGTTGTTATGGCACACTGGCAGCACTGGTAACGTTTAAAAGTTGAATTAACACTGTCAGCATGTGAGCGTGCCAGACAGAAGCGGGCTTACATCATCATGCAGGTGAATCAAAGAAAGCAGTACTTTAGACAGCATTGAACCAATACGTACACACACCTAACCTCAGATCTTGTGCCACATAAAGCACCTGGCCAAAAATATTAACTCCAGCTCAATATACAGGATGGGCCATTTATATGGATACACCATAATAACATGGGAATGGTTGGTGATGTTTGTGGCACATTAGTATATGTGAGGGGGCAAACTCCTCAAGATGGGTGGTGACCATGGGGGCCATTTAGAAGTCGGCCATCTTGGATACAACTGTTGTTTTTTCAATAGGAAGAGGGCCATGTGACACATCAAACTTATTGGTAATGTCACAAGAAAAACAATGGTGTGCTTGGTTTCAACGTAACTTTATTCTTTCATGAGTTATTTACAAGTTTTGACCACTTATAAAATGTGTTCAATGTGCTGCCCATTGTGTTGGATTGTCAATGCAATGTGTCTGCTTTGTGTGTGATTGGATCACCTTGTGTGAGCTACTGAACAAACGCACTTTGTCATCCGTCAACAGGAACAGCACAAGTTCAGATATGCTAAAAAGATGAGATAGAAGCCGGACTTTGTTCCTCCACATATGAGGCCGTCCCTGAGTCAGGTTTAAAGTTCAGGTCACGCAGACAGTTTCAGTATTACCTCACTGAGTGTCGCTCCCTCACTCTCTGAACTCTCTGTTCACACTGAGCTGCCTGTATCACAGGATGACCCGCTGGGCTCTTCTCGCTCCTGTCCTGCTGCTCCTGCTGGGCCTGTTCATCCACAGCGCTCTCAGTCAGGAGGCCGGAGACCCAGCAAATGCACCACCTGCACAGGGCCAAGCGGCTGACAGCACACAGGGAGAGGATGAAGATGGGGACTGGGGACTAGGGACCCTCCGCGACAGCTTTGAGGCCGTCGGCGGATACTTTGACTCCATGCTGGAGTTCATGGGCGGACGTGACGGAGTGTGCCAATACCGCTGCAGATATGGTAGGTCTGCTAGGTGAACATGTGGTATTACATAGTCTGGTATAAGGCCATGTATGCATCTGTGTTTGTATTATTGTAGGGCCTTTATAATAAAAAGCATACATAAATAAAATTATTGATAAACAGCAAAGCTAGATACCTGCACTGGAAATGGTCAGAGTTTCAAATTACGAGGTCAGTAAATATAAAACGCTTCAGGCTGCTCTAAACATTCAGTTTCAGGCAGCTTTTTTTCTACTGCTGGCTCTGTATGATGTCATCCCTCATCTGCGGTCTGTGACGAGCAGCAAATTAAATCCCCGATCCTGAAAAAGTTTGAAAAGCTGTGTAAAGTGTACATAACAAGAGAATGGAAGGATTTGTAAATCTCATAAACTCCTATTATATTCAGAATAAAACATTTGACGCTGAACGTTACACATTTTTAAACTGACAAAATGCAACATTTTGAGAAAAATGTTACGTTCATTTTAATTTGGTGGCAGGAACAAATCATAGACAGGTTAGCAGTTCAGCACCCGAAGCCATGCTGCTGGAACAGCTTGTGGTTTAGTGTTGTTTTGCTGAAATATGCTTGGCCTTCCCTGAAAAAGGGCGTCATCCTGATGGAGGAGCATGTGTTTCTCTATAACCTGTCGATACCTTTCAGTATTCATGGTGCATTTCCAGATGTGCAAGCTGCCAGATCCAAAGCCACTGATGCACCCGAGCGTCAGAGATGCAGGCTTTAGGACTGAGCACTGATGGCTGAACAAACCAGACAGTCCTGTCCTCTCTAGTGTGGAGGACACGGCATCCATGTTTTCTAAAAATAATGTCACATTTTGATGAATCTGACCACAGAAGAGTTTTTATCTTGGCCTCAGTCCATTTCAAACGTGCTCTGTCCCAAAGAAGACAGCGGATGATGTTCAGCTTTGCCCCTTCCCTCCTTATTCTCTGAATGTTTTAATGATAATCTGAGTCTTCAAGATTTTATGTTGTGTATATTACTCTGAGATTGTTTCAGACTGGCGCCCCACGTTCTTACACGTTCTTGCATGTTGGAGAGTCTCTGTCTCGAGCAAGTAGACAACGGTCTTAAACGAACTCTGCCTCCTTTTTTGAAGCATTTAATATTTAAAGCTTGAACAAAGCCGCTCTTCACCTTTGAACAGCCAGCTCTTTTAATTGTAAGAATGCCCTAAAACTGAACCCTTTATGAATACGATCATGATTCCAGTAATCCCAGTAATCATCTTATGATATTTCTAATAAACACAAATCAGCTGATTACAAATGTGCCCAGTTAGTAAGTATGTACGCACAGCTTTTGCAGATCCTCCTCTCTCACTCTGTTAGTTATCTCACCTGATAACTTCTTGATCACCTCCTTCTCTCGGAGCTAATAGGATTTATTCAGAAAGGTCTTGTACACGCTGATATTTGTCGCGGTTGTTATCTGAGCCTGGAAATGTACTGTGAACTCTGATAGGAGAGGTTTTATGTGCTGACTGGGTCAAACATCAAGTGATGTGCAACATGTCATCTATGTGCAAACATGGATCTATTTTAAATCCACGGGGGTATCAACCAGAGCCCAGCACAGTCCTGCTGGCCTGTTGCAAAACATGACCTACATTTTAATTAATTTTAATCGATTTATTTATTAATTGCTATTTCTCCCTCAGGTAAAGCGCCTGTTCCTCGTTCGGGCTACCAGATGCCAGAACCAAATGGATGTAGCTCCTACTTCTTCGGTCTTCCTATTCCAGAAGGGGTAGGTCTCTTCTGTCTGTTTAGAGCAATCGAGGCCCCATAGAGAGTAATGAGCATTTGCTTCTAATCAGAAAAAGTGTGAGCCAGTTTCAAGAGCTGCTGGAGCTTCGTCTTCTTTAGACTTCATGTGTCTCTCTGTGAATCTTGAACGTTAGAAGCCTCTGCTCTGTTTAGTAACCAGGACATGATTTTAGAAACATTGTTAGTGTGTTGCTCGTACATATCTTAGGATTGAGCTCCGCGCGGTGGGGCAGGCACCAAAACAGATGAACAAACAGCAAGAGAGCAAACCTTAAATTAAAAAGAGCACACGTTTAGGTTTCAAACTCCAGGAGCAGGTTTCTGGGTATTATTGGTAATAAAACAAAAATATGTGACTTTTTCCATAACTGAGCTGCGTACAGTTAATACTTTGTCTTATCCCTGTTCTTTTACAACGCTGTGTTCATTTGTGCAGCTCGGAGGAAATCTCGTTTTGATGAAAAATTGCTTCCAGCTTGTTATGTTACTTCAGCACAGCTGGAAACAGGAGACTTGTGATTTTTACACTGTTAGCTTATTGATTCTGGGAGCTAAATGTCTGCTCAGCTCTACTCAAGAAAACAACTCGAGCGACGCATGACGCTCAGTTCAGCATTATTTATTTGTTTATTGGTGTCTGCTAAAGTCTACATCTTTACTGTGTCTTCTAAGTAAAGAAGTGAAGTGATGAAGTGACAGCAGTAAAGACAGGAGGAAGGCTCTGTCTGCAAAGTAGTATATGCACTACATACATGCCAACACCTACTGTATATTACAACTATTAATTAGTGGAGTTTCCATGAAGGAACAGCAAAGCAGGAGGCTGTGGGAGATGCTTTTAAAATCCAGGAGAACTTGGGAAAAACAGGAGTGTATGCAAGTAGACTGGAGGAAAAAGAGGGTGAACTCCACCTTTAATAAAGGCACTCAATCTAAAAGCATCTGAGGTGTTTACTAAAGAAATATTACTTTGTTTATGTAATAAAAAACACAAAAAGTCCACACAGAGAGGCGACAGCAGAGCTGTAAAAATTTGTCCGATGAAAACCAAATAAAACCTGATCTCAGAACAAACAACAAACCTATTTCTGATGGAGCTAATAATGCTAATAATGCACTTGTACACAAACACATTGATCTTTCCTGCTGTGTGTCAGATGGACATGGGCATCCCTGCCATGACTAAGTGCTGCAATCAGCTGGATATGTGTTACGACACCTGCGGCTCCAACAAGTATCGCTGCGACTCCAAGTTCCGCTGGTGCCTCCACAGCATCTGCTCGGACCTCAAGAAGAGCCTCGGCTTCGTGTCCAAAGTGGAAAGTCAGTAATATTTTAACCTTCCTTTCATGCACCGTCATGTTCTTCTTCGTGATATTTTAATCACTGATCTCTGACTGTAATCCGAGTACGTCAGCTTCTGTTGATCCTGTGCTGTCCTGTTTCTTATTTCTCAGCATGTGAGACTGTAGCAGACACTTTCTTCAACACAGTGTGGACTTTAGGCTGCAGACCGTACATGAACAGCCAGAGGGCAGCATGCTACTGCCCGGGAGAGGAGAAGGACGAACTTTAGATGAACAACTGGATCTTCTGTGTTTATAAAACAGCGTCAGCAGCGACCACATTCCCAGGTGATTTTGCTCTGAGTTGTGGTGTTGCAAAGGTGGAGTAATTTATTAGGAAGTTCTTGCTTTTATCTTTTTTGAATTCCTCATGAAAACTGTATTTGTGTACATGTAGAGTTGGTTTAAAAGTCTTTAACGATACATGACGGAGTTTCAGAGACATTAACTGGTTCACAGCACACAGCTGCCATTGAGTGTGTGCTGCCTTCTTTTATTTGATGGCGCATTACTGACAAAGTCAGCCCTTAGTTAAAACCATAAAAATACAGGAGAAATTTTGTCTGTATGTATGTGAAGTTTCTTCCTGTTAAAAGGGAGTTTTCCCTTCCCACTGTCACCAAGTGCTTGCTCACAGGCTTTATTGCGATTGTTGGAGTTTCTTTCTAACATTGTCGGGTCTTTACCTACAATATAAAGCGCCTTGAGGCGACTGTTGTGGAGAATTGGTACTGTAGAAATAGAACTGACGTGAACTGAATTTCTTTTGCATTAAAAACAGTTTCAAAGATAAACAAACACTAAACCTTTTGTCGTTCCATCATTTGCTTTGCACACTGAAGGACTGGACAGATGTTTTCACACATCTATTAGTGCTAGGTGTAACTTGCTACTGTAATCACATTACATTTTTTGGTCAGGCAGTAATATGATTCTGCATGAGCAGTGATAAATTACAGCAATGCAATCACATTACAGACACTAGTAATCAAGCAATTACGTTATCACTCACAGTGCAGAGGGTCTTTAATTACCTATAATGGACGTCAAGTGTGCCTTTGTCCTTTTAACACAAAGAGCACATTTATCTCAGTTTTCATCTTATCTGTTTAATTTGCTGATAAAGTCTTGTGTGCTGAAACACTTCAGGTCAAACACGACAATGCTGTGATTATAACGGTATTCTAAGTTTTATTTAAAATGTGGGTGACTTGGAATTTTGTGATGTTTTCTTCATCTCAGGCCACTTGTTAACCAGTTCCCAAGTAACTCAAGTTTCAAACCTTCCCCGAACATGAACACGACTCAGGTTACTTCCTTTATGAAAGACATGTTCAACATAATGTGAAAAACAGACCTGAAGGTGGCGCTATATAAAAAGCCTGAGGATCCTTCCACCATCAGCTGTAATTTATGTTATTTAGGAACTCAGCCACAAGCTGTCAGACCATGTGAAGCTACAGAGAGGAGGCAGAGTCACCAACACCCTGCCAACTAACCGCAGAGGTCCAACCCTCCTCTGTATGTCTCAGTGTGTTTGTGCAGCTGCTGTAGGTCTGTGGACTCAGTGGACGTTTTTATTTGTTCTTTTAAGAAATAAATAAAAACGTCTTTTTTTTTTTAGACTTGCATTTAGTTAACACTTTTCTTTATGCTTTCTTGTGAAGCTGGCAGGTGATTCTTGTCTTGAAGGGTGCTATATAAATGAAATGTACTTACTATGTGGCCCAGTGGTTTTGTCCATATTGTGTAAATGTACAGTTAGTTATGGGTCAACAACATGCACGCCTGTTTTTGTAAGATTTCTTTATTAGTGTGACAGAGTGAATGTAAAACTGGAAACTGTACAGGCTGAAACATTTTTAACGATGAAAATATACATTTCTCATTAACAAACTACAGTACGGCCTACAAAAAATAGTTCTTGTAATCAACATTAAACAAAACTGGTGACATTCACAGAAGCACAGAGCTAAAACATGAAAGCAGACCAATAATGAACTGCAAAAATCGATTTCAGATGACAGAAAGGCGTTGGAGGTCAGGGACAAATGTGGAGGAAGAATTAAACATGTGAACAAGGCTGAAAAAATAAAAATCTTCACCGGACACAGACGCCTGGAAAAAGGAGAAAAAAATAGTTAGCAGACAGGATCAAACACGTTTACATCAGCAAGCAGTTAAAGAAAAATGTAAATTCAAAAAGAATTTTTCAGGACTTAAAGACATGCAGCTCTTTTTCACTGAAGCTGTGCTAATGCTGAAACCACTGCTGATAGTGGCTCTGCTGCATGAAATCAGCACTTGCTGCCAACAGATTTCATTAAAAAAAAATTGAACCCCAGTTCTGCAAACAACTGCACGTAACCATCAGCACGTAAACCTTTGGAAAAGTGAGCTGGTTCTCTCCAAAGGAAGAACTGGAGCCACACTGGGACATGCAACGCTACTGAGAGCAATAACCTGCAAAAATATGCCGGCTGTAACAAAAGTTGATTTTTTTACAGACAGAAGCTTCAACAAACATTCCAATTTCAACAAATTTACATTTCTGAAATGATTTCATGGTTCAGGCTTTAATATTACAGTCACGCTGCACGAGCTGTGTGTGATTGTTCAGCCAGTGCTCAAAAACAAAGATGGAGAACTGTAACCTGCAGAACCAGAATAACCTTTTAACTATGAATCATAGGAAACGTGCCAGGCTGCAGTGGAATTATCCTTTAATTTTCCTTTGAATATACTTACTTCGTTCAGTCTATCTCAGAGATCAGGGAGTTTGCCGGCTGCATGACTTTGGACTGAGGCATCTGGCTCGTGTTCTTTACCTTCTGGTTAAAAGCTTCAAGCTAGAAAAATAACCAAAGAGAAAAACGATTTATGATGACACGATGATGACGGCTGCCACAACAGGAAACTCGGAGCATAAAGCAGGGAAACAATTCCAGATTATAGCAGAGATAATGTAAAACATAACGACAGACTGAGATCAGGATTATGAAACTGAGATTCAGATGAAGTAATGATACTCAGAAAAGTGTATCTAAGGTTTTAAATGACATGGTTGACAACTGTTACAGATGCAGGGCATCAGTCATGTCTTCAAATGTTTAAAATTCTAAAAATGGAAATGATTTTAGTGACGTGTGACAGCGTCTGCTTATGCTTAAAATACATATTGACACATCTTAAGTGTCTCAGACGCAGTACTGGGAATTCTGCTGAAGTTGATCCTCAGACCAAAAACACACATCAAAGAAATACTTTGAGCTTCCTGCAGTTTTAGTTTTAGTAAAGAAAAAAATAAAGTAATAATCCATCCCCAGAATTAGATCTTTTTTCATTTTTTGCATAACAAAATTGAATAAAGTTGGGCTAAATTTTACCATCGTACTACTAAATGTTTCTGATTTAGAAGAATCTTAAAGTATATATGGAGCATTTTATTATGTAAAATACATTCATAAGTACAGGAGATAAAACACATGAAATTTTTAGGGCTGATAAAGCAGACAAAGCATCCATGGTACCAATGCTCTGTTCCTCTATGCCACAAATATCACATCAGTGAGAATCTGACACATCCAAGATACTGATGCTCACACTGGGATTAAGAATTTCATGCGGATATCTCCTGCACTTAAGAAGTTATGAGGGTCAAAAATATATTTAAAAAAAGAAAAGAAAACAAATTTGTACCCCTTCTAACTGAAAATGTTCACTGGATGAAGGTGACAGCATGCATGGCTTCATTAAATATACTGAATTGTGCTCAGTGTCCTCTGAGTCACTACATTTCATTATCAACAACAACAAAATACCTGGAAGACCTGAGCAAGGCAAATAATGGCACAACCTAACCTCTCAGCATGGCATGGCCTCAAGAGCTGGCCAAACCGACTGAACACCAACCTTTTTCCTCAGGTTCGCCTTTATTTCCTCCTCTGTTAGCTGCGGCTTCTGCTCTTTTAACTCCTCAGTGCAGGTGTCATTACCCACAGTCTTGGTGCATACCTTTGAGTCCTGTGGTGCCAGTGGTGTCTTCAATGCATTATTGTGTTTCTCTAAAATACTTTTGGGATTCCTGAAATCTCCCATAGGTTTTTTGCGACCCCGTCTCCAGTTGTGTCCACCTGTGAGGCTCTGAGAGGATGCCTGCTCGGTATTGATGACTCTCAGGCAGCGAGAAACAGAGGCTGACCCATCTTGGCCTTCGCTCACAGACAGGTCCGGGTTTGGAAATGAGGCACTGTTTGTAAGAATGCCGGGATCAGGGAAAGCCGTGTTAGGTGCCACTACAGAGCCAGGAAAGTGCGGGTAAGGTTGGCTGCTGGCAGAAAGAGAGGGAGGAGTGTTGTACTGATTGTACGACCAGTAAGGATTTGTAGCACCGCTGTAGTGGCCACTCTGGCTAA
This sequence comes from Haplochromis burtoni, assembly GCF_018398535.1. Classification (NCBI taxonomy): domain Eukaryota; kingdom Metazoa; phylum Chordata; class Actinopteri; order Cichliformes; family Cichlidae; genus Haplochromis; species Haplochromis burtoni. The sequence continues at coordinate 1,236,260 of NW_024582396.1, forward strand.
GAGCAAAATGTGAGTACTGAGACAAAATGTAGTCTGGATATGGAGAAGCAGCAGGATGAGGAAACACGGGATTTTGTGAATATGGATAAGCAGAAAAATGTTTTGAGTCTTTTCGCTCTCTGTCCCTCAGTGTTTCTCTGCTGTTCCATTGATCTCTGTGTTTCAGTCTCTCTCTGTTTCTTTCTCGCGAGCGGCTTCGTTCGGCCTTCCGCCTCCGTTTCAAATCTCTGCTGCGAGAGCGTCGACGGCATGAGGGGCTCGGGCTAGAGCTTCTAGAGGCTGACCTGGAGGAAGATGAGGACGAGGAATTTCTGTGATCTCTAAGAGAGCGCCTCTGCTGTGTCTCGTCCTCCCCTCTGCTCTCAGTCCTCCTCCTCCCTTCACTCTTCCTCACCCTCCCTTCGCTCTTGCTCCCATGCATTCTCTCCTGACTCTGGTCTGTTTTGCTGCTCCGCAGAGGAGAGCCTGATGAGGACTTCCTGCGATCTCGATCACGAGAGTGCTTCTGGCGGCTCTCGTGCTCCTCTTTGCTGTTCACACGTTCGTTTTTTCTCCCGCACAGCCTCTCCTGAGTGCGGTTTGCCAGTTTGCTCAGCTCGTCCACGTCCAGGTTCCATCCCAGAGTTTTAAGAATGCTCTGCAGCTGTTCATGCTGCTCACTCACCGATAACGTTTCTTCCTCCTCCTTCTTCTTCAGTGCCACCGGAGACTTTAATCGATTACTAGAGCCCAAACTGTGGTCTCTTTTGCTCTTCTTCTTCTTCTCCTCCTCCTCACCAGGTAAGAAGAGCCTCTCTCGAGTAGATGAGTTAGTCTTTTTCTCTCTACTGTTGGTCTTGTTGAGGCCTGCCAGCAGGTTTCTACCATTTGACTCGCTGTCACTGTCATCACCGAGCCCGGGAATTAGGGCACCACTCTTTAAATGCTGGCTCTTACTGTCCTGGTTGAGACCCTTCAGCAAGGGTCCACTTTTCAACGACTGGCTCTTGCTTGCCCAGGTGAGGTTCAGCCTAATGGGCTTAGTGTTTGAGAGTTGGTTCTCACTGGGTGATGTGGCTCCAGTATTTAACTGTTGGCTTTCATTGGCTTGGCGGAGGCCCGTCAGCTGGACTCCACTGTCTGACCGCACACTGTCTTTGGCTTTGTTGAGTCCAGGCTGTGGAGCACCACTGCCAGTACCTTCACTGGACTGGCTGAGGCCCCTCAGCGAGGCTCCAGTATTTAATCGTTGGCTTTCCTTAGCCTGGTTGAGGCCCGGTTCACCTTCGTTGGCTGTACTGAGTAGACTCTCATTTTTCTGACTGAGATCCTTCAGTGAGGATCCACTCTTCGATCGATGGCTCTCACTTTCCCACCCGTGGCTTAGAAGAATGGGTCTAGTTTTTGAGTGCTGGTTCTCACTAGGTAGGCTGAAGCCTGACAGCGAGGCTCCGGTATTTAACTGTTGGCTTTCACTGGCGTGGTTGAAGTCTGTCAGCAGGGCTCCACTGCCTGCCCGCTCACTGTCACTGGCTTTGCTGAGTACTGGCTGTGAGGCACCGCTGCCAATACTCTTGCTGGGATGGCTGAAGCCTTTCAGCGAGGCTTCAGTCTTCGACCACTGGCTCTCACTGGCCTGGCTGAGTAACAGAATGGCTCTACTGTTTGAGCACTGGTTTTCACTGGGTGGGCTGAGACCTTGCAGTGAGGCACCACTAAACAACCGTTGGCTTTCCTTTCTCTGGGTGAGGCTTGGCTCAATGTCATTGTCCATGCTGAGTATACTTTCACTGGGCTGTCTGAGGCCCAGCAGCGAAGCTCCACTATTCAGCTGTTGCTTCTCAGTCCTAAAGGGTGGATCTGATTTGCTCTCCACGTCAGGGATCTGAATGCTCAGGGGCTCCTCACCTAAAGGAAGATCCTCTCTATCATTGCTCATAATCTTGTTAAACTTTTCGATGTCCACGCCTTTGTTGAGGATGCTGAGGAAGCGCTCAAAACCCTTGTTGACATTATTTTCATCCTTTGCTGGTGAAGAAATGCTTCGGCCGAGAGGTGGCAGTGACACACCAGGGACCTGAGAAGGAAAAAAGAGATTACTGTGTCATTACTCAGAGAAGAGTAGAAAAGTAAAGCATTCTCATGTTGATCAAAGCTTCTTCTTATTTTATGATTCATTCATATAATACTGCATGTAAGTGGAGGTATGGTGTGGTTGAAATACAAAGAAAAAGCAGAAAAGCATCAACTGTACAACCTCGCCACAGTCATCCTCAGGTTTGAGCAAGTTGATGTCGACTCCTTTGTTGAGCACGCTGAGGAAGCACTCGAAACCCTTGTTGATGACGTCCTCTCTCTTAGCCGGTGATGTAACGCTTGGGCTGGAAGGAGGCCACGCAACGTCAGGGCCCTGAGAAAGATCAGAAATTCACTTTACTGTTGAACCAGCAGATTCGTGGTGAGAAGCTCAGATGCTGTCATAAAAAGGATAATTACATGCTGCCATGATCCAGGTCTCAGGTAAACACGTCTGAAATTGTTCTCAGCACTTCCAAATCATCAGCCACTCAAAAGATAATGGCCATATTTCAGCGTTTTATAGCACATTAATAATGCTAAGACAAAAGATAACATTAACATTTACTACTTCATTGCCATGACACAACAGAAAGACTGTCAACTGCTGGATCAACAACATAAGGACTGTACAGTAACAGCAGCTGGTTATTCCTCTGTTACAGAGGCACCTTGAACGCCTTCGTCACAAACAAACACTAACACCACAAACATTGTAATTTGGGGGAAAACACTGTTATTCACACACATCCTGGTGGCGGTCAGAGGGCCTGGTGGCGCCAGTGTCCGGCAGCCTCGCCTCTGTCAGTGCGCCCCAGGGCAGCTGTGGCTACAATGTAGCTTGCAACCCCAGTGTGTGAATGTGTGTGTGAATGGATGAATGACTAAATGTAGCGTAAAGCGCTTTGGGGTCCTTAGGGACTAAGTAAAGCGCTATACAAATGCAGGACATTTACATCCACCCGAAATGTTTGTTCCAATCACTTCAGCTGTAACGGCTTTGTGTGGCACGATATTAACCCCCGATTCTTTTGTCCCCGTGATAGAACAGAGAAAACCGACTCAGTGTGTTAAAACATCTATATTTCTTTTTATTCAATAATCTTCCGGAAGAGAGAGACCCCTGCACAGCTCAAACGCCAGCTGCAGGATCTCTAACATTAGAATCATAAACTGTGCCTCATAAAGGTTTTATTTTGGTACTTTACACGTCACACAGTTTCAAACATTGCGTATATGGAAAGTTCCTCTTTTCTGTGTCTTATCTATTAATATATCTGTGCACTAAAACTTCCTGTTTTTCAGTCTGGCTGAGCACTTTGTGAGTCAAAAGTGGCCTTGCTCTACAAGACTTCATTATTAAAGTACATAAAACAATATAATAGGAAAATAAGGATACTAAGGATATTGATTTCATGACACATACCTGTTCACTGTAAGGTGGTACAACAGTGTGTCTCTTCTTCATTAGAACCTTCACTCTGAGCTTCAGAGGATGCTGTTCCTGCAGCACACCGCCTTTGCTCGGGCAGGAGGAGCTCCTTCTCTCTCTGGCCGACTGCACCTGAATAATAGAAAAAGAAAGCTTTACACATGAACGAGATTTTTGAAATTGTAACAGTGAGTCACTACGAGTCTACAAGTGATGAGGTTTCATTTCTTTTACTTTATATTAGGCCCTGTGTTTTTCAGCACTGAAAATCTCATGTAGATATTCCCTGTATAAAAAAAATAAGGCAAAAATCCTATGTACCCTACTTCATCTAAATCTCAAGTATTTATAATATGAAGGTCATATTTTTTGTTATCCAAATAAACAAAAACAAAAAAAGAACAAAAACATCTGATTCTAAGGGGATCAGGTGGGTCGTGCAAAAAAAAGAAACACACTTTACTCTGAGAGTCTATTCAGTGCTCCTCACCTTTGAGAAATAGCTGAGGTATTGTCGCTGCATCAGAATCTCCTTCACTCTGTCTCTTAGAGTTTGACCTACACACATAGCCGGAGGCTCGTCACCGGAAACACCTGGTGGTGTCTCCACAAACCGCGTTTTCGTGGCGAGTGTAGCTTTCTTGTGCATAATTCTCTCCTCCATCTCTCTGAGGAGCTGCTTGTTTCTTGCTAGCTCTACATCCTCTTCACTGTATGGCAGCGGCTCTCTGTCCGGGTCCTCCACCTCTGGGACTTTACTATGAACATGATGAGATGAAGAACTGAGCTCTTTCCACCTCACATCACTCCTATGTGGTTCAGGAACAGTATATCTCGAGTGTTCGTGGTAAGTGTCCCACTCTCTGTAACCTCTGGAGGCATTCCCCATGCTGTGGCGGCTTGGCTCCAGAAGTCTCTGGAGTCTGTGGACAGCATCTTTCCACTCACGTTGATTCATTCTGCAGTCTCTCCAAGTGTCTAAAGCAGAAACAGTAAGTAAGAAATATGCAGCAAGTATGGGTAAAGATAGATGTGTATGTATATTGTGAAGCCATTACATCCTCCCATAATGTAAACACAAAGACTATTTTGGACCAGCTTCGAGCTTTCATGTTGTCTTTATGCTTGTTTCACAGCAAAACCCTCAGCGTTAGCTTACATGAACGCTCCTAATGAGCAAACACAGAGCCAACCAAAGTAACCAAGTAACAACCAAACCCGGCAGCCGTCACATCACACTCGTTAACGTGTGGACAGTCGGTCTAACATACTGTAAGGTGTTTACACAACTTAGCATCGTTGCTAAAAAGACTGGTCACCTACTATTGCCGTGGAAAACGAGAGCTTCTTCTTTTACATCGTGGAAAGATTTTTCATTTTTAAGCTAAGAGCCACTCGGACCAAGAACAGTGAAACTCCAACATTAATGACGTTTCGGTAGAAAAAAATGGGAACCGTTAAAGCTAAACGAGCTTTTGGTGTTAACAGAAAGAGGCCATTACCGATCACATTGCTTCGGTGGTGTAGGTGAGTGAAATGTGACAGCAGCGCCCCCTGCAGGACAGAGTACTGACACTGCAGGAGAAAAACAGGTCAGGTGGTCGTAAGCGCCCCCCTCAAAAAAAAAAAAGATTCCTGGGCTGCAAAGAATTATCATTTTATAAATTTACTTACCAAATAAAACTATTTATAAAAATAAATGCATTTAGAAGCAAAAACATTTCACTATCGCTGTTTAAAGATTGCCCTTCAGACTCCAGCCTCAGATGGTTTTAAACTAACAACTACTCCGCACCTTTTAGCTGTTTGTAAATGCTTTCTACATCAGTTTTTTTTTTAATTCTTTAACTATGACGATGTATTGAACCATTATTCCTGAGATTAAACCTTAGAGAAAAAATTGCAGTTGCAACATGCCTTTTTCTTCACTCAGTATATTTCCCTTCATTATATACACACATTCATTCATTCATTCAGTCATTTATCCTCTACTGTCCTCCTTCAGGGTCGTGAGGGTCTGGAGCCTAAAAGCTCTGATTTGATCTTTTCTGTTTGAAGTTAGTATTTTGCTTCAAAGCATTTTGTATACACTGTTTTTTCCATAAATAAGGCTATCATCATTATTATTATTATGATTAACTTCACCTCACTATTATTTAAAGTTACATGTTGAGTCTTGGCTCCATTTTAAAAATCACATTTTTAGAAATATATCCACATACTTTATTCAATATTACTGCTCTAATTTTATATTGAAAATGTCATTATTTATTCTAATTTGTTACTTTGTGAGCTAATTTGTTATATTCATTTCTTTTATTGACCAAAGTACTTTTTCATGTTTTGGCTGCTATAACGGTAATTTCATTTTTGAGTAGTATTGCTTATAAAGCATCTATAGAGCATCTTATAGAGTCTCTATAATTTAAACCTTTTAACCAAAATAATTCTAAATTATTATTTCAAATAAATTTCCCTACCTTTGACATTTTAACATGATTTTATAAAGCTTTTAAAAAAACATTTGTATTCCTATCTGCTGCTTGTGGTTGGACTGAAACTGAAGGTTAACAGCTGAAACCAGTTTTGCCTCTCTCGTTGGCCGAAGGCTTTTTTCTCCTGTAAAGGAAATGTGCTCTGGGTTTAAAACGTCAGTCAAATTCATTGATTAAATCATTGTTTAAAAACAAAATTGGAAATTCATATTTTCTATTACAGAGCCTTTCTAGTTGTGGCGAGAACAGCGCCACAGTAAATCTGTACACGTTCAATAACTCAGCACACAGTCAAAGTATTTGCTTTTTTGTTTAATATTATCCAGTTCAATATTTATACAGCAAATTTCTGCATGTTTACAGAATAAGAAAAATATGTAAAGAGACAGAAGTGTAGAGCATGTCTTGTAGTTGTAGGTTGGCCTTTGAGCTAATTAATGAACATAAAGGCTCCTATATAAAGACAAATATGATGTCCACAAAAATAAAATGCATCAAATTTTAGTAAAACTTTAACAAAATAACACATTTTTGTACTTTCAGTATTTGTTTTATTTATTTTTTTCCTAGAGTGACCGGGCTATTATAAGCTACACCAACCAAACAACATTAAAACCACCTGCTTCATACTGCCTGAGGAGTCCAGGCATGCATGCAGGACCTCCGAGCGGACGCTGCAGTGGATCCTTTGGGTCCTGTGAACCTCTGAGAATTACGGTGGTCCAGCTTCGTAGGCTGGCTTAATAACTTGTTGTAGTATAACGGGCTGCACTGCCATACAAGAGGAGGCTGCTGCCATCAGCCCAATGCCTGGTCTGCATCAAAGCTGTAACAATGTCAAAATAGCATCCGTGTGAATTCAAGGACCCGAGCTGTTTCTACTTCCACTGTCGGCAGTTTTAATGTTGTGGCAGACTAGTGAATGTGTGATGGGTATGAGAGTAGACCGAGAATCAAGAAGAGCTGCAGCACCACCTACAGTTTGTCATCAAACTCACGATACAGTAGCTGATAATGTCATTGTGTTGTTCTCTTAGTTGCTGCTGGACTGATTGCTTGCAAATGTTCACTGTGATGTTCTCTGATGCTTCAAATGCGTGTTTTGCGGTTAAAAAGAGACTCCCTGAAGGCCCAGCTGTTTCCATCAGTCAGTTTCAAAGTCTCACTTCCACCCTGCGCAGCCTCGTTTATCTAGGCTTTTTTTTGGTTTGAATAACCTGCAAACAGCGGGGCCTTGTCAGTGGTTTGGATTTTTGCGTTGTGTTCACTGGCTGAACTGCACTTACATTTGATTGGCTGAAATACGGCGGCTGTGGATGATTAACGTGATGCGGGAACATGTGGCTCGCTTGCGGGAGCATGGTTGGATACATGTTCATAGGCGGGATGCCGGGGTACGGGACGAAGGGTGGCATAATAACCCCCGGCCCAACATGGGGCATTGGTGGAGGCACAGCAGGTGGGTATGGCATCGGTGAGCAGTTGACCGGAGGGTACGTCGGCACCACCGGAGCAGATGGAGGTTTGGATGAAGGGTATGAGGAATTAGGAGAAAATGGTTGTAATGCAGCAGCGCTCTCCTGAGATTTCCCTTCGCAGTTCTTACTGTCCTGTACTGTGCTGCTGCTCATCTTCTGGTCATACTCAGCAGATTTGTATACTTGATGCACATCTGTTACATCCCTCTCTGCACTGTACGAGTCTTTTTTACTGTAATAATTCTGATTTAAGGGGCTAAAACTAGATCTGCTTGATGATGATGATGCTCTACTTTGACGTCTCGGGGAAATCGGTCGCCTCGTGCCCTTCTCCCTCACAACTTTCCGAGCCAAATCACAATCCTTCTTCCCATACAGCCGCTCCTGGATTCTATGAGACATTTGGCCAAGCTCTTCAAATCCTAAATCCATGCCAATGGCCTGGAGCACATCCTGCATTTGCCTACGCTTGTGTTCATCCTCAGGTGGCAGCGGCACCCTTTCCACCACCAAGGGGGACCTGGATCTGCTGCGGAAGTAGGCTTCCCTGCCATCATTCCCCTGAAGGGGCTTTTCATCAGAGAGTGGGCACCGTTTTGGGCTGATGGACCTTCGATGAGTCTGCGGGGAAACTGGTCTGCGGGACCTTTCGCTTTCACTCCAGTAGCTGTTATCCTGGTGGCTTCCTTGATTCCTCCCAGCATTGTGAGTTGGAGACCACAGATGATCAGCAGGGCTCGGTAATAAGGTTTGAGAAACGGGTTGATCGTCGTCATCTGAGGTCTGAGTCACAATCTTAGTGAGAACGTCGACATTCACGCCCTTGTTTAGCACGTCGAGGAAACGCTGGAAGCCTTTGGTTGACTTCTGCTCAGAAACAGCTGCACTTCGACTGGGTGCATCACTCTCAAAAGACTGATGGGAAGCACACAAACGTCACAGGTATAAGAGTCAAACAAATCTTTGGAAGGTTAAACATTTTCACACAATTTTCTGGGACACTTCTGAAAGCAAATCAAACACGAAACAGCAGTGTACGTGACATCTGAGAGCGGATTTGTAAAGCTACTGCAGAATAATCAGCAAGTGAAATACAATTACAGTCTATTACACCTTGTGTCTATTACAGAGACACAAGTGGAATTACAAGCCATAACGCCTGAAGTGATAAAGATTTATCAACATGTGTAACGTCAAACCCACCTGTCGGCTCGAACCATTCAATGGATATCTTGTTCCAGCTTGGCGATAATCCTCATCATATACAGAAGTGAGAGGACTGTCCGTCCTCTCTCTGGGATTGACATAACTCTGTTTGACATGGATAAATATTTTTAATCAAACCACAAAATGATTACTTGGAATTAAAACACTATTCAAACTGATACAACACACAATTGAAACCTGTCCAACCCTCATTAAGCAATCATGTAAACTTACCCTCTCCTGTGATCGTGCCCTCTCTTGTGATGGATCCCGGCCCCTCTCATATTCATCTCCATCTTTGTAAGACCCCAACAGTCGTCTGTATGTTAACTCATCATTTAGCTGCCTGTATGGGAACTCCTCATGCAGAGGCCTGTGCCTGGAGTCCTGAGGTGTTTTCCTGTACTTGAAATCCTCATTTTGTGGTGACGCATCTTCAACATTCCTGGTTAGATGCGACCGTGAAAAACTGTCCGGTGAAGGCCTGTACGTTTTCTCCTGAGCCTCACGCCTGTACCTGTAATCCCGCTCATCGTCATCTGCAAACCTCTGCTTTTTGTTGTTAGAGGGGTCCCGCACTGGTGAAGACATGCGTCTCCTCACCGGGCTCTTCCTGCTCCGGTCCCTGTTCAGTGTATCTTTGCTGTACAGCCTCTTCGGAGACTCACTGTACTCCCTACTTCTTTTCCTCTCTGTGCTGCTGCGTCCATCCCCACCATATTTATGATACGACTCCCGTGGCATGTCTCTGGGAGGGTCACGCCTTTTCTCCCATCTGTTGTCATATTCATCCCGTTGCCGTGAACTTCTCTCGCTGTACTGCCGCCTGGAACTGTGCTCAGATCTGTTTGAGTACATCTTCAGACCTGAGTGATACAAAAAGAGAATAAACTTGAATAATGTCAGACTTCAAATAAACACAACCACTTATCTTGTATTAACAAGGCAAACAAAGTGCTCTCCACTTGGAATATGTCAGGATTTCTACAGTTGTCCTGTGCCTGTGCTCCAAAGAAATTGGCTCCAAAAATTTGTGATTCTAAACTGTGTGTCTCTGTGCCAGTTATGTGACAGACGCATGTATACTCAGGTTAAATGTTTAGCATCAGTTACCATGGTGATCGAGTCAGGTTAGAAGAAAGCCACATTCATGCTAAACCATTAATAGCGTTCTGGTAATAACTACCCTCGCAATTCTTCTAAGTCGGGGTTAAACTGAAGATAGCCGCATATGCTGCCTGCAGATCTGGCCTATGAGGTGGTAAAACAGGCCAGCTCACTGTTCAATGCTACTACGGTTTACATTCAGAGATCACACTGACAAACATTCCCCCCTAGATCATAAATGCTTGATAATCACAACAGGATTGAAAGAAACAAGCAAATGTAGGTCACAATGCGTCTACAAAAATATCCAGCAAAACATAAAATAAACATTTTTTAAAGAAATGAACATACAGCAGGAGTCACAAACCAACAGTATAGGCACGGGTGTGTCTTTAAATAGAAACTACGTGTAAAAGCACCTGCTGCAGAATTCTCTGAAAGGACGCTCAGGCATCCCAGAGCTTAGATAGTTGGCTTAATGGAGCTTTCGGTATGCCGTGGCCGAGCTAACGTTAACAGCGTTGAACGTTAGCGTTCGCTGCAGCAGCTGCCTGTTAGCAGGCCACGGAATAGCTTCAGTTGGCTTTAGCAAAAGGAGAAATATCAAACTTACAACTGTATCATCGACGGGATAGTATTTCCAGCTAAAATCGCTGCGTCTGTGAAAACTTTCTCGTCCTAAAGTGCAGTTAAATCAGCAGGAATTAAAGCTTTGCCCCTGCTTTTGATTAACCTACTTAGCAGCATTCGCGGTGGGCTAACGTAAAATTACCATTTCCGCTGGATGACTCCACTTTCATTACAAATCAGGAAACACACACTCCCTTGGGTAAATGAAACCAGGGAAAACTGCTCAAAATATGTTTAGCAGTAAGTACGTTTCCTAAAAACATTCACAAAATGTTAAATACAGTCGGACAGCATTTTAAAAAACAGGCACTGACTGAATTCCAGGAGGTTTGTTTTTCTAATCTCCCCCCGGGGATGAAGAAGTGGGTTCAGCTACTTTTTAACGCAACTTTATTGATAACATTTAAACACAAGAAATTATCGTCAAAAAGTAAGAAAATTCACATTTAATTGTCTTTTTAAAAATGTTTTTCTTTATTTTCTTAATTGGGTTACACAGAAAATACAAGACAACAGAGGCACTGTATACATAAGTACATAATTGTGGGGTACTGGCATACTGTGCTGTGAAAGCACAGTATGTTGAAGAGGATGATGTATGGTTTCTGAGAGGACCTTTAAGTCATTCCTTTTTGTTGTAAGATCAAGGTGACTGGTCAGCCAACACATCAGGCAAAAACAATCCTCTGATTTCCTGATTCAGCTCTGCAGCCACAAGGACAGGAGGCTTTTCCAACATGTGAGACTGGGCGCTGATCTGCAGTACAGGAACTCCACAGGGCACTGTGCTGTCTCCATTTCTTTTTACCTTACACAGCTTCAGAACAACTTCTCGTCATGCCATCCTCAGAAATACTCTGATGAAAGTTCTACAGTGGTTAGATGTGTTAGTAATGCGCAGGAAGAGGAGGAAGACAGAGCAGAGGATGATTTTTGTCTGGAATGTTCTGAATGTGGATAAGATTGGAGAGATGGTGATTAACTTCATATGCAGGGAAGAGGACAGCTACATTAAGCCATATAAAGTGCTTTTCTACTTTAACTGAGCACTCAAAGCCTCAAGCCTCGTTCACCCAATCACACACTTTATTCTATCTAGCATTTATCTAATATTGTCTTATCTAAAATTCATGCACACTTACAATACTGGGGTTAACTCAACATTCCAAGGGTACTTTGACATGCAGCCTGGAGGAGACTGAATCCTTGACCTTCCAATTAGTATACTTCCCACTCTAGCTCCTGAGCCATAGTTGCCCCAAAGGACAAAACTAAAGCATCCACATCAAAAGTGGGCTGAACTGGAAGTTGGCACACAAAAGTGAATAAGCAAACTCTGTTCCTAGGGAAGCCGAGACCCTTCAGTGTGTGCAGGTAAATGACACCGAGACTTTCTACCACTCAGTTGTGGTGAGAGTATTATATTTCCCTGTGATCTGCTGGGGAAGCAGCATCAAAGATCTTCAAGGAGTCCTGCTCCATTGCTTCGCAAAACTCCTCCCATACTTGAGTTTTTGCTTTAGCTACCTTTTAGAACTGCTTTTGCTTTCAGCCTGCCACAGGAGATCAAAAGGCCAGTCACTCTTCCGTTTCACTTTTCACCCTACAGCTGCTGCTCCAGTCACCTCAGCAGACGTGTGGAACATTTGGTATTTTTTACTATTTTCACTTATTGTCTACAGCCATCCTGCTGTCAGAGTTCTTCTGGAGAAGATCTCCCTGACTGAGGTCTCTGACAGACGGCGCACCCTCAAAATATATATGTCAACTCACAACCTGGGGGTCCTGTTGTCAAGCGCACTTAGGGATACCCATATGCTTGAACATATGGTATTCGTTACAGGAAACCTGTCAAAGAAGTCCGATAGCAAAGCAGGATACAGACTGAGTAGACTGCACCTTTAGGAGTTCCCAGATGGGGCACCTTCCACCACCCCATCCAAGAAGGCCAGGTAGTCAGGACACATTCTCCAGGAACTCTGGCCCCTGTGCTCATTCAGACTTACCTCAACTGAGCCCTTCAGCCAAAAGGTGTTATTTTTAGAGTCCCTTATCCAGGCCTTGCTGCAGGGTGGGACCCTCGGTAACTCCATCCCAGAGAAAGTCATATATACCACTGTTATTAGGGAACTTCTCTCTTCTCTTCTCCCAGAACTGCAACGCTGAACAGAGGCCTACAAACCCCTCCACAGTGATAGGGTCCTCCTAGAAATAAACTGTATCAGCTTTTCAGTTTTGTTAGTAATAAAAGCAGTTTTTAAAAGAAGCAAAATATCTTTTAATTTAATTATTCAATTTCATTGTAGTTGTTTTAGTTTTATTAATTCATAAACGTACCAAAACATGGGGTTACTGTCATGCATAAATAGACCACTGGAAGGCAGTCAGATGTGGTTAAACGCTTTAAATATTTACACCCATAATGCTGATAGTCTCATTTATACTAATGCTCTTTATAACCTCACCCTCATTATAACACTTAATTATGATTTGTGGCACTATATTTTTTGGGTGGTCAAGGTTACCAACCTCTTATTTTGTCAAAGGTGGAGTGAACTTAATTGCAGTAAATCCAATCAACCACTAGATGGTGGCAAACACTGTTGCGCGCACACACACACACACACACACACACACTGAATTTACATATTCACAATAGAACATTGAATTAAATTGCAATATCTAAAATATTTCATGCAGCATCCAACATCCCAATAATATTTTTGCTAGAACAAAGCGATACATTTTTGTTTTAATGAGAAGTACATTATAGATAGATCACCATACTATAATTGCAGATTTGTTTGGTTTTTTTTTTGTTTTTTTGTTTTTACACAAATTTATATTTTAATCTTTGTTTTCACTTCACTATGAGTCAATGCAGCTTTGCTGACACAGTTTTTATTGTGCAACCAAACCCTCCTTCAGCTCAGCCCCTGCTGACCGTCCAGGCAGACCTACCATTAGTGCAAATGTGAACAAAAAGCTCACAACACACTCAGGACTTTATTAACTTTATTATATCCTTCCCTACAGGGAGCCATCAAACGAATGACAACCCGTTCATTTGCAACATGAAACAAGAAGTTAAACGAATGCCGTACTCACAGTATTTGTGCAACGTCACACAGCTCTACATAGGCGCCTGTGTAGTCTACATCATATTTCTCACTAATGAGGTGCAGTCATTGCTCCCTGGGCGACACGGATGATAAATATGCTCCAATCACATGTGCTGTTAAGACATTCTGTGTTAAGGATGGAATGGGGACAGAAATGTGCGGTGCAGAAGTGAGGCGGAAGCCAACACGAGAAACGCTGGAGTCTGCAACAGTCCCAGGGCCTTCTCCTGCCACTCTGTGAGCACAAAGAGTATCCACCTGAGGGCGCTGTAACAGAGAACCATGAAACACAGCATGTTAGGAGCTTAATTAGCTTTGCTGTGAGCAAAGCAGCAAATCCCACTTTAACAGGAGGATATTTCAATAAGTAGGAATCACAACCTCTGAGTTCTCTGACCGTTTATATCTCCTCCTAAATGAAAGGCTTTGTGTTCGTGTTTGACCTTCACGACGCTGTCAAAGAATTTATCTTTCATCAAAAAAGGGATTTAAAAATGATCATCTCAATACCTTAAATTACATTTTAACCACTGCAGACTATATGATTACGGTAAGATGTGTCCACTTTACCATTAAAACTATTGCAAAATTCTTAACTTGAATATGTGGTACTGTGCAAAAGTCCTGAGCCACTCTCCATGTCTTTATGTTTTACTTTCAAGGAGCCAGAATTTATTGTAAATAGTCTTCAGTGATAATTATTTGTAATCTGAAGGTCATTCCAAGTTTTTCTTTGGACATAATAATAATAATAATAATAATAACTTTATTTATAAAGCACTTTCAGACAAAGTGCTGTACAGCTATAAAGAGATACATAAATAAAAGTGATGCATAGCAATACAAGTTAAAAACGCAATAACGAGTTAAAAACATAACAAAAGTTAAAAACGATAAAAATGTAAAAAAACAAAAAAAAAAACTAAAAGGCATAGAATTAAGACATGTAGGACAGGGTGAACAAGCGGGTCTTTAAAAACCTCCACAGAGCATGCCTGCCTGATATCTTGAGGGAGGTTGTTCCACAAAAATTGGGCATGAAGAGAAAAAGCACGCTCTCCAACAGTCTTTGTTCTGGCTCTAGGAACTTTTAAAAGGCCAGAGTCCTGAGACCGGAGAGCATGGGATCGAACATAAAGGTGCAAAAGATCACAGAGGTATGAAGGTGCCAAACCATTTAAAGCCTTGTAGGTGAGCAGCAGGACCTTAAAATCTGCTTAAACCTGACAAGGTAGCCAATGAAGGGATTTCAGTACAGGGGTAATGTGCTCAGATTTTCCAGTTTTAGTTAAAACGCGAACAGCTGCATTTTGCACCATCTGTAAACCTCTAAAACTTTTCTTTGGTAGCCCAGAAAGGAGAGCATTACAATATAATATATGATATGTGAAGACAAAAATGCTCATTCAAATCAAATAAACGAGGTGTGGAATTTTATCTTTAATTCAACATGTTTAACAAAACTATTGCTATTTTTAGCCCGCCATTTTCAGGGGTACAAAAGTAACTGGCAATTGAATAACAGGCAAATTTGATGGTAAGTGAAGCCTGTTTTCTTCTTATTTCATGATAAATGCCCAAAGGTTGTGGCATTATCAGAGTACTTATGGACCTAACTGTCTGCAGACATGAAAGAAATCACCTTTTGTAGCAGGTCTTGCATGTTTAAAAAACATCCTGCATATACATGTTAAATTTGGTTTAAAAAGAATATATTAAGACAGTATGCATTCATAAGAGACAATAATCCCAGCCTAAAGCTCATTCGTGCACATCATACAACACTAAATACATCCCTGCAGCCTCCCACCTCCTCACTGGTAGAACTTAATCTCAGTGTCCACACAATCAAAAAATAAGTCCCCCAGTTCCTCTCCGGGTATCTCTCCGCTGAGCATGGCTGCGATCTCGCTCAGACACTGAGACTCCAGGTCCCTTAAAATGTTGTAGACAGCTAGACCTTCATCCTGAGACAGAACAGAGAGAAAACCCACAGAGATGCCATGAGAATAACAGTAACACCCAGGTTAGATCATACAAAGCTGTGAAACCTGATTTGATGTGATACCCTACTTTCTCCTCCTAAATTGATGCGTTTTTCATCATCATAAGCTTCAGTCAGATTTTAAAAAGGAGTCAGATCCTGCTGAAAACAGTCCTGAATCCAGTACAACCCCACATCTATGGTGGGAGATGCAGTCTGAATAACCGCAACTACAGACCTGCTTTTCTTTACCCAAATCCCACTGTGGTGTACAAAATGCACTTTGTATTCACTCTCGTGGCGTATTTATATTTTAAAATAACAAAATAATAAATCAGCGCTCTGTACAAATGTGAAATGATAAAATATTTACACCAACATCCAATCAACCATCAAACAATGATTGAAAGAGTGACAGAAAAGTTATATTCAATGAATTATAAGAGAACTGAGTCTCTGAGTCAGTGGAGGAAGGTGCACTGCTGATGAATACTGTGTGAAGTCCAGTGAGAGGTCAGCGAGTAAACTCCAAGGAGAGTCTGTTTGGTTAAAAGGAGCCTTACAACTGTGCTCCGTTTCATTGTTGGACTCTAGTAGAGTAGAGTATACTGGGCCGTATACTGGAACAGGCTTTAGACAAGCTAAACAAAGATATTTTAGCTCCACCCCGTTAAGGTGACCTCCCTTTAAACCAAACTTTCCTGATTGGCTTTACCTTCCAAACAAAAGTTTGAATATACTTTAGTTAACTAACAGGAAAGAAAAAACTAACACAAGTATGAAAAAACATGTTTCCTGAGACGTCGACACGACTGTTTAGTTTTCATAAAAACTGCACTTGACGAAAATGTAGAAAGTACCAAACTATGGTAGCAACAGAGTTTGCAGAATAACAGAAGTTAGGAAAATTTTTAGCAAGATACCAATAAAAACTAAACTAAAATGCACAGCCAGAGCCGATGACCATATAAGTGCTCAACCTTTTTTGCACCACGGACCAGTTTATGTCCGACAATATTTTTACGGACCAGCCTTTATGGTGCCGCGGATAAATACAACAAAATAAAACCAAAAAAAGAAAAGAAAACGTATTCATTCACACAGGAAAAGACCCAGAGACACCGAGTTAATAATAAAAACTATTAAAAAAAAAAGAAAAAAAGATAAAAACCCTGAAAATCATAAATTTCACACCCGAGCCTCAACTTTTGCGGCTAAGTACCAAACAGCTCACAGACTGGTACCGGTCTGTGGCCCGGGGGTTGGGGAGCGCTGATATAAGGGATATCCACTCTCTATGACATCATACAGAGTCAAGAGTTTAAAAAAGAGAGAGAGATAGAATAGGATTACTTGTGCACATGCTGAGATAATAATTTGAAACTTTGGCCATTTTTAATATTAAATATAACAGAATATATGCGAATACTAAATAGATCCGCGCTGAATAATTTCCATTTAATTCTTCATCTTCTGGATCTTTGTCCTAACGTTTCTGCATTGGAACAGACCAATTTTAAAGGCGGGCTTTGTCACTTTTTAAAGAGAAAAAACTGTTTCCTCAAACTACAAAAGAAAAGTTGAAGTCATGAGTAAAAAAAGGAAACAACACTTATTTGGTGTAATGAGCAGCTTTCGATAGCTAACATTAGCAAAGCTACAAAAACATTTTGTATGCTCATTTTGTCCAGAGCCAAAATTCCAGCCCAAACAGGGCGCTGACCTTCCTCTGACTTCAGGTTCAGCTTGTAATCACACACATAATGCCAGACAGGAAATCAGCTAAAATGTCTAAATGGAAAAACTGTTTGGAAGTTCTCTGGTGTCAGTTTGAAACCCTGCTCTTTGGCTTTGAATGTGCACTTGTAGTGTGTTTATGTTTAGTCTGCACTGATGCCATGTGTCTTGTCTGCACCATCTGTGAGGTGCTGTTGTGTTTGGCTCTGCACTGGGAGTGTCTTCTCCGGGTTGTGCAACTCGCCTGTAATTTATCAGCAGCAACTCATCCGGATCGACTCTTTAACGAAAATAAATAAAAAGTGATCCTGCTGTGAATGTTTACTCAATGAACCGGAACTTCATGCACTGCCATTATCTGTGCAGGACTATCATTGACCTAGGTCATCCATCAGTGCCCACCGGGTTGGTCTCCATGGTGTTGAGCGCCACCTGATGGGCCTTGTAGAGGTCGTGTCTGCGGTCCACCTGGCTCTGAAAGCGAGGCTGCTTCCTCGCAGGGTCGTCCGGGCCAAACTGTGGGGAGACCACCCTCGGCACTGGGGTGGGACAGTCCGAGAAGATAAAAGGCTTGAATACAGACCTAGCAGGGTGGTAGGATTAGACAGGGAGAGAAAGAGGAAAGAGAAAGACGAGACTCAGAACTTCCCATCAACCCAAAGAAGATACAGAGGATAGAAAATTAAAGATTAGAAAGGAAAGAAAACACTTTTCACACTTTCATATCAGAGGAGCTCATAAAGTTCTGTCGCTTAAGATTTAAATTTGTTCAGTCTCCCATTCAAGATCATCCTCTAAACTGTTTCCAGCTCTTCTGCTATTTTATTGCCCACTACAAGTCCCACTCACACCACTTGCCTATCTGTGATACACGTGAGGGGCAACGTCAGGCTCTGAGAAATGAAAAGTGAACATGCAAACGGCAAAAACTGCAGTCCTCTAATGGCCACTTGATTCTGTCCCCAATCTCAACAGACTCCCATGTAAAAATGTCCAAATATACAGCATCCAAAAAGTGCGCTTTAATGAACTTAAAATTATTAGTGGCCTACTTTAAGACCAGGAGAAAACATAAACCCAGCCTCCGAGGGTTGTAAGTCTGGGTAAGCGTGAGGAAGGGCATCTTGTATAAAACCTGCACCAAATCAAACATGAAGATTCGTCCACTGTGGCAACTCTCAGGGACCGTCTTCATTTAATTAATATTATTACGGCGGGCTTCGTGGAGCAGACCAACCAAAAGTTGAGCGAAAATCGGCATAAAATCTACGTAAAAACTCCTCCGTTTAAGTAAACTTGATGTTTGCTCTCTGGAAGTTTGAGATCACAGATGGTCAGAATTAGACTTCCACAGAGGCTTCTGGAATTAATCCACAGGTGCACAAAGTGACCACCTTGAGGGACATTTGGGGAATTTAGATGTCTTTTTTAATGGTCAGCACATATTCATATTTTATGCTTTTTAAACATTAACTGGTTGTTACATTTAATTTTCTAAAACTTACTTAATACTAAAGTTGTATAAACAATTATGAGGAATTCCAGACCTTTAATCTCACAATATTATAATCGTTCCATGAACATATAGTGGATAAAACAGGTTATTCAAGTAGCATTAAGTGGAGGAATTCTTAGTTTAGTGAGTGGCAAACCTGGATGGGTCTGGGGTGGCAGTGAAGAAGTGGATGCAGGGCAGAGCAGTGTCTCTGGGCAGGATGGAAACCATGCTGCCTGTGGTGCAGAAACCTCCAGAGTCCATGCAGATGCCGCTGGGTTTGTCCCTCAGAATGGACATCATCACCTCTGCCGTCACTGATCCTGAAAGCAGGACAGACAGAGAGCTGAGTGTCTCTGTAGAGAAGTTATCGTCATGTTCGGCAGCTCTACGCTCCGCCGAGCTCTGTACCTACCATCGTGTTGCTGGAGCAGCTCCGTGCCTCCCCTGTAGCGCTGCTTGGCCAGCTCCATCCTGGCCGGCGGGTTCTCGGGACTAAACACATGCGAGAAGTTAAATTCTCCCTCACCGTCCCACCAGCCCTGAGCCTTGGCCACGCTCCGCAGGTCCGGGTGCTCTGTGGAGATCTCGCTGCCAATGGTGAGCTGGTTGGAGATGTTCTTAACACCCTCTGGAAGAAGCAGGTAGATGTCAGTATTTGAGATACCAGATCAACTGAAATCCTATTTAGCCAGAAAAGCTCTGTTTGTGTGTATGTTTCACACAAAGCAGATTGATTGCAGCTGATAAAAATCACTCCATGAGGATTCCCATACATGCATTCCCATACATGAATTCTCAGCTGCTAGAACCTGATTTCAGCCAGGAGGCCAGTCTTATCACAAGAATGGACCTAGTTTACTTTTTTTATTTGAGTTTGTTAAACACACAGACCGCTGCAAACACACAGTCACAAACAGTTTTTTTTACACTTGGCTCTGTGTGATGTGATACAGAGCTGAGGGGCAGCCAATCAGAAGAAAGCTAGATTAACAAAGTGGATCTAAAGCTCTGGGGTGGGATCACCTGGAGTCACTGCAGATGTGCTACACATCTATCAGCTAAACACTTTCTTTCTATTCATTAAAGATAGACACTGAAACCAGAGAAAAAACATCAGAGACAAAAACCCCACAAAGACAGACTTATTAAAAGCTCATGATTTCGTCTTTCTAAAAGCAGTTTGCCCAAAAACACTAAAGCTGACGTCCCGTTTTTCACACCGATTTCTGCTCAGTCTGCTTTCTGGTGCATTGAGAGGATATCAAAAATCAGGATTTACTTTTCTGCCCACCGGTTACGGTTTACAAATGCAGATAAATTCATGTGAACTAATAAATAGCCAATCGAAAGCAATTAGGCAGTGGCATTCCTAAAGGTTTTAGCTTTGAGTCAATACATCTTCTTCTTCCTGACTCAAACTGGATGTTTGTGAGCACAGTGAAGTAGAGTAGTAGACCAACGCTGGTCTCATTGTCCTGGAGCTGACTGACAAGAACAATCCCATCTGCGTACTTTAACATGGTCCTGTTATCATCATACTCTGTAACACATCTGTGCAGAGGATAAATAACAGAGCACACACATCCCTGTGGAAACCAGCAGAGGAGCAAACCTGAGAACTCCATTTAAACTAAATTTCTGTGCCCACAAGTTTTAAAAGCAAACTGTTAAAATATAAGGTTAAAAAGTTAAAAGCAGAGGAAAAAAACAGGAAGTCTAGCATGAGACCCTTTTCCCTCCAAGTGTTTAAGTGTTTAAGCTCTGCTCCTCTGTGTGGTCTGTAAGCAATCTACAGACCACACAGAGTTGAACCTCTCCTGTAGACGCTTCTGCCATGTTAGCAGCACGGCAAGGACAGACTGATAATCAGTCGAGACAGACGTACGCATAGATATTCATCATCCTCAGAGGATGAAACTGTTGTTCAATATCTCTGTTCGAGAACAGGTTTCAGGATTGTTCCCCTCCCCCCTCTAAAATAAAATCCTTTAAGCAAGCATGCAATAAGAGGCTTTATAAAAAATTCACTAAGGAGATGTTCGTGCATGCACACCATGAACTTTTAAAGACATCCTCGTCCTTGTTACGACTGTTACTAAGGAATCGCACCTGCTTTCAAACACAAAATCTTTGCTTCAATTATAACAACCGGAGAAAAAAGCTGGATGTGGTTATAAATGAAGCACATTCAGTAATTTTGAGCTCTATGGATGATCCCCCCTTCATATCAACACTGAGTGGGGTGGAAATTTTTTTTAAACTCATCTACTTGGACCTATATTGGGGACATGGTTGGATTGATGAACAGGTGCCCTGATAGAGACCTGGATGGATTATCTGACCAACAGTATGGCAACAACTGTGTGGTACAGACCTCCAAGACATTTGTACTTCAGTTCTGGTGAACAGCATTCTTGTTCTTATTAGCATGTTACTGCACTAATTACCCGATAGGTGTCTCCTTACATTGGACCCATACAGTCTGTGAATGTAGCTTACTAATCACACTGACTAGCATTAGCTGATAAATGATCGGGATGATCCCTTTGATCCATATAAGGTAACTTTTGGCTGCCAAACTATACTGCAGTGAGTGCACAGAAACAAACTCTTTTAGCACCTCCCCCTTTAAGCCAGAGCAACGTGAGGCCTGAACTTTTGGCTCACAGTTGTTACTTCTTTAGTCTTTTCAACCCTTGGTCCTTACCTGAGACTTTCTGTGCCACCCAAAGCCTCCCGGCTGTCTCCAGCACCCAAGCCTCACTGCGGTCCACAAGGAGGAAGGTGTTGTGGTAGCTGAAGGGTTCGGGAGCCTCCCTGCACTGCCCGCCCTGGCCATGCTCTTCCAGGAGACTGGTGATCACCGTCAGTGCTGCCCGGGCACTGTCACCACGCTCCAGCCCCAGTCTGATGATCAGAACCCATGCTAGGTTATGTGTGTGCCAGGTTTCGTCTATTTGTTTATCTAGTGTTTGATCAGTTTCACACACCATGAATTCACTTTAACTGCTCTGAAGTGTGCATTGGAGAACAGCTGCTCAGTTAAAGAGTCTCTCTTTGCTGCTTGAGTATTTTTACACAGAATAACTTCAACAGTCATCTCTACACCTGCCATAACATGCTAGTGACAATCTACACACCCTTCTGATCAAAGCCTCAGAGGATTAACTTAGTACTTCTACTGAATACATGCAATCCAACTTTAATAAGGTGCAGTCAGCAGCTGGATTATTTTCCCTTTATTGATATCCTGTTCTTAATCCATACAAATTTCTGAGAAATATCAAAAGTTTTCAGCAGCTCACCGGACAAGGTCCATGCCCAGCAGAGCCTCTCCCGGTGCGACGGGCTCTCGGGTCCAGACTGCCTCATTCCCAATACAGACCCCTTTGTCACTGGCGCCCATTTCAGCTCCCCACATCCATGCAGGTTTGCTGAGGACCACCGCGTTGGTCTGCTCCACCTGAGGAATCTGGATGTACGTGCACTGCAGATTGCAAAGAAGAAGAAAAAAAAAGGATTGTGGCTTCAGGTATGAACAGTGGAGCATGAACAACATTTTCTTACAAATGTGCACATATTGATGTATAACAGTGGAAGAAAAGGAAAAAGATATCTTAGTACCAAAATCCCAAACAGATGTTTCGGGTCATTCAGATCAACGATGACAAAAAGCAGTACAAGCACACGATCCAGTATTAGATACAGTTCACTTACATCATCACTCATTTAGTCAGGCTCTTAAATATCCAGAAATTGTCAGGATATAATGAAAAGGTAAAAGATTTGTATTTCTACCTGCATGTTAAATTATCCTAAGGCTAATTTAACATTAGGGTCACCAGGATTGCAATACACTCTCAGAAACCTGGACTTTTTTTAATGTTTTACTTTCCAGTAATGCATTCAACAACTTATCATAAGGACATCATTAGACCCCACAGCACCATCAGATCACTGTGATGCATACTTTGCTTCATGAGCTGAAAACAGCTATAAACAATGTATTCAGAGCACAGACACTATACAAGACGGATAAAGCCAGTGCGCCATTACCCACTGGTATCTGAAGACCAGTTTTGAAACCCAGTGATGAGCGTTTTTTCGCTGTGGTTTCAAAGGGGATGTGAAAACTGAGGGACGATAATGCCTGTGAAACCAAACACTAATCGGCTGTTATCGATCACAACCTGTTGACCAACGAATAAACCCAAGATATCCCCTTAAATTAACAAAATATACAACATCTACTTAACTAAAATCTATTTGTTTTACTCTGTATGACCTGAAATTAGTGGCTGAGCTCAGAAACCCAGCAGGAAAGTTGTTACTGACTTCTGTAGGACTGTAAATGTTTTTGCAACCACAAGTATCGACCCTGGTTCCTATTAAAAACAAACTGCATTAATGTGAAGCTTGGCTGCGCTGACCTAGCTGAGCTAACAGGATAAAGTATTTCATCACAGTTGCTTCTCTTTAATTATTAACAGGAAAGGTTTCCACATGAAGTCCGTGTGTAAATATTCAACATCCCTGCTTCAGACTTCAGCCTTGAAAAAGGTTGTTTTGAACCCAACAGATATGAAATGTATTAGTCAGACGGTGTATTTAAAACACAGCAGCAGCTGCAGCTTTTCCTGCGCTGCTTTACCTCCAGCATGGAGCCTGGAGGGTGAGAGGCTGCAGGGCAGTGGACCACCTCTTGCACCTCATCTCGAGGACGGTCTGAGTTCTTTCCAAAAATCACATGGTCATCACGAGAGCCAGGGGGCAAGGAAACAAAACAGTCACATGACATGGGGGGCTCTGCCATCCTGCAACAAAGACACAGAAACAAAAAAAAAAGGAAGTGTGGCTGGCTGTGGGGAACAGCAGCGTGATTGACCTCCACCCCCCCGCCCTACCCAAACACGCACTTAAGAGTAGTGGTATCCAGAAACCCGACTTGGTACTGTTAATCTCACAATGCCAAGTGACATGACAGAATCAGCGATAAAGCTGCTCAAGCAGTTATTAAAATCACCTCCAACTTTAGCGTTAAAGTGATTCACACATTAATGAATCATTCATTATAACCCAGTGATTAACCTTTTTGGTATTTTAAGCATATTTCTGTACTGTTTCACCACTTTTCTGAACAGTTATTGAACACAAAATCGTGTATAAAGTCTCGTGCAGCCACTTTTCACCAAATACCATCTGATTAAGAGCACGAGGATCCACCATATTTTCAATACGCTCTACTTTTATCTGATCCAAGTATTGTGATTTCCTGTCGTTCCTTCGTGACACCCCTAAAAAACCCGTAAACGCCCCTGGTGGGGAGTGAACTAAAGAAGCACCACGAGCAGCACTGATTTCACGGCCTCATGTAAACAAGCTGATTTGAAACTAATCATAAGAGTCTGACGTTGTGTTGGATCTGCAGCACTACACCCTGCTGTAACCATAATGTGCATGTGTGGATCAGAGAGGAACAGCTCTCTCCATTCCCCACCCAGCTTTCTGCAGAAAGTCAGATCCAGCCGGTGCACTGCCCATCCCTTTCACACAGGGATTAGGAGGCAGTCTTGTGCAGAGCACTTTATTGACTGTAATCTTCACAAATCCGGCCGCCACGTTGCTCTATTGTCGCTCCTTTTCTCTCGTTTGCGACCACGAATCGCTCACATTCCGGAAACAATGTCGCCCAAAGTGCCCCGGCTAATCGCAGCTGTAGCCTGTGACGGAGCTCGCTTTGCGATCAGTGTTTATTTCAGAGATAAGGCCCACACTATCAACTCCCCGTCCCTCTCTCCGGAGTAGCGACGCGCCTGTCTCTTCGTGTCCTTTCGCTTTTAATCTGGGGGGTGAGAATGGGGCTCAATTTCGGGGATAATAGTGCGTAAAGTAGAGCTAGGCAGCGGCGGGTGGTGCTGGAGAAAATGTTTACCTTTGTTTTTCAATGGTGAGCGCGCACGGCCGGCTGGGAGAAGGCAGGTTGTAGATACAGAGCAGTCACGTGACGAAGAAATCCAAAGGTCTGTACTTAAAGGTCTCGTCTCGTCTGGCCACAAGCACAGCTCACCGTCTCACAGAGTCCAGTCCACACCTGTGCAAAGCTGCACAGCAGGCCTGAGCGATGAGGTAGCTCTTCATCATGAGTCTGCCTCCCCTTCGCCTGTTTATCTGCAAACCCGCAGTCAACACGATCATAATTACATCCACCTTCGAGGAAATCCCTGCAAACACTGCAAGTTTTTACAATCCGCTGTTTCCACCGTGGAAGCAACAAATCAAGTCTGTTTGTTTGTTTTTTATTTATTCGCTCAGATACAAACAAAGACTGTAAACAAGTATAATTAAATGCAAAATGCTTCTGAGCTACACTTATGACCTCATGTCTGTGTGACTTAAAGGATGAGCCGGACAAACCTCTTAGCTTGCACTCACTAAAGTAAACAAGTTAACGTTTTCATAAGAATCACAGGTCAGTAAAAACTGTTTGCTTTACACGAAACTTTCACAAGCCTGAAAAAAACAAAACAAAACAAAAAACATATGAGCCCTATGATGACATCAGTGGCATCGTGGGAAATGTAGGATCTACTGTTTTAAACCCAGGATATCGCAGCCTGTGGTGTTTTGATTTTGAGGGCTGTTTTACGAAATATGTCATATATACAGCATATCCAAGCACACATCAAGTGCTAACTACAGACTACATAAAAGTGGTAATTACAGACTGACCAGCAGGGGGCGACTGCTCTGGTTGCAAAACAACTTCTGGTTAATAAATGGGGAAAACAGCCCACAGCTCCCTCTCTGTGTGACCTCAGTGAGATCTCAGTTCCTAGTTTTAAAGTCTCAGTGATGGATACTTTATAAACCATGGATTTGTTGGTCACAGGTTGTCAGCCAATCAGTGTGGCAACTTTGTTTTCCCAGTCAAACTCACCCCTTGCTTTTCAAAACTCCAAGATGGTGATGGCTGAAAACATTCGGCTAACCAATGGGTGATGTTACGTTACGTCCATCTGTTCTGGGAATCCATCCTACCTCACAAATCATTTCTGCACATACGCTGCGCATATGCACAACACAAAACCCAAATTAACTTCATTTTTGAACCCATTGTAAATATTTCTTATGGTTTGGATTAGCCAGAAGTCACGGTCAAATTATAATTCGGGTAGGACGATTTGCCAAAGTAGGACGGTTTCTTAGAGCACCATCTTTTATATACAGTTTGTAACCCCAACCTATGAGACCGAAATGAATTAAGACTAAAAATTTGGGTTTCTGTAATGAGCACTTGAGGCTGAATCCCAACCAGATTGTATCAGACAAATATTTGAAGTATCACACAGCACTACCTTTACCTCCACTAACTGGAGTCACTGAACTGGACCTGTCTGTCAGACTTTTAATGGAAATATCCGACAAATAATTTGACTTGCTGTGACGTAAAAGTGCATCCAAGAACTTCATGCTGCAGTTTTTGGTGGCTGATTTCTAGTATTTATTAGCCTGTTAGCACTTAGCACTAATTAGCATCTGTTTGTGCCATTGTGATGCACTTGTAAACGTCATATATGCAGCTTCCTAACAAAGCTTATTACTGTTAGCAGTCAAAATGCTAATAGTGAGGCTTTAGAATGTAGAGGTTAGAAACAAAAGGGCGACATCATAGTAACTAGAATTAGTCCTTTAGATTAGCATGTTTCTAACATGGAAAGGTAGGTTAATATTAACTTCCAAGTAATATAAATGGTGACTTTTTTATAACCTGCAAAGTCATAGCTAAAAAGCTGAGGCTCATCTTAAACACAGGTAAGTAGAAAAATGGACGAGCCAGCAAGCCACAAAGCTAATAAGATAATTTAACTGACAAAGACTTTGGAGTTTATATGAGTATAAGTCTATAGTTAGAGTTATATTAGGACATCAAGCTGCACAACAGCCTGTGTTAATCTTATATTTATTTCCCCACCTCACTGGTTATTGGCTTCCAGTTGCCACCACAACTTTAAATAATAATCCTGAAAATCCTCTTGTTTAATATCTCTGTACAGAAGGACCGGGTGCATCATGGACAGTCCAACACAGGACTTTTTACAGTGTTTCTCTACTAAATGCAGTGGAAACATAAGGTCAACAGTGAAATGGAATCAGAATTGCTGTTTACTACATTTGAGCAGTGGGTGAAAAAATAAGATGTGTAAAGACATTTGTGTTTATTTCGCAGTTTAACAAGTCACCTTCTTTGGCGCTGTGACACCAACGCTGTGTACGCCACTGCTTTTTAGCAGCACTCTGGCTCACATGTTGGCTAATCAGTGTAATTAAAGTTGGGCGAATTCATGTGTGTCAGTGGTTTATAGAGTGGGTGTCTCCCATCACTGGTGTTTCATTGAATTATGTCTCTGACACTCCCTGTCTCAGTCGTCGGAGACAAACTCACTCCCCACCAGCTTCCACCTGCTGTTTGCAAAGCATTGATTGATGACCCATTTCTCTCTGTCGGTTTTCTTGTTTCATCAGCAGAAAAAAACCCTCTGCACTGACGGCAGGAGACAAGTTCTGTATCAAAGCTTCCCAGTGAGTCCTAAACCTCCCTTATATTTGTTTTGAAGCTGTTAAAATACATCCATTATTGTGCTTTTTGCTTCTGGGCCCACATGTCAGGCTGGAAAACTCATAATGTTGCCTTCAAGTACCAGAGATAGAAAGTTAGGCACAGAAAATAGGTACAAAATAAATTAAATTAACCTTCCAACCATATAAAGATACAGGAGCCACCGTGATGTCATCACTGAATAGTGAAATCCATTTTCAAGCCTCATTCATTGAACTTATATATATATCACCTGTTTTATTCCTTTAGTTCTCAGACTAAACAACGCTTCAGGAAATCATTCCTGCCGTTGCCTGTGAGAGTGTACAATAACTCATATTTCTGTGACAGGTGAACACACCTGTCTGACATAAGATAAGAATGCAATTTGTATTACTTTCTTAGTTTGAGCAAGAGATTAATGCAGATCAGTATTATTTTTTAGTCTTTTTTAAGTTAACCTCATTTTTATTAATTATTTTTCTTTGGTTTTTCTCACAATATAAGGCCCTCACTATGTCATATGTCTATCTGTCTAATCTAGAAGAAATGACAAATCAGTGCACTCTTTTACTTCGCAACATCTACTTTGTGACTCTCACAGGTACTTATAGTTACCTTAAGTAAGCTATCATACCTACAGTGACAGAAAATGAATTTTATGCAAGCGTAGTTTGAATAAATGTGATGGACTACAAACAGATAATCCATCCAGCTTCTC
The DNA here is from genome assembly GCF_018398535.1 of Haplochromis burtoni. Taxonomy (NCBI): domain Eukaryota; kingdom Metazoa; phylum Chordata; class Actinopteri; order Cichliformes; family Cichlidae; genus Haplochromis; species Haplochromis burtoni. Next base: position 1,264,321 of record NW_024582396.1, read on the forward strand.
TCTGAGCTGTAGTGAACACGTTGCCTAAAAATGGTAAGATCTAGCTGAAAACAACAACAACAACAACACAGAAACACTCAAAATGCTGAAGTTGAAGCTTGAAAAAGGTTGAGTTCAGAAGTGAGCTGATGGCTTCAAAGTGGCTGTCAAGTACGTATATGTTTGAACACAGCCAACAGAACTCCTTTCACTTTTTCTCTATTTGTACAGAAAACTGTAAAACAAGATATCAAACTGGTAACACAGGCCCCAGTCGCCCAGCCAAGTGAACACAAACGCACAGGATGTGCTAAAATAATAAAGAGAACTGGCTCTGCTGCATTACAGTGACTGACATCTTCCATCATAAGTCATTTCCAGCATCAAAACCAGCGTGTAATTGTGTCATTGTCACTCATCAATATGCATACCAGCAGATCCCATTCTTAAAACTGACTCATGCTGGCATCTGTAAATGTTTGGTGACGCAAGTTATTGAAGTTCTTAAATACATAGGTGAGCGCATAGGAAACAAGGAGTGGCCGCTAATCCGCTCCGAACGTTCCACAAAACGTCGCGTTTTGAGCGCGCACACCTGGGTCCTGCTGTTGCTGACTTATGTCAGACTTGGAGGAGGTGTTGAGTTACTTTTTGAAGCAGGACGGTGGTGAGTGGTGTTCCCCCGTGGCTCACGAGGAGCGCTGAAGGCAACGCGAGCTGAATTCTTGAGAAGTTTCCTGAGAAGACAACCTGTTACCTGAACGGCAACCGACTACTTCCACTCCCTCTCCGGCCTTTTATCTCCTGGAGCGTGCTGACAAGCATCGCACATCCTGTCTGCCCTTACACAAAACACCAAGCAAACACCTACCTGAGCCAAAAGCGGACACACCCAAGCAAGAGCTAGCATATGTGTACAGTAACACACACATGCACACACACACACAAGCACATGGGTGCAGAAACAAGCAGAGACAGAGTGAAACTAAACAGATGAGTGAAAAAGAGAGCTTGTAAATACACCCACACATTACACCCCTCTGACAACAACATTTGTGTTGACTGATGATGACTGATGAAGAGTGATTTAGGACACAGATTCAATCAAGCAGAGCTGAATACAAGATTGGCTCTGGACTTTTCTTTTTTATGCCTTTGCTTTGCTTGTAAAAACTTCCTGTTGCATGTTATTTAACATCGCTCTTTAACCAACAAAAAAAGTAACTCTGATAAAATTACATCTGTCTGGGTCTGTCGTTCTCTAAGTGGGTGCAAATAAGATGGTGTAAACCACGCACGTTCGAAGATTTCATTAACTTATCAACATGGTGTCTGGGCACTGTGATGGATTTCAAGTTGCGTGGACACCAGACCCAACCTTTACCTCACCTATGTGAACACAGACACACACAGCGCCAGGCGGCGGGCCTCATCTAAAGCCACGCAGGCCAAGTTTGTAAGCCGTGCCATGTGAAGCGGAGGGCCGGCCGGAGAAAAATGAGGGGTGTTAAGGGACGGAAACAGCTGGTGAGAAGCCCAGAGCATATTAATCTGACGGGGGAGACAGGATGGCAGCAAAAGAGGACGTCTAATAAAACATGGTATTAAAGGTGTGTGTGTGTATGTGTCTGTGTGTCTTCCTGGAGGATTACTGGTGAGTTATTGCAAAAAAAAGTTGGGTGTCTGTGTCCATGCGGCTACTACACATTTAAAAACTTTCTGCATCCTGCATTCAATCTGAGAGCATTTTTGGGGGCCGTGCGCTCAGTTTAAAGCTGTTAGGAAATCTGTGATTATCTCAGCCGATAAATCCAGCAAGGGAATTTTTAACAACATTTTTACAACCCTTCGCACACAGCACACACACAAAAAAGGGGGTTTTGAAAATTAGATAAAATAAAGCAATCCAAATTTTCTCTGAGCAATTAAAGTTCCGGTTAAAAGGCAGAGGTGCAAGATGGGAGGGGAAGCTGGGCGGCATCAGTCGCACAGACAGTAATGACGGCGCCACTGCTGTTTAACAATCAAAGATGGGAGGCGGGGGCTAGCGAGGAAGTCTGTCCTTGAAAAATACAGGTGTTTGGTACAATCAAAGCTCAGCTTGCAGAAATGACTGGGTTTGAAGTTGAAAGGGGAGGCAGGAGGGGAGGGGGGGGCCGTGGTGGTGAGTGAGTCCATGCATGAGAAAAAAAAGTGAGTCAGAAGACAACTGTGGGCTGGTCTCTCCTCTGGGATTTTGAATAATTAACAAGGATAAGGAAGTTGACTACTAGGTGCTTACTGTTTACTTTGCTTGGATTTTTTGTTGCATGTGGAGGGGAAGTGAGGCTTTAGCTGGCCTAGCTCTCTGGAGGCTGGCGTGTTCGCAGGAGGATTTGTCTGAGACACGAGTGTGGTTCCCGTGGGACTAGAGGCAAGTCAATCAAGCCACAGGCCAGTAAATCGGAATCAGAACCAGCTTAATATTGTGGAAATTCTGTATACAAAACACGTGTTCTTTAAGGAAAGTCCCACACTGAAATAAACTCACACACTAACTGCGAGCCCCAAAATTCCAAGACTGCTGTCTCATGTAAACTGCTTTGACCTTCAGAAAGCTCACAAAACTAGTTCCTGCCTAATTACTGTAATTAAAAATACAATAGATGCTAACAAGCAAGAAACAGAATGTTGATACGGTAAAATAGTTATAACACATATAGTAAGAACCACTTACAGACATAAAGAAACTGTTTTTTTAGTACAACGTATGTGTTAGATACTACAAACTCCAACATGCAAAAATGACAGTCTGTGGGGATTACCTTCTTTATTTAAACCTCCTCTAAGCCCGAGGCTATTTTTTAGAGTTCCCACATGAAAAAAGGAAAAAAAAAACATTCCCAAATTGAGGCTCCACAACTGTGAGGCCAAATTTGAAATCTCTGGCTTTAAGGATGACAGAGAGTTCAGAGAGACATAAAAAGACTAAATGACTGTATTAAAAATGTATATTTTTGTAACATAATCTACCTCCACCAGTCAAAACTCACAAACAGGGGCTCTTGAGCGTATCTCTGCCAGATTTGATGCAATAGTCAAAAAGCACCCTGATTTAAATCAAAAGTCTCACATTTTATAGTTAAAATAAAACTGTAACACTTTAAGCTAAATTAACTAGATTTTTATTTACATAAACTATAAAGAAAAAAAACTAAACAAGCCCATTCAAGCAAACCACAGCATGATTAGATTAACTGCGTATAAAACTGCATCTCTGTTGGACACAAGCTCAGAGACTTTTACATCCGTTTTCTTCCACTTAGTTGAGTTTTGGCTGGAGCCTATCACAGCCGCCACAGAGCGAGAGGCAGGGTACATCCAGGACAGGTCGCCAAGCTATCACAGGGCTAAGACAGAGACAGACGACCATTCACAGTCATACCCAGAGTTCATTTAGAACCACACCTTTGGACTATGAGAGGAACCTCAGTTCCTGGACAGAACCTATGTCTAAAACACAAAACACCACATAGAAAAGAACCAGCCAGTGGATTAAAACCAGGCCTTTCTTACTGTGAAGCGATGGTGCTAACTACCGCACCATGAAACCTGAACCATAAAATAGTTAGAGTTATTAGTAAGAGTTATAATTTGAATCAATTTTGCAACATCTGGCATTTTTATGCATTCGGGTTTTTCAGAAAAAGAATAATGACATCGATGATGTCGAAGTCTCAAAAACTCACAACAGCTGCATTAAATATGATCCACTTGGCATGCTAGGGTTAAAGCCAGTGTACTCGTCGTCCCAGTCCCAGGCACAGACAAATGAGGAGGATTGCATCAGGATTTTAGCCAAATCACACACGCCAATCGTCAAGAAGGAGATTTTCATGCTATGTCAGTCGGGGTCTGGGTTAACAATGACCTCCACTGATTGTGTCGGCAACAGAGTGCAGTGGAAACTGCGCTACTGTTGGTGAAAAGCCAAATATGAGGAAATGGGGAACGCATAGCTAGGCAGCATCGGTTGGCAGTCTGTAGGATGACTTTTAAAATCAAGAAGAGGAAACAAGTGAAGAGTCAGTAGACTTGGTGAAATCAGGAAGTTTAGAAAAGTATTCAAAGGACAAGATTAGCAAAGAAAATGTGGGATAATCAGGGAGAGAAAGAAAATGACTAGGCAGCAAGATTGAGCTGCCTAGTCATTGTGCAGCAGGTTAGGGTGATTAAGGACAGAGATGGAAAGGTACTAATGACTTAAGAGAGTCTGCAGAGGAGATGGAAGGAGTACATCGAAGAGTTCATGAATGAAGAGAATGAGAGTGAGGAGAATAGACGGAGGAGAGTTAGTGAATCAATACGTGGAGGAAGTGAGGGTAGCTGTGAAGAGGATGAAGAGTGGAAAGGCATGTGGTCCGGGCGACATACCTGTGGAGTTATGGAGATGACCAGATGATTTGATACAATCTCAGAGAGTGAGAGGGGCACCTGAGGAATGAACAAGGGTCATGTGCAAAACTGCAGGAACTACAGAAGGATAAAGCTGATGAGCCATAACATGAAGACATGTGACAGAGTTGTTGAAGCTAGGTTATGAGAAGAGGTGACCATGAGCGACCAGCATTACAGCTTCATGCTGAGAAAGAGCACAACAGATGTGCCGCTTTCTTTGAGAGTGTTGATGGAGAAGGTCAGAAGGCGCTTCACTGTGTCTTTGAGGATCTACAGAAAGCATATAGGATGCCAAGAGAGGAGCTGTGGTACAGCATGAAGAAGTCAGGACTGGCAGAGAAGTATGCGCGGGTGGTGCAGGACATGTAGCAGGTGGAAAAGAGCCTGCAGAGAAGAGGAATGAACCTCGGTAGAAGCAAGACGGAATACATGTTCGTGAATGAGAGGGAGACAGGTGTAACAGTGAAGGAGCAGGAAACAGAGGTAGTGAAGGCAGTGGAGTGTAAATACCCATGCACAAAGGAGGTGAAGAAGAGCATGCAGGCAGATGGAGATGAGTGTGGGGGGTAATTTGTGATAGAAGGATGGGAGCGAGAGTGAAAGGGAAGGTTTACAAGTATGGATTGAAGAGGGTGGCACTGATGAAAAGACAAGCGGTCGAGCTGAAAATGTTCAGGTTTTAACTGGGAGTGAGCAGGACGGACAGAATTAGAAATGAGTACATTAGCAGGACAGCTCGGGCTCAGGAAGACAAAGTTAGAGAGATAAGGCTGAGATGATTTGAGGAAGAGGAATAGTGGATATATTCATGGATGTGAAGGAGGGTTGATGTGACGTAGAGTGATGCTGGGGACAGAGCTGCAGGACGATCATTTGCTATGGTGGTCCCTACGGGGGGCATTCGAAAGAAGAAGAAGAAGATGTAGAAAGTGTGATGTGGTTGGTCTTTATCTGACGCGTCAAAGGTGCAGCAGTGGCTCAGAAACTCAGTAATAAAGTAAAACATCAACACTGGAGGCGAAGCTTCCTTTCAAGAATGTTTAAGTAACCAAAAATATATTCATGTACACACAGCATAAAGTCACACACATATACATAAAAATAAAAAGATAAAAAATATGTAAGCAGTGACAGAAATAAAAACTGTCAAACAAGCTATCCAAACACGTTTAAATCATTAGGAGAATTTGTAAGCCCCCGCTCGAAATCTCTCTGTAATTAAATGTTATTAAGCAGTCTCTTTCTAATTGTGCTGCATTGTATTCATGAGGAAATATGCTTGACTATTTAAAGATGTCGGTAAACACCATTTAGGCGTGGTGTGTGGTCTTCAGTTTAGTGGCCTGATTTCTTCTGTGAGCGTAAAGGATACTGAAAGAAATCTGCAATATTATCCACATTTTAATAAAGATTTATCAAAGCAGGTTTGAGATGTTGCACTTGTCCCTGAAGTTACATCAAAATAAAACACGTTCAGATAAAAAAAACTTGTGTTAAAATAAGAACACTGAGGGGGAAAAGCCCCTGATCTTTAAAGCTTCGAAATGTGCTTAAATCTAACAAGCTGTGTCCTGAATCAAGATGTTCTCAGTATTAGTCAACCACTCTGTGCTTCAAATCCACGCCGTGCTTTCGAGCTCAGCGTTTGTAGAGCGCCGTTCTAGAGAAAAAGGGAGCAGAGAGGGTAGGAAGTCACTTCCCGCCGGCCTGTCTGTGGTCTGTGTTTGTCAGTTGATTTGAAGCTGCTCCACCAACATGCTGTGACAGGAAAGGAATTAACTCAGAGAGGAGACAAAATTTAAAATAACACCTCAAAGGCAGAAGATGTTAAAAACTATTAAATGTGTGATGCATGTTCAAAGCCACAGACTGAACTTTGACATGTTACAAGAAATGCAACATTTAGCGTGTTCTTTAAAGCTTTTGTTTGAGTTTAATCAGCATGTTAAAGAGAGACAGAAAAGAGCTTTCAAGTAGATCTGTGCAGTTCCCATGTTTTAGTCTGAGCCAAACCAGCTTTAGCAGGGTGACCTGATCCCGCCTGGCCAAACATGAAGCAACGAGCAAGTGGGTCTGAAACAATGTGCGACGCAATAAAGACAGAGAGTCCTTATAAAGAAAAACCTCCACTAACAAACGGGAAATGAAGTGATTTTTAGTATTAAAAGGCACATTTTCTCATACATTCATACAGAGTCTGTTTTTATGTATTTCTGCTTCACATCCACACACAGTTAAGCAGTTAAACCTGAGTACCTGCAGACAACATGCAAACTCCATTTCATGTTCTGCATGACTATAAAGTGTGTAAGTGTGTATCATGTGTATCGCTCGCGGTTTAGATTCAGCGTTTTTCTTTAACATTTGGTTTCATTTGTATACATCAGAACTGCGTGGTTAGGTTTAGCTTTAATTATTCTTAAAGTATGATGCGTCAGGAGTGACAGCGGCCTCGCTTTTCTTGATGATTGTGTGTGTCACCGTGACGTAGGTGTCAGTATTTGACGCCCTGGGAATTATTAAGCAAATCTTACTCATTTTTCCTGCCTTGACCGTCGTGCGTCTCTTTATCAGTCAGAGCTCACTTCACCTACTCCGGGTGAGTCTGCTGCCCAGAATTTAAAATGTATAGAAAAATATGACCATACAACTCCAGTATGTTCACATTTACACTGAATGTCTGTTAAATCCTGTACAGATTATAAACTCTTACAAACCACTTTTAAAGCGTTACTTGGCCTCAGTCAGTGGAGGATTTAACCCCATGCATGTTTGGGTCTATGATGACCAGTCTTTGCTTTTGCTTCCCCAACTGTGAATCATAACATTAGATGAAATTTATTGTCTTTAAAATCTCTTTTTATTCTTTTATTGCCTTAATTTTTACTTGTAGCAGGTTTTTGTTTATATTTGACTTCTTTATTCCTCATTATTTGTTTATTCACTTTATCATTTCTGCTTTTCTATAATTTAGTTTTTTTTTATTTTGATGTTGTAATATATCTTCTTTTTTTGTAAAAGAACATTTTAACAGTGTTTAGAAACTGCTATCAGTTTATTGCTGTTATCAATGTTTTTTTTAATTTGAAAACTCATCACACATGCTTCCAGTTGTAATTTTTTTATCCAGTTGAACTGACAGAGAAAAACTAAAATACTGATTTGTTACATGTAATAATTATAACCACATTTATTATTCTTAATTAACTGTATCATTTATTAACTGTTGTTATCATAATATATTTATAATTTTTTGATATTTTGATATAAACACATAAATAAAAACAATGGAGGTTTTTAGGTTTGGACCTCAGGAGGACAGATCTATTTATTTGAATTAATTTCTGTAAAAAATAAAGACAACAAAGACAGATTTCATGTTTTAATGTTTTTTGAAAACTACGACAAGTCAGTCTATAAGGAAGATTTTAAAATAAAGGTGTTTTTCTGGCACTAACAGGGCATTTGGGGAAGGGGATGGTTACATAAACCATTCCCTTAGAGTCTGTCTAAGCTGACTTTACAGAAATGTGTTTAGTTTATTTCTTATTTCAACCACACAAAAAAAATCTATGCGTTAATTTTTAGAAATAATTTATTAAAATGCATGTGATTGTCCTTGGAGAGAAAATCAAAAACAAAGACTCAAAATATTTTGGATGCAGGAGAAAAAGTTTGTGTGTGATCGCCCTACGTGTCATGAGTATCTGCAGTCACAGGATTCATGAGCTCATCTGACTGAAAGGCTGCAGTCCGACAGTAAACCGGGTTCTGTTTTAAACAGATTGTGACTTCAGACATCAAAGCAATTAAGGTAAACTGTGGTACATGTGTTTGATATTTGTGTCAAGTAACAAACTGTCAGCAGATTTTGAATGCTTTTGCAGATTATTATCAAAGAAGAACAAAGCTTCTGCAGGAGGGCAATGAAAGACCTGGTAGAAGATATAAAGTGGACCTGGAGCTAAGCTTATTAGTCCATATATACATTTCTATATGTTTCTCTGTGTAATTTCTTACAACACATCAATGTTAAGAAGGAAATGCACATAACATTTTAGTACAGATGCAGACATACATAAATCTACTTTATTTACAAGCATTGTTTTTTGTATCTAAATAAACTAGATTAATACAATTATTTTTTTCAAGGCTTAACAACTGAGTATATGTAGCATTAACTAAGAATCGATTTATTTAGTTAGTTCTGTTTTTCTATACGTGCATACTAATGAAACAAACCTAAACAAATTAAAAACTGTTCTTAAAGAGTAAATGTTTTCAGTGTGGAGATTGTTTCACAGTCTTTACTGGTTTTTTAAAGATATTATTTTTGGTGGCAGATACTTTTGCATTGTTCATATTATGGAAATGCAGCTGTTAGAGAAACAAATCTGTAGGTGAGCAAGAAGTCGAAATGTAAGAATATAGTTTTGTCTTTTAACATTAAACACTGGGGTAGCAACACAAAGTGAAAACAGCTGATCACAAGCATAACATTTCTGCAAACTCCATTAAGGTCAATGCAAAAAAGAGCACAAAAGCAGTATATATTATATATATAGTAGTATATATCATCAGAGCATCATTGGTAATACATGATCGTGTATAGCTGATTCATCAGGGGCCAGTTTATGTTTCTATGTGTCTGTCTCTTGGTGGTCTGACTGATCTGTAGCTGCATAATCCCACTGAAGTAATCAGAGAATAAAAACTGCAGTATTTCCTCTCAACTGTTTTGGAGGATGTATTAATACGCTGATGAGTAAATTGACTTGTATCCCACCACTGCAGCTCTGACAGGCTGTTCCACTGATCCCCTGTTTTCCTAAAGCGAGTCGTTTCCTCACCTCCAGCCGCCGAGAGCACATCTTCAAAGGGAGGGGTGGGGGGGCAGAGACGGAGCACCGGCAAGAGGGGGCGGAGCCTGGAGGGGCTCAAGACGCGCAGCCTATCATAGACTGTGTCACAACTGAGAATGCTGCTTACCTGTGCGCCAAAACTCTGACAGCCTTTCGCCTCACCTGGACCGTCTGCGATGGAGAAAAGCAGATGAAATATGATGAGGATTTTACTTTTCTGCGCGCATTTTTCCAACAAGGACAAGAGCAGCGGAGCAGAGCCGAGACAGAGTTTACTTCCAGAAGAAAAGCACAGCGGCAGCACCTCTGTAGGGCAGACAGGTAAGGCTGTATTTTAACTTTCTGACATCTGCTGCGACCTCCTGTGTGGTACCGTATGTCTGTTATATACAAAAATCACAATGAAGTGTTTTAAGTCTTCATCAGGCTGATGGAAAGTCTTCCAGGCTTCAAGTTAACTGGAGGGTTTTATTTATAAATTGAAAGTCTCAAAATACAACATGTTAGGTAACGTACGCAGGTTACTTACTGGATAAATTCACGTTATAGAGGCTAACCAGCGACTGGCACTTAATTTTAGGTTATGTATTTAGATTTTGGACAATAAACACCAGTGTTAGAAAATAGAAATTCGAGATTGTTAAATTGTTGTTTTACAGCCGTAATTAGATCAGAATATTTCTGCAGGAAGAAAAAAACAACAAGTTGACCCAGTCTTGTATATTAAATAACTAATGTGATGATGAAATAAAAGCATAAAGTATTTGACCTTAAATTTAAGACCAAGATTTCACTTAATAAATTAGAGGGAAATCAAATCAGACTTTAGTCTAATCTCTGTGCCAGTCTGTGTCAGTCTGTTTTTCCTATTAGAAAATTATTGCCTAACTAAATAAATGATGATACTGTAAATCCCTAATTTCCTGCAATCCAAACTGGGGGATTTTTTAAAAATATATATATTTTAAAAAAGTATAGAAGAGTGGAAATTAAGTTATAAAAAAAGTTTTAAAAAAATGAAAGATATCTTTCCACTTGAAGCTTGATTAGAGTTTTTTTTTTTAAATTAAATTATTTTTACTCTGAAAATGCCAACAGTGCTGAGAAATCAGAGCTTCAGATTAAGATCTTTGTTTGATTAAAGCAGCTGAACCACACTGTAGGTACAGTGTTACTCAGAAGTGTTGATTTGATTTATTTGACATAGATATTGATGTCATGAAGAATGTAATTGGCAGTTTATTGTTGCAAATGATGAAAGTGCTGCTAATTTAAAGTGTTTGATAGACTTATGACTATTTTAATGTAAAACAAAGCATCATATTTTACTTTACTTTTACTTTACTTTTTACTTTTTTACTTTGTTAAAAGTAAAAACTATTATATCATATACATTTTTTTAAAAGTCCTAAAAAAGGGAGTGGTGGGGGTGATCTTGAATAATATATTAGTAATTGCACAGTATATGACTACATTTTGCTGGACACTAACTAAGAAGCAGAACAGGTCTGATCTTTTTAAATGATTTAAAATTTCTTTGTCTAATTATTTAAAGTGTATAAAGAGAAGTTTGTGCTGAAGGACAACTTGTGACTGAGAAGATCTGAGAAACAAAACACTTTATAAAGTTTGTCAAAATCACCAAAAATAAAGTACCTTGTCACTTCTAGTAGAGCGACCAACTCTAAAGCCTCGGTGGAGTCACTGTGAAACAGATTTTTGATTGAAAGTACCAACAAAAAAAAAGTGTTGCAGGAAATTAATTTTACGCAACTGAGTATGAATCAGTGTCTCACATGTAAAGCTGTCACTCATATCTAAAGCATCTCTGTGATTAATAACACAGTTAAAGTGCAGAGGGAGAGATTAGCAGCCCCCACATCTCAAGCTTTGCTCACCGCACAACTTGATCCTTCGCCCAGGTGTGCAAATCGTCTCGGACTACGGTCGCTGCATCATTGTTTTCACATCTATTTGTACTGATGGGGAACATTCGCTCACGTACGGCCACTCTGCAAAGTTCAAAACATCTGGTGTTGAGAGAAATGTGTTTGAAGCTCATTTTTTATTCACCCTTCTGACAACAGCCGTGACTCCTGCACAAAGGTGGTCTCCTCTCCACCCACGATGTATTTAAACAGGTTAAAACAAACTTCTTCTAAATGTCATTTGACACTGAGCTTGTCTTTCTGGAGTGCCAGGATGTTGTTGTACATCTGGACTGCAGTTAAACTGGACCACTGCTCAGGCCACTACACGAGATTTTAATGTTTGTTTCAACATTGTTTTCTAGTAATGGCAAATGTTTTTCTCACATCTGGTCACTCTACAGAGTTCAGAATGTTTTATTTTGAAGTTTGCCATTTATATATTCTCTGCCATAAACATGGACTCCACTCTGCATGTCATGCACTTCTTGCAGGTTAAACCAAACTCCTTGTGAGTGTCAGCGTTACCGTTTTAACTGCGTGGTTCTACGTCTCTGATGAGATGGGAAAGCAGACGGATGGTTGTTAAACTGGATGAGTAAATGATATCGGGTACTGGAGAAGTCAAACTTTTGTCCCTAAAAGAGTTTTTAACTTTTGTTCTGCAGCTGAACAGCACAAAGTTCAGAAACGTTTAATTTTGATAGACACGTGTTTGAATCATATATTTTATTCCGTCTTCTGAAAACAGATGTGACTCCTGCCACAAATCTGAGCTCCTCTCCATTTATAATGCACCTCATGCAGGTTCAAACAGACTGCTCTAAAAGCCCTCGCACTGAAACTGGTCTTTTTGGAGTATAGACGATGTAACTGTTTGTTCTATATCTCGGATAATATGGGACGACAGATTAAAAGGGACAGCAGATCTTCCACAGGTCTGGAGTCAGACTTTGGACTTTTAATTGTTCGTTTTAACATCTTCTGTGGGCTAAATGCTATTTGACCCACAGTGGAAACAGAATGGCTATTTTACCTGTTTTATCCCCGTGTGGGAGACGAGATGATGGACTTTAAATTTCCAGATTTTTGGTCTAACAGTGTAAACAACAAGATAGTCCGTCAGTCTAGGGGACCTGTAATCTATGGAAGAAGACAGTTTGCAAGGCCCACCACATCTTTTACATGTCTGGAGTCAGACTGTGATCATTACAGGACTTTTTAATGTTTGCTTTAATGCCTTTTGTAAGCATGGCAATCCTTTTCTCACATATCCGCTATAACTGTTTGAAACACATGACATGACCTCCACTCAGACCTCCATTCCCAAACTAGTCTTTTTGGAGTACTAACATTACTGTTTTTACAACTTTATTCTTAAATGTGACAACAGACTTATAATTAAACCAGTCCTGATGAAAACGTCCAAGATTTGTTGATTCTCAGTTACATTTTCTGAGTAGAAACAATTAGAGAAGCGCTTTCACGCTTTACTCATTTAATTTTGAAAATCACCAGCTGATGGACTAACAGTAGCGAGTTCTGTCTTTCTCGTCACTGCTTCAATCTGCCTCTTGTTTCTCAGTGGCAGGCTCGTAAATTGCGGCTCTGCTGAGTCTTGGTCAGACAGGTTTTATGACCAGAACTCTGTCATTGCTCTGAACCATCCTCCCCCGGGGGCCTCCTCTCACTCCCTCCCCATGCCAGCTGTTCCTCTTAGGAGCCTGCAGTGCTTCCAGCACTTTAGCAATGAGCTTGATTTGTTTATGTCAGTAAGAGCAGTTTTGTGGAGGGACTGTGCCGCTGTGCCGCCATGTCACATTCTCAAAAAATTACAGAGCAGTATGTAGCTCTGGCTCCAGGCTGACAGGAACTAAATCAGCTGGACCTTTTAAGACAGACGTTTCATGTGGGAATTCCAAACTAATTGCTTTACGATTTCATTGAGACAAGAAAACATCTCTGAGTGGCTTTGGGTGAGCTTTTGAGAAGGAAATGTAGTATGCATGGTTCGACTGTAGTGCTCCAACGTTCAGGATGCACCCCACACGCAAAAAACGTGCAGAAAAGACAAGCAAAGGAAAAGGTCTAAAACAGTCTTTTTTGCTCATTGAAAAAGTGTCTCTTCATCACTTTTGATATATATTTGTGGATATTTATTTATAAAATGAATTTTAGCAATGATAAAGAATCTTTCAAATAATGTTCTGGATAGGGTTTTGTATCCAGATCAACTCCAAAAACAAATTCCTCTGAACTCAGGCTGAAAATTGTCATACTAACTTGTAATCCTGCTAACACACAATCTGAACCAATCGCACGGAGTCTTTAGTAGAGTTAAAAAGTGCAGAAATAAGAAATCATACATAAAAATAAAGAAAAGAGAAAAGAAAAGTAAGGACTCAATCACACTTTACCTTTACCTGCACTCTGGAACAGCTACCTAACCCACCTGTCAAAAAAATTCATTTGCAGGTGTCTAAAAGTTTAATAATTTAGACTTTACTCTGGACTATTTGAAGCGTACGATGCAGCCTGTTACCAGCATTCACAGCTGTGTCAGTGCAAGTGTAGTTACATCTACATCAGGTTACAGCTACGGCTATGAAATAAGTTATAGCTTAGTGTTTCAGTAGAGTTTGCAGTTATGACGTACCTACAGAAAAAATCCACTATAATGCTGAGTAAATAAAATAAAAGTAAATAATATAAAAGATTTCACATAAAATACAATGAATACAGATATTTGGTAACATCTAAAAAATACCATGTAAGTGTGACTGAAATATCTACTATGATGTACGACTCAACTTCTAACCACTGAAGCATCCTCGGTGGTTGAAATTAGGTCAAATTCAGATCTTCATAAGAGCCAGAAAAGATGACTTTTAAACCAAATTTAGATGTAAAGTGACGTCTTTTTAAAGCAGGGGTAGGGAACTCCAGGCCTCAAGTGCCGGTGTCCTGCAGGTTTTAGATATCACCCTGGGTCAACTCACCTGAATGATTAGTGATTAGTTCATTACCAAACCTCTGGAGAAATCCAAGACATGCTGAGGAGGTAATTTAGCCATTTAAATCATATCAGCTGTGTTGGATCGAGGACACGTCTAGAACCTGTGGGACACTGGCCCGTGAGGCCTGGAGTTCCCCCACCTCTGTTTTAAAGGCTAAAAAAATCACAAAATAAGAAAATCACAGTCACAGAATAATGTATGTGGAGGAGTAACTCAGGGATACTTCACTGTCGGCAAGCCCAGCTTCACCTACTTGCTACATCTGATGCCAGTTCGACCTGCTGCTAATTGATCTGCGCATCAGACTGGATGTCCATGAAGCTCGTGTTTTCACACAACCTGTCAGATATCACCAAATGATCTCCAGACTGCCATACCAGCCTCTACAGCTTCAGACTACTTTATTGTTTCCTGCTGTAAAGATAATTACAGATGTTCATGGTTGAGTTGAGGTGGGTGGGGGTTAGTGGAAGTCAACAAGATCATCTTGGGCCAAGGACAAACCTCACAGGCTGGTAGCTTCTTGTCAAAGCTTCCACAGACTTGTCCACCTTTAACAAGCTTTGTGTCACCTGGAAATCTGAGCCCATCCCACTGACGCTGCTGCGGTTTGCATTCCTGGAGCGTGTTGGGCGCAGGATGCTATTTCAGCGCGTGTGCCTGTGATTATGGACGTAAAGTAATTGTTCTCATTTTGTCGTCGACTCCCATTCTCAGGCTCATGAATGTCGTCAGTCTGTAACTGTTGATGCTTTCTGCCTCCGGTGTGTAAGGGGCAGGGCGCTTCACGGGTCTCGCCTGGAGAGCTGTTGTTGTAAATCATGTGTGATTCATAAAAAAAACTGGTTCTCCTGTCTGCCAGGTTTCATCTCCAAAACCTCAGAGACGTACAAATAGACCTTGGCCTGCAGCCATACCTCCCTGGAACTTCTTCCTTTACCAAACTGCTCTCCTGTCAACACCCCCCTCCGCTCTCGTCCCTCCCCCCATCTAACCATCATTATCCTCCCCCCAGCGCTGCCTCAGTGCAGGCCGATGATGTTGTTTTCTTTGTACTTGTCTTTGACCGTCCTCCATGGGAAGTACCTGGCAGCGGATGCACGTAGCAGGCCTCTGCCTGGACACGTCCGGCTCCCCCCTCTCCTCCGTCTCCACGGCCATGCAGCGTGAGAACTGCAGTATCCATGGCGACGAAGGGGGTGTGCTTAGGGTTGGTTATTTAAATGTTGTAGACAGGCGGATTTAGGCCTGAACGTCAGCTCTTCAGAGGTTCAGAAACACACATACACACAATATGACAAACAGAAAAATGGTTTCCAACAACTCGGGAATATTCTGAAGGTCAAAGAAATGTTACAGAAGAAGTTACTCTTGCTTTTATTTCCTCCTTAGCGAGCTGTTGAGCTGTTAAGTTTAGCTCAGCTTTAGACTGCGAAACTCTGCAGCCTGACTTCTGATAAAAACCACACGCTCTTCTTACATTACCTGGTTTTGGCCTCCTTGCACTGGTTGCTAATTTAATTTTCAGTCCATTTTAAAATTCTGCTCATGACTTACAAGGCTTTACTTTTTCAAGCGCCTGAGTTTATTGATGAAGTTTTAATTCCTCATTACCCTCTTTGTTCTGCTGGGTTCCCACCACCATCTGGTCAACCAGTTAACCATTACGTTTCATTACATTTTTCCTGGTTGGGCATCCAGGTAAAGGTCTGAGCGTGTCCTGGTAATTTAGCTCTGGACCTGTCTGCTTTTACGTTATCCTAACGTCATCCTTAAGACACACTTTTACAGACTTCATGTCTCAAACTTTTTTAGAAATAGACTTAAAATAAATCTTAATTTTGTGCTTCCTGTCCGAGCAGAAAAGGTTTTTGGATTGGTTTGTTTTTTTAACAGAGGTGGGGCTTTTGACCTGATTTGAAAGTGATTAACATATGGAGTCTTTTTTCAAATCCAGATCCAGGAATTTTTGGACAGATTGATTAGAATTGTGTGAAGGAAGAACAATTGTATCCTCGTTGCTCAACAAGTTTTACGTTTGACCTTTTTGTTATCGTTAGAACATTAAAACAGCAGAAGTTGAATCCTCTCCCAGCTTTTTTGGAGTCAAACCCTATGTTTAGTCAGGTCTCACTCTTTTGGGAACGGCCTGAAAAGGTCAGACTTGGTGGAGCCTGCTGCATCACAATGACGTGTTTTCTATCTGTTTGACACAGGTTGTTTTTTTCCTCTCTGAAGGGCGTCAAAAGCAGCCAGGCTGCTTTTAATAGTGCTTTCAATTTTCTTTAGAAGGCTAAAAGAAAACTCATAAAGATATTTACTATAGAAATGCTTGATAGGAATGAGAAATGCTCATTCCTGTCAAGCATTTCAATAATAAATGTCTCCATATTTTAGACTTCTCGTTTGTCTCTCCTGAAAAATAAACTTGGTCTCGTTAGTACTTCCATAACAGTCTTCTCTTTCTTTCTGCAGGTTTTTAATGCGTCACCATCCTGTCATGTGGTAATCATCTCAGCGTAACCCAAAAGACACTGAACAACACTTTGAGCAGGTGACCTCATCCACAGATTTGCACCTGCACGAGCTGCTCACATGGCCCACCCGTACGAGCCCTGGTTACGGACAGCACCACCTAGTGGCAGCTCAGACGACATGAACATCGCTTCCTGGTGGGACCTTCACAGAGACGTCCAAGCAGGCAGTTGGATAGACCTACAGACGGGTCAAGGTGTGGGCCTGCCTTCAGTGAATCCAGGCGGCTCCATGGGTTTGCAGCCTTCTCTGGGGCCCTATGGCTCTGACCCACAGCTGTGCACCCTGCCCCCGGCTCAGCACGCTCCACCCTCGCAACCATCCCATCTCTTCCCCCAGGACGGCTTCAAGATGGAGCCACTGGCCCCTGAAATGCTGCAGCAAGAAACCTTCTCAATGGAGGAACCTCAGGAGACGTCTGTGTCAGCTCGCCCCAAGCCCCAGCGCCGCTCTTCTTCCAGAGGCGGCAGCCAGGCTGTGTGCCGCTGCCCTAATTGCGTCCACGCTGAGCAGATGGGCCAGAGCACTGACGACAGCAGGAGGAAGCACATGCACAATTGCCACATCCCCGGCTGTGGCAAAGCCTACGCCAAGACCTCCCATCTGAAGGCTCACCTGCGCTGGCACAGCGGAGACCGGCCGTTCGTCTGCAACTGGCTGTTCTGTGGCAAGAGGTTCACGCGCTCTGATGAACTGCAGCGACACCTACAGACGCACACTGGAGCCAAGAAGTTCAGCTGCGCATTATGTCCCAGAGTGTTCATGCGCAACGACCACCTGGCCAAGCACATGCGCACCCATGAGTCCCCGCCAGGACAAGGGGAGGACAGGCTAAACGGAGATGGGAGGGGGGACAAGAGCTTTGATGCATCGACACCTCCCCAGTCGTCCTCAAACGTGTCTGACAGCACAGATCCTCCACTGAAGCTGAAGTGTGAGACAGACGCCTCCGTCTCCAGCGTGACGGGGCAGTCGGGCTAGCTGCGCCGCGTTCAGTTAAAGGGTTGCCATCACCTCACAGAGGTGTCATAGTTTCACGATAGATTAGAGAGTAGAAGGAAGGTATGAACACTCTTTCACTGATGAACACTGGATGGAACAAAAAATATGTATGTGTGATCCTGTGAATTTATCACACAAATGTGATAAACCGTGATGCCACGGCACGCTGAAAAGCAGGAATCCTATTGATCTTGTGTGTAAACCTTTCGTCTGTGACTACTAAAGGTGAAAGGTGGCGAAGGAGGCGACGGAGCTGAAGCTGCAGCTTGTTGCTGGACTTCGATTGCTGCTAGCGCTACAGCCACCAGTAGCCCAAGAGACTGACCTGAGTTCATGAGAAGGTGGTTGGGTAACTTGTTTACAATCAGATCAAATGTGTAACTGGAAGAAAAGAGCATTAAGTTTAACAGTTTCAAGGAAAGCAGACAGTAATATTGATATTTTCCTTATGTTCAGACTGTTACCACATGTGTGTGTAGCCTACTGTACTGGAAGAAGATGTAGGTTAGCAGCCATTTGAATGGGTGAAAGTGCAGAAGACCAAAGAGTGTGACAATAATTAAAATGGTCTGTAATTCAAAGGAAGTACAACTTTAATGTTGTACTATGGCCAAAATAAGGCTGGTGATAATATAATATAATATAATATAATATAATATAATATAATATAATATAATATAATATAGAAAATATGCACTACAATGGCTAGTGTTTACCGAAAATACTGTGTTTATGTCACTGCCATAGTGGCACTTATTAACACACAGTAGGAGAATGTGAAGAGGTGTTCCACTGGGAGCGCAACAAAGAAAAAAACTACTACAGTGATGTGAAAAACTCACAAGGACGGAGGCTGAATGGCAGGCGGACGGGAAATGCCGGCTGGTGAAATGAAGCCCGGTTTCTGTCGAGACACGCCGATGAGAGAAGTCACATCTGGCAGCAAGACAAACACAACTCCACAGATCAGCCCTGTCAACACGACAGGCTTGCACAGTGAAATACTCCTTCTGCTACATCTGTCATTTAAGGTTACGGATAGAGCTGATGTTCTTACTTTTTTATGAGTTGTGGCTAAAACACAACCAAACCGTGGCCCCAACATTAAATGGGTCACTGACGACGACTGCTAAGAGGTTAATCCGGAGCCCGATGCAGTCCCGCCGTTTAAAGCTGCATTTAACTGCAGCTTTTGTAACAATGGCTCAAATGTGTAATGTGAAAGAGCTCACTTGATGAGTCACCACTCATTCATCTCATCTGTACTCTATGTTTTAGCATCTTTTAGGTCATTGTTTTGATTTATCTGCTCTCACCTTTACTGTTGTTTCAGCTTCACCCATGAATCATGCTTCCAGCTCACTGCTGCCTCTAAACAGAGAGAGTGAGCAACTCGCTGCAAAACATAAAACTACAAAACTTTATTTTATTTATTTTTTTTATAAAAGGGAGTCAATATTAAACTCACAATATTCAAGGGACAAAAAATACACTATATGGATAAAAGTACTGGGCCACCTACACATTGCATCTGCAGGAGTAAACTCGTGCCACGAAGCTCCCGATGTACAGTTTTTGTGCTGACGTTAATGCCAAAGGATGTTTGGAGTTACGGACTCACTGGAGCGTTCAGAGTTTTTTTCAGTGTCTGTAAAAGCAGCCTGCCTGTCGTGGTGCTTGATGTTACACAGCTGTGCCAATGCAACTGAAAAAGGTTAAGACGTGCAGCTCAATACTTTTACAAATATAGGGTATAATTCTAAAAATCAAATACAGCTTTAAAATACACCAGCATTTACTGGTTTTCCTGCTGCCCCCAAGTGGCCAAAATTAAAATAACACAAAAGAAAATCTTTAAAAAAAACAAAAAAAAAATCATTTTTTAAAAGCATAAAGATGGACATTGCCACCGTGATAAAGTAATGGTTTTTGCACTCATTTTTAAGGTGAAATTAGCACCATGTTGTTTTTTGTTTTGTTTTCGTTTTTTTGTTTGTTTGTTTTTTAGCTAGAAGTAACCGTGTATGGATAAAAGGGCGGAGTGCTAAGTTATCAGCAAACTGTAAAGCTCACGTGTCAGTCAACACAGCTGCACCATTAAACAAGTAGATGAGTTCTATAAACAAATTTTTTTTATGAAAAGAGAGAAAAAAAACACTTTAGGAGTCCCTCAGGTGGACATTAGAGGTACTGCATTTTTGCCTTTTCCATGTTGGCTTTGTGTTTCAGCTCTGGAGGCTCCCCCTATTGTTTTTCACACAGATATTCCACCTTGAGGCTGTCAGGTGACACCCCCGTCGTTATGACGCCTTTGCTTGTTCACACTGAACCACAGCGGGTCAGTGTGGTTAAACACAGACCGGCTTAATCAGAGGGGCATGACGTCTTATGTGTCCCAGCGAGTTTTCGGAAGGGCTGGCGCCACATTCCAGCATTTGACACTTGATGAGTGTGCTGTTAGGCAGTGTTACGGTAGATGGTTGATAACTGCTCACCTTCTCAATAAAGGTGCTACAAACACACAATGACACACCTCTCATGGGCTTTCTGTTCCAAACTGGACCGACAAGGTTGCTTATTTGAGAACTTGTGTGCCTTTGTTTCATATTAAAGAAAAAAGTGTTCTAGACCTCAGCTTATTGCAAATGAGGAGCAACCAATGCAGTGCAACATCTCTCAAAACACAAGCGGCCTACACTAGAATATGTTGCACAGGAAGGGTGGAAATAGTGGATCGTGTGGACCCAGGTTCACACTGATTCATGATTACTGTCTGCCGGCTTGAACGTGAAAGCCCTCCGGTTCACTTTTGCACCTTTAACACAGAAGGTGTCCTCATACTTGAATCTCCCTGCTGTGAACAGGCAGTACATAAAAGAGGTGGAACATGACGGTCATAGATGTCATAAATATGTAAAAGAAAATGTCAAAATGGCTCAAAATGTTCACGCTGTCATCACATATATCATCTGACAGAGGGGTACACTGCTGGATTTCCTCATTGAGTGGCTTCATATAGTTCTTCCAAATGTTTCCTGCCCCCATTTCCATTTCAATAAGAGCTGCTGCAGTTTTGTTTTCATTTTCAGAGACACATCATTTACCAGAACACGTTGTTGAAACACGAGCACCGTTCGACTCCTTTTTTCTGCAGCGTTGACATGGAGAGAAAGGCTGCGCTGGCAGACCAGCAGCAGGAAGAGCTTTGGTTACTTGTTTTGGGTAGTTTTCATAATCGATATTGTATGATTGGTAGTTGTGTAGCAAGCAGTGCGAGCAGCTTTACAGTGTAAAACACTTTTAGGATGTATGTAAACCGTCATAGACGTTAGGCAGATTTTTATATATTAGAGAGCTTGAATTACTGGAGGCTCACAGTTGCTGTATTAATGTATAGAAAATAACAAATGAAAGACAATGCTTAAACATTAGTCAATTATTGTGTATTGACTATTATTATTATTAATAATAATAATAGTAATAATTTCTGAGTTCTTTCCTTTTATGGACAACATTTTGAATTGGTTACTGTAGTAAATGTAGTAGTTGTGGAGACTGTAATAAAATAAGTTCAAAAACTTTTAATAAGTTAAATATCTTGGTGTAATAACGTATTTAATCTATTATTGCCCTTTATTAAATAAAGATATATGTATATATTCTGTGTTCATGTTTAACTTTTATTTATAGGAGGCAGAATTTCTGAATTTCTTTTCGTTTTAATTTGCACTCAATTATTAAGAGACAAATAATAATAATAATAATGCTCTCACTTGTTCCACTGCTTGTTAATGCAAATATCTAATCAGCCATTCACACAATAACAACTCAGTGCATTTAGACATGTAGACATTGTGACGACAACCTACTGAGGTTCAAACCGAGCATCAGAATGGGGAAGAAAGGGGATTTAAATGACTTTGATTGTGGTATGGTTGTTGGTGTCAGACGGACTTATCTGAGTATTTCACAAACTGCTGATCCGCTGGGATTTCACACACAACTATCTCTGGGTTCATAAAGAATAGAGAAAATATCCAGTTGTCCGGGTGAAAATTCCTTGTTTATTCCAGAGGTCAGAGAGGAATGGCCAGACAGCTTCGAGCCAATAGGAAGGCAGTATTAATTCAAGCTTTGCAACCAAGGTATGTCGGGAAGTATCCCTGAGCATACATGTTGAACCCAGTAGCAGAAGACCACACTGAGTGCCACTTTTGTCAACTAAGATAAGGAAACTGAGACCACAACTCACAGCCTCTGCAAAGTTGGACCATAACAGATTGGAAAAAGTTTACCTGGTGTTATGAGTCTCAGGTAGTAGAGTCATTATTTGGTGTAAACATCATGAAGCATGAATCCACCTGCTTTGTGTCAATGGTTTGGGCTTCTGGGGGTGTTGTGGGGGATATTTTATTGGCACATCTTCGACCCCTAGTACCGACTGAGCATTGTTTAAATGCCACGGCCTACCTGAATATTGTTCCTCACCATGTTTATCCTTTTAGTTTTTTAACTTCTAGTGTCGGTGCAATTACATCTTTCTTTCTTTCTGAAAATCAGCCCACAATTTCTGGCATTCTTATGCTCCATATTTGCTCCATAACTACATGAAATGAGAGAAATAAGGACTAACCAAACATAAATAATAACATCCGCCAGGGGTCATAAAAACACTCTGAGATCTAACAGTATGGATCATATATCTATCAATTAGGGATAAGAAAGGTGGTGGTGGGAGTAAAAATCAGAGGAATTAAAGAGGAAGTACCGAGGTTCATTGTAATGAAAGTAAATTTGTAAACCTCCTTCACCCTCTCCTTCTATTGACCCACCATTGAGGAGTGTGGCCTCAGCCAGGTTACTGTGATCATCTTCTTAGCAATGAATAAAACAACTTTCAGTAGGATTATCCAATTGTTGCTTTTTAATCCATCTGGTGCCCAACATATTGATCTTCTTTTTAATAGCTCATTTGATTGTTAACATAAAGAATTGCTCCATACCTGGTGGTGTGGCACATAGCTTGTCCCTTTCTTTGTGTTTCTGTACATGTAGGATCTCAGCTATAAATACCTCTGAAAAATCATGTGCTGCATGTTTGAGCTGAAGCTGTTCAGAAGACATCAGCTCGTCTGCCTCAAATAGCTGACCCAACATTAGAAGTCCCTTTCTTGCCACCTTCTAAATTTGGAGGAAGGAAAGTGAGAACGATGTGCAATCATCTTGCTTACGAGTCTTAATTTCTTTTTCACAATGGACCATTTTTAAAGATAGGTTTTTCACAACAATTATTTATTTGATTTCTTCTCCAGATGACTTTACTCATGAAGGGGATTGTATCTGAAAATATATTTGATCATTCATTCTGTTCCACCCTGACCTAGATGGTTTGTCCATCCACAGTGTACCCATTTTCTGGCGACTGCTTCGTGGGGTATATCACACCTTGACACAAAATGTTTGAACATGACATTGAGTTTACTGTAATCAAATGACCTCCACAGTCATCAGATCTCAGTCCTATAGAGCACCTTTGGGATGTAGTAGAACAGGAGATTCTCATCATGTGCAGCTGACAAATCTGCAGCTTGGGATGCTATCATGTCAACATGGACCAAAATCCCCAAGGAATGTTTTAAGCACCTTGTTGATTCTACACCACAAAGATTTGAGACAGCAAAAAAGGGAGTCCAGTGATATTAGAAAGGTGTAACTAATAAAATGGCCAATATGCAAATAATATTAAGCTTTGAAAAAAACAAACAGTTGTTTGGCCACACAACCTGACAGAAGGTCTGTAATAAAATACAGACATTCTTTAAATCAAACTAAAATAATAAACTGTAAGGCAAACATTGATTTAAAAATACAATTTTCCTACTAAAGGATTAAAAACAAAATATTTTAATAATTAATTGTGTGGAAATGGTTACTTTCAGAACTGTCAGTTTGACTGGTAAAAAATAGTTTTTCTGGAAAATATAAAAAAAATTACTTATGACTCACCTTTGATGGGAGATTTTATTACTTTGAAGTTTTAGTCATATTTTACACCGTAAATCTTGGTAAGACGCATCTAAGGATGAAAGTCTAAATGACCCAAATTAACCCCCTGAGGGTGTTGCGTTCAGGGACAACATACGGCTCTTAGATAAATATTTAAACAGGCAGAACTCATGGCAGGATTTTAATGGCTTCATTAAAGGCTTCTTAGCTGGACAAAATATATTGTTGTAATTTTAAGTCAGTTTCAGCAGTAGACTGTATATCGGTTTCATTTTCTTTTAAAAATAACTATGTATAATAGTGCCTTTAATATAGAAACCTATATGTGTAATATAATAATACACACATATATAATTTTAATAAAGATTTTACACATGTAGTCTATGCTTGCCACCGAAAGCACCTTATTTAACTGAGTTTTTTAAAGGACCAGTGAAAGCACCATGAGCTAAAACCGGAAGACGAAATATTAAAAACAGGATATACACAAAGCGCGTCACACTCAAGCGTCGGCAGCTCCATTTTCCAGCTGGTGAAAAACTTTGGTGGTTTCACCTTCAGTCGCTAACGGTCAGTTTTGGCCATTTCCATTTCTCTTTGGGACTGAAAAGAAACGTTTTTCAAGATGGGAGGCGGCGATCTGGTAAGTCTGAGTCTTAATCTTTTACTACGGGCGCATGCGCCGGGGAAGAAACAACGCTAATACCAAACTCCATTGAAATTAATGGTTAATTTATAGATGTTTGCTTACATGTCATACACAGACATTTAGGGCTTGAATTAAAAGCTTTTGGAATTCTGTAGGAAGCATAGTTAAGTTCGGCTATAATTCCTTTAATTTCGGTCTTCTTATTCTGAACTAGTTGAGGATTATAAATATGAGTACATTTTTAGATCAGAAACCTTTAATAAATATTTTACTTATTTTTCTGTGTAGAATGTACTTATAGATATGAAATATTATAGATTTTGTTGTCAAATAACATTTGGATCATTGCGGTAGAATAAAATAATTAAAATTAAGAACTATAGATATTAAAGGCTTCGGCTAGTTATTGTCTACTAAAAGGGAGCTCCTGGTGGTTTCCAATGATGTAGCCATTGATGGTTTTGACGTGTTTTCTACCAGAACTTGAAAAAGAGCTGGCACCCCCAGACTATGAAAAACATTGAGCGTGTTTGGAAAGCTGAGCAGAAACATGAGGCTGAACGTAAAAAGATCGAGGAGCTCCAGAAGCAGCTGAAGGAGGAACGAGCCCGAGAGGAAATGACAAAATATGCGGAGGAAACCGGCGTCTTAAAGTGAGTTATCTCCTGTGTTATGAGGAACAATAAGTTAATGGTTCAAAGAGGAACGTTGTGTCTGAGATATGCTGTACTTTTATTGGATGGTGACAGAAAAAAAGATGATCGGTTGGACTGGATGTACCAGGGCCCTGCCGGTCAGGTGTCCAGGGATGAGTACCTGCTTGGGCGCCCCATTGACAAGCAGATCACTGACCAGTATGAGGAGCCAGAGAGCGGTCCCTCAGCTGAGACAGGCCTCCTGCCTGGGTCCATATTTAACCCCGCCACCCCTGCCTCCAGCCTCGATTTGGCTGCCAAGGTCAGGGAAGACCCCCTGTTTGAAATCAGGTGAGTGAACGTGCCATTCTCTTTTGATTTGTTCTGAAGATATTGTTAAATTTGCAGATGATCATGTTTGTGTTTTGTTGGTGTTGTAAAGGAAACGTGAGGAAGCAAAGAAGAGAGAAGTCCTGACTAATCCAGTAAAGATGAAGAAAATT
The DNA here is from genome assembly GCF_018398535.1 of Haplochromis burtoni. Lineage (NCBI taxonomy): Eukaryota > Metazoa > Chordata > Actinopteri > Cichliformes > Cichlidae > Haplochromis > Haplochromis burtoni. The sequence goes on from NW_024582396.1 coordinate 1,289,874, forward strand.
AAAGAAATGGTAACGTTAAGGTCCAAAAAGCTGGTATCGGTGTAGGTTAATGAGATATAACATCCTAAAAAGCATTATTATTACACGCTGATGATTTCTATCATGTAAATATTTGTATTTGTTTGGTTGTTTTTAAATAGCTTCGCCAAAACCTTGACAAGAAAGACAAGAAAAAGAAGAGGAAGAAGGAGAAGAAGGAGAAGAAAGGAGACAAAGACAGAAGGAAGGAAAAGAAGCATAAGAGGAGGAGTTCAAGTTCGAGCTCGGAGGAAGACGATGAGAAGAAACACAGGCTAGTAAAGAGGTTGTTTCAGAAATGATTGCAGTATGTTATGAGACTTCTGTGTAAACCAGCAAATTGCTCATAAGTACCACTTTTTTTATATATCATTTTTTATTCGTTTTTCAGGTCACGAGACAACTCCTCAGACACCAAATCTCATTCTCATCATCATCATCCAGGCTATGGTCTACAGGTCTGTACCACAGCTACTGTGATCACACACATGCACATGACTTATCCTGCATTTTCAGCATCTGATCTCTGAGACATCCACTGTGTGGAAAAAGTCCTAGAGCCTCTAAAGGGAAAGTCTGCGGAGTGTCTTAAGTTCAAGCTTGTATTTGTGAAAAGTAAAGGTGCCATAACTAAACAGCAAAGCTCACCAGTTTAAAGGGTAGAGTCATGCTTTGCTTCATTAGTTCCAAATTAAGGGAAACTCTCTGCATCATGAGTGGGTTGTAACTGGTGTGGAAGTGATTAATCAGATGTGCACTGGCAAAACCAATCGCTTCATCTTTAAAGTGTTTTTAGTAAATATGCTTATAAATATCCACAAAATATTAACCTTCTTCAGCATGCCTGGAAAACTTTAATATGCATGCATGAGTGTGTTCACATTCTGCCATTCTGACCCACAGTTCTCTGTGTAAGCTGCACACACAGCACGAGAGTAGAAGTTGAAAGCCTTCAACAAGTAGAAATAAGGGACTCCCGGTGACCAGGGAGCTAAAGTTTCTTTGCAAGTGTTGTTGTTTTTTTTGTTTTGTTTTTTTGAGAGCAGCATGCAGCTTTTCTTTTTCTTGGGGGTTTCTGGCCCACTGTGAGGGGAGACCCTCCTGAAATGTGTTGCTGATTATTGGTCTTTTCCCTCAGCTCCCAACAGACAGATATCAACAGACCTCGACCTCCTCCGGTCACTCAGGGCGGCGTGAGAGGAGCCGATCCCGATCACCTCACAGGAATTACAAGGACAGCCGCTCCTACTCTTCATCCTCCTCACATCGGAGTGAAAAGAAGCAGGAACCTAGAGCTCCCAGCCCACAGAAGGACCGCTACCAGAGACAGAGGAACCACGTGCCCAAGTAAGAGTGTACACATGTCCAAAAAGTATGTTTGTGAACGTATTTGTATGATAACTGATTAAATATTGCAATAACTGCTTTGATCTGCTCTTTTCTTTTTCTTTTTTTGCAAGCACTTGTAAATATTATCAATGTTGTAACTGTGATACGTGTGTTAAGATGAGCAGATGAGCTGCTTAAATTGTAACATGTTACATAAAATCTCATCTTTATCACCACCCACGCTTAACTGGTTAATTTTCCATGTTGTTCTGTCTGATGTAGGAAGCTCTCTGCAGAGGAGATGGAGCGAAAGAGGCGTGAGATGATGGACCAAGCCAAGCAGCGGGAGGAGGACAGGGAGAATAATGTGAAGCGCTATAAGAGGCAGGACGAGCAGGAGAAGCAGAGGGAACAAAACGCCAAGCATGACCGCCACGCTGGCTTCATCCAGTAAGTTCAGAGTGTGATGTTTGTGGACACAAGTCTGATAATCAGATCAGTTATTTGTGTGTGTTTGTGCATTTTAAGTTTCAGTAACTGACCTTTGTCATCTTGCAGCAACATGAAGCTGGAGAGTGCCGCGAGCTCCTCCTTAGAGGACAGAGTGAAGAGAAATATCCACTCCATTCAGAGGACGCCAGCCTCCCTGGAAAACTTCATGAAACGATAAAGACAAAAAATCACATTACAGTCAATGAACTGACTAAAAAGACTGCCACACACCATTTTTTGACTGGGGCAGGTGAGCTGCGAGCCTGTCAGGAATTCAAACACAGGCTTTTAATTTGAAAAGCAGATGTCACAGTATTCATATGTACAGTACAAAAGGCCTGTTGTTACTTCATGTGTTTTAGCTACTTTCTTCAAATCAAATAACTGTTTATAAGGTTAAAGTAAGTTTGTGCAATTTGCTGTTTTTGTTTTTACATATTGATAGGACCTCTTATCTCAAATGCTTTTGTAATATTCGTTTGGTACTGTGAGTAACAAATGGTATAAAAACTACATTTCTGGATTTGTATTATTCATTCTTTTTTAAATGCCACTTGTCACTGATCATAGACTGTTATTTAAGAGAAAATATACTTTGTATACCCTGAAGTGGGGAAATTCCTTTACTTAGCACCTGAAAGTTAACATCAAACAGATCAAATAAAGAGAGTGGAAAGAGAATAAAATGTGACAAAATAAATATATTAGCATGGTAAAGCTCATTTGAAATCAAAGTAAAGCAGTTATGTAACTATATAATAGTTAACTAGCTTAGTCAATGAGCTGTATAAGCACATCTCACAGACACACACAGACCAGCTAATTCATGCAAACTAACCAAGAAAATGTTAACAGTTGCCCAAAACCAAAGTTCTGTATCTCACTGCAAACCATAAAGGTTGTCACAATTGCATTAGTGGACCAACAGCATCAAGAGCACTCTGTGAAGCTCAGCAGACACAGCAGCAGTACTTGCATCATTTTTCTTTTCTGAAAGTTGCTGTTTAACACAGACCCAGCCACACACTCAGACAAAAATGGGTTCATCCCAAAGACAAACTTAACAACATAGTGTTTGCTGTACAGCAGCGAGGAATGCTCAGACCTCTATGTTGGAGAGACCAAACAGCCACTTCATAAATGCATGGCACAACATAGAAGAGCCACCTCAATGGGACAAGACTCTGCTGTCCATCTGCATCTAAAGGACAAAGGTCACTCTTTCGAGGAAGCCAATGTTCACATTTTGGAGGAAAGGACAGATGGTTTGAAAGAGGAGTGAAAGAAGCATCTATGTCCACTGTGAATGGCCATCTTTGAACAGAGGCAGTGGCTTACGGCACCAACTGCCTGCCACCTATAATCCAGTTTTGAGATCCCTTCCTGGAAGCCGTAATGCCCACAAACATCCTGGGCCATTTGACCTCAGGAAATCACACGATAGGGCGGGCTAGGTTTCACAATGGGTTCACCTGAAAACTTGGCTGATTTTGACCCACACCAGTGGGTCTTGGCTTGTATGATTAGGTAGAGGATCAATAGGAAGTCCATGACCCTCTTGGGGACACTCGCATAGGGCTTAAAATCTGAGGCTCTCTACCAATCGCTCTTAGAACTGGAGAAGCTTCTTGGATGAGAGGTGAAACATCTTCAATAAAAGAAGTCCAGATGCTTTTCTTTCCAAGCTCCTAAGAGTTTAACACATACAGCTTTACCTGTTCTCCCCTCCACTAATTCAAGTCCCAGGAGCCAAATCAAAAACCCAACTTTTGACTTCTGTGAGGAATCTTTGTAGAGGCCATTGATGTTGCCAGCATTCATGCTTTTGCTGCTGCATTATGTTTTAATTACTGTGTGGTCATATCCTTGTGTCTTATATACAGTGCCAGCCACGGCAGATACGAATAAAATCCTGGGACTTTTTCCCATCTTGGATCCCTGTGTGATCAGCGTTTTCTCAGGAGCAAACATATTTGTCCCTCAAGTTTTTCCACTTCTTTTTACCTCCTCTCCATTCTGGTATTTCAGAATTTCCCTCCAGGAATTTGCTGACATTTGTGAGTCCTTATATTAAATCATTATTGGTGCCATTCTTATTCATTGTGGGCTGCGACCGCCAAAGGTGTAGTTAGATTTCCTGGAAAGTCAGGTTATGCTGTAGTTTGCAGCATAGACTGAAGCATAAATCTCCAGTAAGGCCATGTGTTTGCTTTCACCTTATGGCAACTATCCTCAGCTGGAATAAATTGTTCTGCAGGTTATGTGGCGTATGAGGAGCAGCAAAAGTGTTATTGTATGGCAAAATAATAATAAAAAAAAGATTAGCTGACCTCTCTCTGTTATATGGTGGCTGTGTCACATGAAGTGATTGTACACGTGTAATTACAGTGGATTATTTTTTTTTTTCTCGTTCATGATCAAATAAAATGTAATCTTTAGTTCACGACATTTTTAGCTCTGGGTTAAACTGTATGTCTAACTGACTAAGCCTTATTTTAACCTGTTGTGTTTACAGGGGAGTGACAGCACAGTTTTAAACTACCTTACCGCTCCGCTGTGTTTCAATTTCGCTTTAACGCGCCTCTACCAAACTATGCACGCTTTGGTCACGCTGCACTTCTCACCCAATCACAGTCGCACATCGCTGAGGATGTCAGCCAATCATATCTGAAGGCTTCCGTTACGTATGTAGATAGTTAGTGTGATCTCGTGTTTCTAAATCGTGTAGTCACTGTCGGAAGCTAACGGCAATCATTCACAAAGCTGGGAAGCAGCAGAGTTTGTCCGTTTTAGCAGTTAGGAACCTAAACCAGCGCCTTCACAATGGTAAGAACATTAAAAATAAGTTAACATCCGCGCGGCTGGTTGGATAAAAATTATATTAAACTGAGTTTGTAGGCTAACAGAGACTTGAGCTAACAACGGTAGCATCAGACATCTTTAGCATGGTCACTAAAGTTACCTACCGGTAACATCTGAATTAATTCTGAGGAAAATGCGAAGTTAGTTTTACAGTAAATCATTATTTAATTACTGATAATGTCCTAATGAATAATTTAGCTCTCGATTCTGGAGAATAAAACTAGAGAAAACCTGAAAGCTAAATGCTTAGCTTCTGCTACTCTTGAGCTAGCGTTGATTTTTGTGCAGGATTGGGTTTTTTTAACTCACTTTTTTGGCTTTGGTTTTAGTGTATTTCGTTTTTCAACGCTAGTGAGCGTGTTTAGTCTCAGCCAAAGCTCACTAGACACTGTAAGATTAAACAGACACTGACAGATTAAAATTTAAAGCGATGAAAACAGTTAAAACTGGATTTTCTAAAGCTACTGTCAGAAGCAAACATCAGCAACCTGCATCTCAGGAGCGCTGTTCTCCACTAGAAAACCTCATGAATTGACAAATGTCCCAGGTACATACATGCAATATTTCACACACTTTCTTACTGTTTATGTGGTAAGATGGTAGCTCTTGTGAGAGTTACACTTTTTGGTGTTAAAAATTTCTGCTTAGTCAGTATACGTTTTGCTTTTGATTTTATAATGTATTAAATAAACGCTATTTTTCCACTGTAGCCAAGTCAAGACTATTATTTCTACAGAAACAACAGAATACATTTAGATACTTTTTAGACACAGAAAGGGAGAAAATACGAATATGACAAATTATACCACAAAAACAATATCAGTAGATGTCAGTAGATGGTCTAATCCTAATAGAACAAAATCCAGGACTTTTTTTTTGGTGGTATTCTAACTAAAACACAGAAATTGATTTGTTATACATGCTGTATACATGTTTGTCATTTTTGATACCCAGTTTTTAAGCATGTACATTCCCCTGATTCAGTTTTATGGTAAGAGGAGACAGTGAAAGTATGAGACTTTTATCTTTAGTAGTTTTTCAGATATTCATGTTCATCCAAACTTTGGACCAAAAAATCTTCAGGCAAATCTGATGACCCCAGTCATTTGAGGTGATGTGACCCTTTTATAGATTTGGTTGATCAGGTGATTGATCCATTTTTGTCCTCCATCCTCTTCTCCTCTCCCAGTCTATTATGTCATATAATGGCGGGGCTGTCATGGCCATGCGGGGGAAGAACTGCGTGGCGATCGCAGCAGACCGGAGGTTTGGCATTCAGGCCCAGATGGTCACGACAGACTTCCAGAAGATCTTCCCCATGGGAGACAGGCTGTACATCGGGCTGGCTGGTTTGGCGACAGATGTTCAGACAGTGTGAGTGGGAATCTCGTCCTCTCAAAATGTCTTTTTTATGCCTTTATTTTATTTGCTCTGCTCGGAATCAGCTCATTGGTTTGCGAACTTTCAGCTCAGTTTCTTAAAGTTTGAAGTGAAGCAAAATATGTTGAAAGAAATTAAATACAAGGGTAAAAAGTGATTTTTCTGTGTCCTTTCCTCATGTTTTATTCTCATCCACCTGCACACAAGGAGTCTTAACTAAATGAGAAACCCTCACTTTGGAGACCAATTTTTTTTTTTTTGGAATGATGTTAAATATATGTGATATTTGGCACAGCTGGATCATCTCTCAGCCTGCTGCTGGTGTATTTTATGATCACATCTTAACAGTTTGGCAGCAGCTCTTCCTAAAGGGTTTGTTCCTGCTGTCTCAGCCTGTACCTGGGAATAACTACAAAGTCATGTCAACGGGAGAAAAATTAACCAGGGTCCAGTTTAACCAGACTAAACATTGAGTGTGAAACCACCCAAATTTAATTACCACAGTCTTCGTGTTTGATAGCAGAAGATGGTAGTAACAGACTTTACTGAACTAATTTCTGATGCTGAATCAGGACAGATCAGTGGTCGAATGATTTCTTGTCATCCATCCCTTTTTGCAGAGCCCAGAGGCTGAAATTCAGACTCAACCTGTATGAGCTGAAGGAGGGTCGCCAGATCAAACCCAAAACCTTCATGAGCATGGTGTCCAACCTGCTGTATGAAAGGAGGTGAGTACACTGAACTGCCGAAAGCATGAATACGAATTTGTCTTTTGTTTCTGCCAGTTTGTTTGAACAATGAACTCAAAAGGTCACCTCAGTGGTGTTCTGTGTTTATACTTGCACAACAATCTATTGGACCACGTACTCCTGGAGTCTGAGCTCGGTCCAGTCAGTACTTTAATGCGAATGTGGGAATGCTGGACACTTCTTCATGTCTGATTCTCTCATTAGGTTTGGGCCTTACTACATCGAGCCTGTGATCGCCGGATTAGATCCTAAAACCTTTGAACCCTTCATCTGCTCCTTGGATTTGATTGGCTGCCCCATGGTGACAGAGGACTTTGTTGTGAGCGGCACCTGCTCGGAGCAGATGTACGGCATGTGTGAATCTTTGTGGGAGCCGGATATGGTCAGTATTAAACCTAAAACCACCTGTACTTGGGTTTAGTTTATTTGTGTTCAGATAAGTCTGCAGGATTGTTAGTGAGCTTACCTTTTCTTTTCTTTTTTTTAAATTTAAATATCTGTAGTTTTAACTTACACTGTTCAACATCCAAGGAATTTAAACGCAACATGGTGGTTAAAGACGCAGTAATTCTTCTGAGGTGTTGAAACTCTAATGAGTGTTGATTTGAATTTTGTTCTGGTCGTGCAGGAGCCGGATGATCTGTTTGAGACCATCTCCCAGGCAATGCTGAATGCAGTTGATCGAGATGCAGTTTCTGGCATGGGAGTCGTCGTACATGTCATGTAAGTATGGCGTGCAGGTTTGCATCCACGCTGTCTTTCAGCCATGGCTGGTGTAACAGGTGGGGCTTTCCCTGAATGAGGGGTCTGAGAAGAATTAATCTTATAGTGGTGGTACACATCCACAAGATCCATCATTTCTATGCTGCTTGTTCTTTGTCTGTAACTAAGCAACCAAGAGACAGACCTCAGTCTCCCCTCTTAATACTCCTCATTTATTTCTTCACCTTTCCTGCATGGCTTTAACTTTTTTCCCTCTCCTCTTTGTGTTTTGGTAATTGTCTAAATGACCAGAAGTTTAAATCTCAATATGATTTAGACTTCCAGCAATTATGAAAAAATGACATGTTTGCACTAATTTTTGCTACAAAGATTAATTTATTTTTTGCTCTAAATCACACCGTTGGTTTACAGCAGTGTTTTCACCCCTCCCTGAAAGCTCAGTCTGTTTAGTTCAGCTCAAGACAAGATGACTGACAGAGGGTTGTTGGTCAATGAGGTCCAGAAGTAGGAAAAGGTTAGATGAATCTGTAGAAGTGTTACCCAATCAGCAGTTACGTGCATACAAGTCAGTCCACATGACGAACATAACAAAGTATGTATTTTGGGGCTGAGCACAGCGCAGAGCTGCTGGGTGGAGTCTGCAGTGATTGACAGCTGTTTTCTTTTGTCTGGCAGTGAGAAAGACAAGATCACCACACGAACCCTGAAGGCCAGGATGGACTAGAGCTCCTTCTCTTCATACGTCATTAACTCAGATATTTTGTACAAAAATAATAAGAAATCCTTGTATTGTGTCTCTTTCCTCATTCGCACTGTTCAATAAATGAACTTAGGTTTAAACAATAAACACGACCGATGTCATTGTTGGAGGATCTTGTTTAAAGTTGCTTCTAATCTTAGAAATCGAGTTCACTGTCGAAATCAATGCCTCAAAGTGAAATCGCAAACTGATTGAATGAGCTCATGGAAATCCTTGATGAGTTGTTAAAATGCTCTAACAAATTACATTTTTAAGGATTGAGGGTGAACCACAAAGTTTAGACTTCACCTTTGACATTTGTGCCACTTGTTCCTTCAGACCTTCACCCTTGATAACACACCTGTGTGGAGTAGTGGGAGAGCAGTTGAGGGTTCAAGTCCAATCAGGCACACCTTCCAGGAAAGCTCACCAAGAGCACACAAGTCTCCCACAGAATATGATGATGTAGTTTAAGGCACCAGTGGGAAAGATGTTGAAAAAGCACAGAAAGAAAACATGCCCCTTAAAATGCCATTTACAGAATATTAAACTCACATAATGTCAATATGAGCTCAAGAGGGCTGGACCAGTAAAGCCATTACCTATAAAAAAGGAAAAAAAACTTTTATTTGTTAAAGTAGTACACATTTAATCCCCAAGTTACAAAAAGTGCAGTTTCAACAATTTTTTTCCACATTATAAAAGAAATACTGCTGTAGTAAATCACAGGAAATGCATACAAAAAATGCAGAGACTGCCCAGTAATCAAAACCGTTTCATGCCAATTCACAAAAATATCCCGTTCTTACTGTGAACCTACTGTATTTTTATATGCATGTAGTAAATACTCAAACATGAACAGTTTTTCTTCAGCTGAGCCACAGGGCATGTAAGAAGGATGTAGAGTTGACAAAACAAAAATACTTTGCCCTCCTAATTTTCACATTTTCCAAAATCATCCAAATGACCCCCAGACCGTTGGGATGACAGCCTGGGTTTAAAGCAAACTGGAATTTTTCCTGGTTCCAGAGTCAAAATCAGGCAGGAAGTTTTCACCTGCCATCCAACAGCACGTTGGATTAATGGTGCCCATCTGGCCTCTGGACATGCTCACAAAACAGCTTCTTAATGTAAAGAGTTTGTAACAGTATAGCAATAAGAAAAAAAGCATAATAGATTCACTAGTATAAATGCAGTCTGGACTAATAGTTCTTATTGGTATAGTAATCAGATTGCATGTAATCCATTACCCACCAAAGCCAAGTGTTACAAATATGAGACCCAAGAAGCAGAAAGAAGCACAGCCAAACCACAAAAACAAGATAAAACTCCCTTTAATATGCAATGAATCATTTTCAAGTAACCTTTTTTCCTAATGTCTGCTGGTAACAAAACAATACTGTATACAAACACAAAGTTGCTACATTAATGTAAACAAGATATAAAAATGATCCTTATGGTAATAAAACAAGTATTTGCTGCAGAATTCCCCTTTTTAAAGTGAATGTTTTTGTTGTTTTTTTGTCCTCTTTGACCGACCTCCACCAAGTTCACGGTTAAATTGGAAAAATATTCAGAAACAATATGGCAACAGAACATTCAAACACGGATTTTTTTTTCCTTTTTTTAAAAAGTTTTAGTCGTAACACTCAGATGCCAAGTTCAGTGGTTTGATGTTTCAACTGGTGGAGTCTCATGTACAAGTCAGCCATGCATTTTTTTGATATTGCATTCTTTTACTTAATACACCATTATATATTCATGTGTTCATCACCCTGTCGTTCCAAATCCATCAGAAGAACTTGTAAAAAAAACAAAAGAAAAATTGTTACCGAGAGAGAAGCCTGATGGCGACTGTCGAAGAGTTTGCCATGCAATCAGACCTTTCTTCATCTGCGTGTGTGCTGCATGTGTGCGTGTATGTCTAATAGAAATTATAGGAACAACAACAACATGAACAGAAACTAAAGAGACTCTACTAACGAACTGGTAACTGCTGAAGCTGACACACTCATTCAAGGCATTAGTGAGACAGTTTCCGTGCTGGCGTGAGGAGCAACAAGGTGGCTGAAGGAGAGCAGGTTCTTTTTTTGTTGTTTGTTTATTTGTTTGTTTGTTTTTTAAGAAAAACACCACAGGGAGAATACCAGGAACCAAATTCAGTGAGAGGGGTTCACAGGTGGAGTCGGGATAGTGTAACAGGCTTGATGCTGAGGAGAGGTGGTTTAGTTTTAACGATGGGAGACTGACCTACACTGAGGTGAGGGAGGAGAGAAACGTGTGTGTGTGTGTGTGTGTGTGTGTGTGTGTGTGTGTGTGTGTGTGTGTGTGTGTGCGCGCGTGGGCGTGGCATCTGACAGATCTGACAGGGAGAGACCAGCTGGCTGGACTGGAAGATGATGTTTACGATAAGATGTTGGACATGAACTCGTAGAATCGTTTGGAGTACTGCTCCGGGTTCACTGTCGAGATCTCGGCCCCCGCCTGGGAACAAAAAAATAAACATAAACACGATTTAGATGAAGTGACACATGTGATAAAGTACACAGCAACACACATTTCAAGAGGAAAAAAAACCAAACAAACCTTTCAGGGAAAACCACACACAAAATCTGTTACCACGGTGACTGTGTCAGACAAAGCGATAATAATTATAAAAGCAGTCTTTAAATGACAGAGACATTAGACTACAGGCTGCGGCGATCAATCGCGCCATGTGATTAACGTCATCAGGAAGGAGGTGGTGGTTAGAAAGAAAGGCTTTCAGTTCACGGGGCCACGCCTGGGCAGCTTTTGTCTCGCCGTGTTTACAGCGGCACACAGCCGAGCAGCAAGACAAACCGTCGGTGGCGAGCAGAGCGCTAATCTTAACACTCACCCCATGTTTCACAGTTTTGGCAGCATGTGCAGCTTTTTTCTTAGCGTCATAGTGTGTGAGAATGTCGATGATAGCCATGAAGTATACCTCCTTCTTCACAGCACCTGTGGAGAACGCCACGAGGAGATTTTATTAAAACAAACAAAACAGCCGATAAAGACGGCGTTAATCTGCTGGCTGCGAATTTCAGTAACACTCATGTTAAAGGCGGCGCTCACTGTCATGGCTCTTGATCGCGTAAACATCCACAGAGGGGTCGAACTCCCCGGGGCCGAAAAACCCGCCGCAGTTCAGAGGGTTTCCGGGACTGTCGGGAGGCGTGCCGAAAGAGCCCGTTAACACGCCTCCTCCCATCCCGTCGTTCTCGTACTCCTCCTCCTCCCCCGTGCCCTCCACGTCCATCTCCTCTTGCTCCGCCCGCTCCACATCATGGATGCCCACCAGGAGACTGTAGTCCATGATCTTCAGAGTGGCCAGGAACTAAAACACACAGGAAACACTTGGTTCAAAACCTCTGCATCTCTGCACAGAGCAGTCGCCGTTCCGGTCTTTCAGACTAACGTTTGGAATCATTTTACAAATTAAATTTCAAGTAACAGCTGTTAAAATATTCATCTCACCGGTGTGATGGTTAAATAAGTGAGGCATGCCGTGTTTACAGACAGTAAGGTTTCAGAAACATTTACTGATTATACCAGGAGGAGGCTGATTTGAACTTTTAGTTTTTTATCTTTAGAAATACATGTTGTAGCCAAGGGGGAAAATAAAAGTCTTCGTCAGGCTTTATGCAGTCATGTGGAAAATTAAGTACACCTCATGAACCACTTTTAGCAACAATAAGCTGAAGTAAGAGTTTTCTGTATGGCTGTATCCGTCTCTGACATCGTTTCTTTAGCTACAGCTCTCTTCAGGCCCCAGTGCAGCATTTCAACCAGACTGAGGTCTGCTCGATAAAAAAAGTTCTAGTGGCCCCGTCATCATTCTGATGTAGATTTGCTGCTCTGCTTAGCATCACTGTCCTGTCACTATGACTCTAGAATACTTTGGTATACAGAGTTCACGGCCCACTCAATGACTGCATGATCACCCCTGCACCACCACGCTGACAGGTGCATTTCTCCAAACACGGTGCAGAGCATCAGAACCTTCCTCTTGGCAACCCTTCGAAACAAGCCACACTTGTTCTGTCTCTTCCTGATGATACTGTCATGAACTTGTGCATTTAACATGCTAACTGTAGAGCTTGAATTGGAGCGCTTGGGTTGTTTTAAGATTACAAGCTAAAATGAGAGCGCATTAACAGAAAAGATCCAAACTGGAGTTCAGACTTTACATAAACTAATCAAAAAAATAAATTATATTTAGGCTTACTCATGCATAACGTTTTAGCGCAGGGAGCCTGTTAACAAAAACAATCAGCATTTATGCTGGGTGAAACGGTTTCATTCCAGAGCAGGAACAATGAAAGCCTGAATGTGTGTTTTACCTCTACATCCCGTTTTAGCTTTTCCAAAAAGTACTTTTTGTTGTCGTCTCCTATCTGCAGCTTGTGGCCTTCATTCAAGAAGTCGTTGTCTTTGAAAGTGGGGAGCTCTTTCGCCTGAAGAGAAGAGGGGGTGGTGTTATGAAGCTGCAGCAGGAGCCGTGTTTTATATTCAAACCAAACCTGTTTTTAAATGCTAATGAAAAACTCAGAGGTGCCGGGGCCCACCTACATCATCGGCTGCTGACTTTCAGCGTGCACTGATGTTAACATTCATATTCATGCAGTCATGATTACAACCATGTGACAGAGAAAATACACAAATTTAAGTCAAATCATGCTGACAGCATCCGCTTACATACAAGCACTTAATTTTAGCAGCAGTATGACAGGTTTGCTTGTGGGGTGAGCTAAGGCCATCTATTTTTATCCCATCGTGTCAGCAGACATCAATGCACAGAAATAAAGCCCACCTTCTCCTTGTCGCTGGCTTCCCTTGAGACTGTCGAACCCTAGAAAAGATGCAAAATAAGAATAAAAATAGAATGAGCGAGACACATCAGAGGAAGCATTAGCATATTTGCACACAGCTGTCAGTATTAGAAACACAAAGATGCTTTCTCCTGAGGATACCGGCATGAAAGGAGGTGAGTGCCGATAAGCACCGATTAAAGAAGTGAGCTACATCCACAGTCATCTTCATACAGACCTAGTTCAATCCTTGGGTAGCAATCAGGGATGCAAATATCGAGGAATCTGTCTGGTTAATAGTTACAGAAAAGCCAAAAGCAACAGAAACTGGATGTTTTAAGATTACATTTATTTCTAAAGTTTATAAATTATGGCCTTCAATTAAAAAATACTTCCTTAAAAGAAAAATTATCAATCATTTCTTCACCTTCGCACAGATTGTGATTAATCCTTTATTGTTTTTTATATATTGTATTGTAGCCACAGACAGTATAAAAGACAAGTGAGTAGAAGATGAAGACACCGTGCCATTTTTACTGGCCACCAGGGGGCGATACTTGGTTCCAAATAGACTCCAGCTTGTGTGGAAGTGGATGGTATAAAGTCCCACAGCCTCCTTTCTCTGTGACTTCAGTAAAAATCCTTCCTGAGTTTATGGGATTAAGTCTTATTCAGCAGATCATTAATTCCATTTTACTAAGCTATTGTCATTTTAAGAGCCAAAAAAGATTATCTGGGGTATTCTTAATGGCTTCGCTGTTAGTCACAAGCCATTAATCGATGATTGTGCAGTTTCTCAGATGGACCTTTCGCTCTCACATCCGGTTTCAAAACACCAAGATGGCAACAGCAGAAGTTATAAAGACAACCGAACTGCGTTGAAGTGTTTCAGCTCTTTGTCATGGCCTTCATCGTTTAGGGCTGCGCTAATGAACAACGATCGGCGGAACTGATGACAGCAGGATTGCTAATCAAAACAGCATTATCAGTTAAACATTACATTTAATCTCCCTCACTGTAGCTTCATCTCAGCATCTCAACAACACTTTGGACACAATAGTTTTATATTTTTATGCTGCTTTTATAGTGAGTTGAGAATTTGTCATGATTCGGGGGAAGACGTTCCTCGCTGTTGGTCTGATTTGAAATGAGATGGGTCTCATGGGCCTGTGTATTTGCAGAGACACTCGTTTATCTCTTTAACCCTGCATGTGTTGGTCAAAGAGTCTGCTGTGTGTGGGGAGGGAAAGGCATTTTATACCAGTATAATCACGAGCATGGATCCCCAAACAGTGCTTTCGTTCCCAGGAGACTCCTGGCTATATGAAATTGATTTATCGTCTAAAAATATTTTACTGCCAAAGAAAAAAAAAAGTTCAGGAGGTAGAGCAGGTCATCTACTAATTAGAAGCCTGGCGTTTTGATCTCCGGTGCTCCCGTCTGTATGCCAAATATCCTTGGGCAACATACTAACACCCAGCTGCTCTCTGATGGATGGAAATGTCAGAAAATACTTGAGCATAGAAAAAAGCTTGTATGAATGGGTGAATGAGGCCTGTTGTAAAAAGCACTTTGAGTGTAGAAACGCACTTTACAAGAACCGGTCCATTTACCACAAGTGGTTAAATTAACACATATTGTTAAATAACCCTCAAGTTAAAAAAAAATGAAAGCTAAATCATGAAACTGAGTTTCATGATTGTATGAACGTATGCGAGACCGTAAATGTGGCGTAAAGCTCTCTAAAAGGATGATGAGACTCGTGTGCATGTGCGGCGTAGCCAGCGTACCTACCTTCAGGTCGTATTTGCGGTGTACGGTGAGCCGATGGCTGAATACATTCCGGGTCACCACCATGTACGTCTCCACCCCGTCCACCGTTAGCCTGTACATGCCCAGGAACTGAGGGAGCAGCGTGTTGCCATGACACTCCACTATAAACTGGAGACGGCCAGGGGAGGCGAGCACAGAGAGAAACAGGAAGTGTGGGGGTGAGGAATCAAATGCACGCAGAATACAAGCTGATTAAAAGTGAGCGCAGCTTCGTTTCTGTGTTTAACTTTAAAAGGCAGAGATCACGCTCTCCTCCAACACTCCTGTTGGGACGGGAATTATTCTGCTCATTTTCAGCGCCACGCGTTTATTCCTGGACTCTGCTAAGCTAGCTTTGCACAATTCACAGCTCAGAATAATCCTTCTTTATCTTATGGCCATGCTGCAGATCCAAGCAATCTGTTTTAGCTCCTCCTACTTCAGGCTTAATTTCCTCCTGATCTGTTGGGGCTGATATGTCCCTAAACTTTTATATTCTCTATGACATCATAAAAAATAAATACTGGTGCCGGAGTGTATAAACACCTGTGCTATCAATTTGAAACTCCTACGTCGCTTCGTTCTCGAGTTCTTCCGTTCACACACCTGTGTCCACTCCGCCCGCCCTGCAGGGCGACAGCAATAATCCATCAGCCTTTTACGGCCGAGGGGTAAAAAGTGAAGCTGGGTGTTTCACCTAATTTGTTGTGTTATTCTTCTTTTATTCTTCACCACTGACTCACACCAGATTTTGCTTGACAACAGGCTTCAGCCCTGCATGGCTTTAAACTGACAAGCCAATTGTTTTACAACATGTTTGACTTATTGGTTTTTAATCTTCTGTCCGTGCGTATATGACTGTATTTTACTGTGCGCATTATCTGTGGCTTAGCGAGAGCCACCTAAATAATCACAGGGATTACTTGTACAAACGCGACCTCGTTATTTAAAACCTCGACCATTTCTGTAACAATACATGGACAGAAAATAAATTAATAACAGGTTCTCTTTATCTTTAGATTCAAATCTAGATTAGAAATTATTTAACAAACTGATGCTGAATTTTTCTCCTCACACCCGACACGTGAGCACATTTCAATACTAGGATAATGAATCACAATAAAAGTCTGGCTCTGCAGTTCCTCGCAGCGGTGCCTCTACCTGGTGATATTTCTTTAGGATGTTGTGCATCTCAGCGATGTCCTCACTGGACACGGTTTTGATGACGAAGCGGTGGTCGTAGCTGGACAGGATGCGGTTGCCGAAGCGGCCCTGGGTGTCGCTGTTGAGCGGGGCGCTCCTGGTCAGAGAGTTCTGCCAAACCAAACGCAACGAGGTGGATTAAGCTCCTGTGAGAGCGAATGAACATTTCTGCTTGTGCGTCACTGTCTGAGGTCTCACCTGGTAGTCCTGGTCATCAATGCAGAACCTCTCCCTCAGGTTTCTGAACACCATGGGGCAATACTCTTTAAACTTAAAGCGACTAGGCAGGTTTTCTCTGGCAGGAGAGACGAACAGAGTCAACACAATCTAAAACGAGGAATTAAAAATCACTGACTTCAACTTTTTTTGCTCGCTGTTGGATTTATTTCTGCTTCTCTGGAATCAGACTGAACAAAGAGATAGTGTGAAGTTGTCATTTGCAGTACAGCAAAGGGCAGAAAACAGAGAACTCACTCAAACTGATTTAAATGTAAAGATCTCAACAGCATTATTGCCCTGATCACTTATGAAAAACAAACAAAAAAATAGATTTTAAAAAGCTCATGTATAATGTGATGCGGCTACTAATGCAGCCACAAATCAGATATTTCTTTATGTTGCACTGCTTGTCCTCACACTGAAACCACTGCAGAGCCTGATGCACTGGGATATGGACCATCACAGTTTACAGCTTATAAGTGAGAAACGAGCTCTCCTGAGTAAATAAAGCACTTTGGAAACTGAAATGAAACTTAACTAGTTCAGATCTTCTGAACTTTTTCGCTGATGTTGAAAAAAGAAACAAAACAGCACACTGATTCATTTTAGTTTCACTGAAGGCTCAACCCAGAGCAAAGAAATGGAGCCAATGTGGAAGTGCCAAAAGTTACAGTTCCTCTAAGAGCCTTCCACATACAATGCACCGCTGCACTCTTACATCTATTCTTTTCTACTGTTTGCGCCACACAAGAACAGTTTCCTGCTGGGAAACACTTACATGTTTCCCAGCCAAATTTCCACACAAGTTGAACTTTGACTCCAAATTTAAAAGTTTACAGCAAATTTAAGCATGTTGGTATGAAAACCAGTTTCAGCTTCTATGGATAGTTTTCTAACAACTCTGAATATTGTGAGGTTTTGTAACGTATCCACCTGGATGCTGTGGTTTAGGGGTGTCACCACTGTGATTGATAGAAGCAGTTAGAGCCGGTCTCTGTCTGCTGGAGCAAAACTCTGCTACTCCGAGTCAAACTGGACCTTTTCTGTGTGCGTGTGCTGCTGGTGCTTTCTGAAGCATGTCTTAATCAACTATCAGGATAAAATTAAGGCTTGCTGTGAGGTACAGACTATCCAATGAGTGAGATCACGGCGTCCGAGTCCATCTTTTATACAATCTGTGGCTTTCGCGATAAAAGCCCTTTTTCCATTAGTACCTACTCGGATCGACTCAACACGGCACGACTCGGATCGACTCGTTTTCCATTACAATCTAGTACCACCGAATGTGCATGGGGTTGTTATAGCAACGCAGCCAAGAGTCCCACAATTAGCAAACGACACGAAGGCTGAACATCGAGGCAACGATACACCTGCTGCTCGGTCGGCTTTACGTCAGACTCGGGCTTTGGGTTTTTTTTTTGCGATTTCCCTCGTTGTTGGGTTTGATTTTCGCAAACGACATTCATGACTCATCGAGGCACGACACTGACTAACCAATCGGTGGCATGCAGTCTGTCGATGTCACACTTTTGGATCACCTCGGATTGCGTGGAACCCCAGCAGAGTAGGTGCTAAAAAAGTATCTGGTACCAAGTACGATCACTTAAAGAAAACCCTGAAAACCGAGGCGAGCCGACCCCAGTAGGCACTAATGGAAAAGGGGCTAAAGGCTCCACCTTCAGCTGATCGATCTACAACAATGGATCCAGTCCAGGTGAGGTGTGTCAACACTGTGAAGGATACTGGCCAATGTTTATTCCCTAAAATCAACCAGTCCTGTAGTGTAACTTGCATATAATGTAATATGTGATACTACAAGGATTTTAGGCATTAAAAGTTGCTGCTGTTTTAGATCGACTGTACAAATACATTTTATAACAGCTGTAAAAGCGCTCAGGCAGCCCTTAAAGGACGAGCATACCTGAGCAAAGAGACCAAACCATCTGCACCTTAATAATGAGTCAAACGCTCAAAAACAAACAAACAAAAACCTACACAGAATTCATTAGTGGGGGTGCAAAACACTGCTAAATGTGAGCAACAAAGTGACTCATCTTTGGGGCAGCATTGGCTATATTTCAGTGATGTTTTTTTAATTCCACATTGTTTTGTCCACTCCTGCATGCAGGACCGTGGGACACATTTCTCTACCTCAGCCGTGCAGGGGTTAAGAAAACAGTGCAGAGTTTCAGTGTTCCCAGCTTGGTACTTTGCAGTGAGGATGATTTAAAGCGTTCAGATTAGCTTCAACAATAATGTGTCTAAATGCAACCTCGTCCTGCAATAACATCCTCACCGTGGATTCAGATACCAGGGCGTTCGGAGGGCTGCTTTGTACCTCTGAAAGGATTTCATGAATGCAGAAAGTTAAAGCAACAACCTGCAATCTCTGACCAGCGAGCAGACTTGCAGAGTCCTTTTATGAGGAGTCAGTCTATCAGAATCAGAAGGTGTTCTGAACCCTGCTGGAGCCTTGACACTTTTGTTTACTTGTGGATTACGGACTGTGCCTAAGCTGTGATGTACCTACTTGTTAAATAGGTGGTTGTCCACTTTGATCTTGCTGTAGGCTTTAAAGTCATCTGGCATCAGCATCACTGGTACAGGCACATTACTTAACTCGTTAATCTGAAAGAGGGAAGTGAGAACGAGAGAGAGAGAGAGAGAGAGAGAGAGAGAAATGAGGAAAGAGCCTGAAGAAGAGTGCAAACAGCTGAACAAACAGACTGCACAATTACTGAGGAATAACACAAACCAAGGGAGCAATATTGGCTTTTGCAATTTTGATCTGAGCACAAAACCAATAAAAAAAAAACAAAACAGACTCCTACACAAAGTACTCAGTGAGTAGTGCAGGTTAATTTATAGAACAAAGCCACGACTACCTGTAACACAGCTCAGTATTTCAAAGCCGTTTCAAATCTCTGACAGTGATTAACTCGGGGACCAAAGAACACGCAGGCAGGTTTTCTTGCTGCTGCTGCGCCTCCAGACACTCGGCTCATTTACTGAAACTCATCCAGAGCAAAAGCGCAGTGATGAGCTCCGGAAAAAACCTTGCAAATCGCATAAATCACTTTATAGAGTGATGAAAAGGGACAGCACACAGTCACGGTGCTGCCATTTAGAGGAAATAAGTTCTTCTCATACTGGAAGTAAACAACACAGTCGGGTATGCACAAATAATCAGCTGATACTGGCTCTCCTGACTGATTATGGGATGTTAGACGCTGAAATTTGTTACCAATTTTGTGCTTCCTTAAAGTTCAAATGCTGCGATCAACGTTTTAAAGGTCGTCTAATTTTAGCTTTTCATCACGCAGAAAAATGAATATGTTTGGTTACTTTGTAACTTTTTTTTTTGAACCCATGAAGTGCCAACGTCTCCTGTGTTCAGTTTAGTGGAAGACGATCCTCTTCCTCTTATTTTGAAAGTTCAGCTCACATTTGGTTTAAAGTTCCCTTTAAGCTGCGACTTTCTGGAGGAAATCAAAAAAACCTTTGGGCATGGACAAGAGGCATCAGCTTATTACAAAATGCTTCTGATCCTAACACACTGTCCCTCAAAAGAACGTGGGAAATGGACTTAAATCTCAGCTTTACAGTGGAGGAATGGCATTCTCAGGAATCTGAAAAAATGTCACGTGAATTGCGTTCAAAATTGGTCCAATTTAAGATTTTAAATAGTTTACTGGACACCCTCACGGTTGCTGACGATGCATGCTGGAAGTGCCAGCAGGTAGGGCTGCCACGATTAGTCGACTAGTCACGATTATGTCGACTATTAAAATCGTTGAAGACTAATTTAATAGTCGAGGCGTCGTTTGAAGCTTTGTAAGATCACAAAAGATGCAGGAATAAGTAGCAGGATTTAAGAGTGTAATAACGGACTGAAACAGAAGATGGCAGCACTGCATGTACAAGGATGCCAGCTGCTGTTAAACCCCGAAGAAGAAGAAGCTGTGTCCCAGAATTCATAGCGCGGCCCAGCTAAGTTGTCAACAATGGCGGCAGCTAGTTAGTTTTAATATTACTCTTATTATTCTTTCTGAGTCACAAAATAAACGTTTAACATATTTCAGGCGAGAATGTAGCTGTGTAAACCTCAAATATCTGCTCAGTTTATCAGGACACCGCATATTTTCAAAAGCGCTCCGACGTTTTCAGAGACGTCTGTTACCCACCGCTAGCTCGATAGCTAGCCGGGGGCAAGGCTCACTAGAGCCGTGAGAACACCGGACTCCCGGCAAATCGTTTTCAAACCCACCGCCATCTTTCGCTACTCAGGTTAAACATGATATATAAGTCACTTAGATAACTTAAAAATGTTGTTGTTTGCCTTTTTTAAAGTATTTTATTGGTTCCTGATTAAATCGGTTTGGCTGAGATTAAAGTTAAGAGTTTTTACACAGCTGAATAAACGTCAAGCAGATTAAACTCCATCGAAACAATCTGCAAATGTCATTAAAATTTAATAAACTCTCATCTTGTCTTTATTTTTAGTTAGCACCTTAACAGATTAAAGCTGTAAGCTAATGATAGTTATATAAGAGCAGATGCTGCTGGTGCAATAAGCTGTATGTTTTACGTTCAAGGAAGCATGATCTGATTAGTCGACTAATCGCAAAAATAATCGGTGACTAGTCGACTATCAAAATAATCGTTTGTGGCAGCCCTACCAGCAGGGAAGCGGCACACTTTTACATTTGCTTTGGGGGTGCGCCAAAGTCCAAGATTATTGGATTCATATTCACACCGTAGTAGAGAAAGTTGTAGGTCAAGGGGTCCCATTTATGAACAGTCTTTACTTATTAGGAGACCCTTCAGCTTTGAGTCATTTACCCACTTCTCTTGTTCATTGGGTACAAACGGCTATTATGCTGGAGAGGAAGCCGTTGGTGAGTGGAAGGCCTCATCGACTCCTACCTTCTCTCAGTGGTATACCTCTTTGGGACAAGTGGCAGCTTATGAAAGATTATCATATAGACTGTGGGCGACCGTGGCTAAGGGGGTTGGGAAGCGTATCTGTAACCGGAAGGTCACCGGTTCGATCCCCGGGCTCTCTGTCCTGGTCGTTGTGTCCTTGGGCAAGACACTTTACCCTACCACCTACTGGTGTTGGCCAGAGGGGCCGATGGCGCAATATGGCAGCCTCGCCCAGGGCAGCTGTGGCTACAACCGTAGCTTGCTTCCACCAGTGTGTGAATGCATTGTAAAGCGCTTTGGGTGCCTTGAAAAGCGCTGTATAAATCCAATCCATTATTATTAAATAGACTGGACGACTATAACGACACATGTGCTAACTACTTTTCATACACAGGTCAGTGACGTATTCGGCTAAAGTAGTTAAGGTCGGACTAAATAGGATAGTTGTAATTGGGTCTTTGTGAAATATTGGCATCATTGTGTATTTATGTTATTTTGGATCTTTTTTTTTTTGGATGGAAACATGCATCGATTCTCAATTTGTTTTGTTGTTGTGACTGGGAATGTCCACTCTGTTATCTTCTGGGTGTTTTTTTTTTGTTGTTGTTTTAATATTAAAATCTAATAAAGTTTGAGTCATAAAAAAAAAAAGAAAAAAAATTAAGTTCAGCTCACCCCAGCCCTTCCCGCCCACATGATCCCCTCCCCTCCAGTGGATGTTTTGCCAAATGGTTGGACATGCTCAAACTTCTTAGACTCCAGCTCACATCAATAGTGCTCCTCCTGCTCTGGAGGGCACAGTAAACACAACCATGCACCACTACAACAATCTCACCACGGCTGCAGAGCACAACTCAGACCACTGCAGTCCAAGATGGGGGAGCTGGACTTCATCCGCAGGGGAGAGACTCACTGAAGAAGCTAGCACTCATACCGATCAGTAATGTATTTGCAGAGGAAAAACTTACAAAATTGCTCAAAGAGCTGTACATGTATGCCTCCCCACCATAAACTGAATCTATATTTAAGAGAATATAATGTTAGTATAAAATATTGGTATCAGCTGTAGGTCATACCACTTTCTGCTATCTGATCACACGCAGAGATTAGCTTTTACTTGCTGATTTCTAATTTTAAAAAAAGCACTCTACAGTCTTACCTCAAGCCACCAAAGATAAGTCCAATATTTTCAATTTGACAGAGGTGTTTGCCCATGACGATCAAAGTTTCCAAACCAGATTTTCAACATGCAGAGAATCCAGTTTGACAGCTTCCTCATACCGGAGGCCTTACGTGTGCGCCGATGTGATGCAAGAAAATCGAGATCAGCTCACGCTGTCTTTTAAAAATCAGTGTCGCGCGTCCATGTCAGTGAAGGAGTTTTGTTGGGGGATTAATAACATCACACAGGTGATGTCTCACATCACCTCATACACAGAGCAACAGTAAATCCTGCAGCATCACAGCTCAGGCTGCATTAAAAATGCATACGACTTCTGAGTGGAAGACGAAGGCTTTGATGAGAAGTCTGTTTGATGTCTTGAATCGGCTTCCCGCCCACACCTCAAATCGTCAGGACTTGTGTGCTGCTCCCACACACACACACACACACACACACACACACACACACACACACACACACACACAAAGTTCACCAGCTGAATAATGGAGATGCTGCAGTGATAGCCATATCATTAGCAGCTCACTTAATTCCATAGCAGTGTGCATTTATTTGCTATTCCAGGCAGGCACAGGCACTTCATGTAAATAGCATGAAGTGGGATATTCAGTCTCCCTGTCCGGATCGCCAACATGTCCCAGGGATCCTAACCCTTCTGTTACTACCTGTTAGACTTTGTGTTTTGTTAGTCTAATAATGAAGAATTCAATCAAGTATGACTGGAGCACAAATTAACAGGACCCCGGGAAGAAATGATAGCTTTGTGTGTCAAACAAGCAACATTTCAGCACCGGGAGTTCCCCAAGTCGGCACAATATTTTTCAAAAAACTTCTGTGTCACACCTCAGGGGGTTGTTTTTCCGCGCATCAATCAAGCAAGAGTGCAACCGCCCCTTCACAGCAGGCAGGACTAAACTGCTGGTGCATAGCCCACTCCATCCATCCATCACTGGTGTCCAATCTGCCCCTTCACTGAGCTTTTCATAGGCATAGGCAGCCTCGTCCAAAAGCGAATGCGATAGATTTTCTGCTCTATTTATAGTGAAATGATGTGATGGAGTAAACTGCAGCGAACTGGACGCAGGCGCGGAGTGCGGTAGCTGCAAACGCAAGTCTCAAGAGCAGGTTTATTTGAACAATAGGCAGGCTGCTGTGAGCAGCTGTGTGCAGCTGTGTGGAGCTGAAAATCTGTGTAACCTGCTGCTCCGGCTGCCTGTCACACCCCTCCCACCCCACGCCTGCACGCACTTACAGCAACAGCTCACGATACAGCAACAAGATACCGAACACATTTTACGATGGCAGCTCACTGAATGATCTCTCTCTCTCTTACACACACATACAAACGCAAAACGTATCACAAATATGCACATTTTCTCAAAAGTTAACCAAATAAAATCCCCGCAAAACTCGCGCTTCAGCCACAGCCACCCGCGGAGGCAGCGGCGGCAGCAGTCCGCTATTAACTGCACGAAAACGGCTGGATTACAGCCCAAGTACAGTGTCATATACTTGACTGAGTCCACGCATGAAAAAGATCAATTACAGGGCATCAAAACTGGCTTGACAGATGAAGGTAGCTGGCTAACAAGCTAGCATGCTAGCTAAATCAAAACAGCGGCGTAAACAAACAGCACACGGGCAGACTGCACAGGTATTTACCGTATGGTTGACACCCCACATTAAAACGCTGAGTATGGGCTCACTGGCGCGGAATAATTTCACTTTCTGTCCTATAAAATGCTTCTTTTTCGTCTTGGTTTTGCTGGCGCTGATGGGCGCTGCGCTGGTGCAGTTGGATGACATGTCTCCGGCTGGGGATTCAGGGTACGCAAGACGGCGGTCCGGGTCGTTCACACAGCGATAAATAAAAACTAAATCTGAAAGTACAGAGCGTTTTTCCTTTTCGAAGAAATCTATAAGTGCATCGTGCTCGTTGACCAACTCGCAGCGAGTCTCTGGGCAGGATGACTGTCTGTTTGGGAGTCAGCGGTGAAGCATTTTGCGCCGTCACCACCCTTCCTCCTCCCGAGCAGGCCGCGGCGTATCCACACAGCAGCTAGCCGGCCATCGGGTTACAGCGCGGCCTCGCTCTAAAAACAGCCTGCAGCGGAGAACCGTCGCCGAGGCAGATCCTCTTCTCTCCGCTCAACGCCTGCAACCCAACACTGATGCCGTTTTACTTGGAAGTGAGTAATCCCGTCATGATGAGCGTGTTGTCACCAGCCCAGCGCTGAGATCGGGGTCTCCTCAAGATGGCGTCCGTGCTGCACTTCACAGTCAACAGCGGCCCCAGCAGGCCAGCGGGGGAATTGCAGGGATTCCCACAGTGTACCGCTCAGGGTTTGCTGCTCGAGCAGTGGTTCTCCCTTTTTTTTTCTTCTGACTTGCCCCATTTAAAAAAAAAAAAAAGTTCATGTAGACTCCAGAATTTTCTTCGTTTTCTTTGATGGCTGTCAAACAACACTGAGGTGTTCTGTAGCCACCTGCTTGGCCGGAGTAATGAAAGGAGACTCCAAAACGCAGACCTGCATGCAGCACGGACTTGTGCATTTAAATTTACACCCAGCTTTCACAATACCCATTTAATTTATAGTTTCTATTTCTTTTTCGTCTTCTTTTGGCTGCTTCCTTTCATGGTCACCACAGCAGATCATCTCCCTCCACCTCACCCTGTCATAGAGGGCATGTTATCCCAAGCATCCCCTCTGCCTGTCCTCCTTTGCTACATCCATGCACCTTCTCCGAGGTCTTCTTCTCGCCTGGGAGCTCCACCTTTTTTTGGGGGGGGACAAGAATGTCCGATGTTGGTAGTAATTCTAATAAACGTGAGCACAAGAGAGAGGGAGACACCCTACAATGAACTGAAACATTAACTTGTTATTTATTCCTGCTTAAAACAGATTATTATGGATTTTGAAATCTTATTTGATTTTCATTTGTACTTATTGTACAGGCCAAGTGTGTCGCCAGCCCTCACACTTTATCCTGTTTTGTTTGCTTGTTAAGTTAGTATAAGATGTAATGACATGTGCTTTTGTATATTGTATATTCTGGTACTTTAGCCCAAGAAATATCATTTAGTGTGCATATTAGGGTTTGTTTAAATGAAATGGACAGAAAAGGTTTTTTAAAAATGGAAACACAACAACGATGTAGGCTGCGTTATGAACAAGGCAGGGACAACTTTGTGTCCTATTGTGTTTCAGCTGCTTTGTTTTCATTTCTGTTGCAATGCTTTCTGAAATTGTTTACACCTCAGGGTCATCGTATTACCGGCACACAATCGATCATGCGTCAGTGTGGTGTGACCCCCCACATGAAAGGCTCACCCAGGAAACTTTTATGGCAGGAAACATAAACGCTGTTCCACCAGAAACATGTTTCTAAGGGAGGGGAGGCGGCCCTTAGATATAAACAGTGGAGTCATTCTGCTCATTTCCAGCTTCATATTTTTTATTTTTGGTCCTAGAGTAGGCCTAACTTTACACAATTTCCAGATCATTGACTCTTGGAGCAACCCTCAGTTCATCCTCTGTTTGAAAAAAAATGTTTTTTTTAGCTCCTCCCCATTTTGGCCAACTTTCTTTTGATTGGCTTCCCCTCATAAGCAAAAGGTTTGAACAGCAGGTGGATGGGACTTAGCTGTGTCTAGTGTTCACATGTATCTGGTTGATGTTAATTTTCACTGCTAATTTTCCTGTGATTGTGTGGACTCTACAAGCCATTACTCTAAAATACAGCCACTACGCATGTAGCCTTCAGACTGACTCTAAAGAGAAATTCAAAAAGTAAAACAGGAAGCTCTCCATTTCTGCAGCTGTATAATCCTGTACTTAGAGAGATCTGGTCTCAGTGACATCAAACAGAGCCACACTGACTAGGATAGAATAGAATAATCCTTTAATTGTCCCAAAGGGGGAAATTTGGAAATTTGACCACATGATTTGAAACTTGCTTTATGTTTCTTTCTACATTAAGAGTAAATACAGGACAGAAAATAGAGAAAACTACGACATATCCCATGCAACGCTATTGAAAATTCACCCTAGAGACTGTGAGTGTTAGAAATTATCAAACTGACCTAACTTGAAACATTTTGTAACCGGGCAACACAAAAAATCCCAACGTTTATTAAACTGAGACAGTGGGTTGCAAAGATCTCCGAGATCCTTAAAATTAGAATATTAAGTCAGGCTGGTGCAGTTTTACATTTAAAATGATTGATACATGTCCACGAACGTATCAAGACTCAATATGTTCGTACTTTCCATCAAAGAAATGTAATTCCCTAAAATATCTTTGATATCAGTGATTTGTTTGAAATGCTTACAGAACTCTCCATAAACCGGCCTTGTCAGAGGTTTAGATGCTCTGCCCTGAGCGTGTCTGCACCAGGCGGGAGGACACTGGAGAACAGATGGCAGCTTCAGTAAAAACACGACTGAAGCAGGAGACTGCTGATGGGAAGTGCTGGTAAATGTTGAATTCTCTCTCTGCTGCCATAGTTGGTTTTGTTTTGTTTTCTTTACACAAATGACGTGTCCATCTTACATTGATGACGTATTAGGGGAAATTAATTGGTGCTCAAAATTTCCGTTTTATTTGTAGTACTCAGACTCAGTTTATCCTGCTGTTACATTTCTACCTTACGTGACCGCTGTCCGCACTGAGGGCGTCCACACATGGCTATTTAATTATTCTCAGCGGAGACGGGGGCGGGAGCTGGGGGAGGGTGGGGGGTTCAAGCCCTGACAACCTGCTTCCCAGAGGACACGATGGCTTTTAAAAGCGTCTAAAGAACAGATGGTAGCCACTGAGGTGCATTATGGGGGTTGTAGTTTTTGAAACTTGGTCGAAATCACAGCGTATTATTTCTTTATCCTGTTTTTTCAGCTTTGGTTGATTCGCAGGTGTAGATTTTGGGCGGTGGGGGTGTTGTCTCAGCATTTAGACGCATGAAGCACATGAATCTACAGCTCCTCTCCCCTGTGAACGACGCAGAGGAATTACCGAAGAGACAAAGACTTTTTTCATGCGTGGATAAAGACGCTTTCATGTCAATGCGGAAAATATGCAATAATTAATAAAATCAAGTGTCTGGCAATCACAGTTTCCTGGGAGATGGATCTACACCTATGGGTGCAAAGGTGCATTTCACTATAAAAAGCAAAAAGGGTGAAGCAGGATGAACAGATCCTGCGGAGCTGCTGTGGAGTCACTTTATTCAACACAAAATAAAAACGATGCTCTCCTTTGATTCACTCAGAAACATTCAGGAGGTCCAAACCCAGCATCAAAGAACTCTGATTTTTTTTCCTTTCGATTCTTACACTTTGTGCTTCAAGGTAAATGTGGAACCAGTGAATTTTCCTCCTCCTTTGTGATGTTGTGAATGAGACCGTACTTTCTTAAAGTCAGAAGTAACTTTTCTCATAACCCCCCCGAGTTTATTTCATGTCTTTAAACATGTGCTGTTATCTCAGCTCTACCTGGGGGATATTTCTAATTTCAGAAATTAGTTAGAAATTAGAAATTACTGCATGTCAACTAATCTGCCCTGAAATCTGTTAAGTTAAGATAAACCTTTACTAGTCCCACACGTGGGAAATTTGTTATTTTATGTTGTTAAATTTGTTGAAATCTTTTGAGTATTTGTTTTTCAGGTGGAAATCTGTGTTCTCTTTGTAAAACAATTATTAATTGTGTCTAAAAATGGCATTTGTTCAGTATATTTACTTGTTTCTTATAAAATAATTAAAATGAAAACGGAAAAAAACCCTCTCAGTTCTAATAACATCTCCCGGAGCTGGTGGGCCATCCGTGGGTCTCGGGCCCGGGGACACGAGGCCTGTAGGGCCTCTCTCCCTCGGTCATCCACAGAAACTCAGTCAGAGCAGCGGAGGGCGGGGCCGGGCGGGCCGAGCAGCCGCTGACTGACACAAATTAATCACAAGGTAGGAAATCAGAACAAGAAGTGCGGGGCTCGGCGTGTGCGGGACAAACACCGTGGACAAAGTGCGCGGGGCCTGCGGACTCTGAGTCTGGACACCCTCTTCGCCCCGTGAACGAGGCGACAAAATAAAGTCACGTGATCCAAAATGGGCAGTCCTCTGACGGTGCTGAAAAAAGCCATTTTCTGGCGCTGCTGCAAATTCTGTCCAAGTCCCAAATAACTGAGCCGCCCTGCGCCGCGAGGACGCGGACCCTCGGAGGAGAGACCAGGTAGGACCGCGCGTCGCGGATCGCTTTTGTTTATCGCGCTCATCGCGGCTCAGTTTGCGGAGGCGCAACGCGAGGCGCACGGTGTCACATTCGAGTCTCCCTTGTTCGCCTCCTGGTACAGCAGCCCTGTCAGTGGATTTAAGATGGCTGCTTTGTGTACCAGTGTGCTTTTCTGCGGCTCGGTGCCCCCCTCCGAGCCGCCGCTTTCGCCCGCGGTGCTGGGTTGAGGTGCGGGCTCGGACGGCGGAGCTCCGCGGGGAGGGGAAACGCTCTTTGTTGGGCTGGAGGAGATGAGCTGGTGCACGAGATGAGGCCACACAGGGGCGATCGAATAGCCCGCTGCCTGCCGTGTGCCCCTCACAGTCTGCGCTGAGCTGCTCGGCTCCTGCTCCCGGCTCGTCCCTGAACCCAGCACCGGGATTTGGGGGGCTTTCGTCGGGCTCAGTTTGTTGTGGTTTCGCGAGCCGCTGACGCGGTGCAGACAATGTGTGAGGGGATCCGGGCACAATGTGGGGGATGATCTGCAGTCTCCAGCAGTAAGCGCTCATAAAACCCCCTCACGTTCTCTGCTTCTTCTGCAGATCAGCCCAGATGGATAAAATGCAGCCTAACCGGATCAAAATCACAGATCTGAACCCACACCTCACATGCCCTCTGTGCGCCGGCTACCTGATTGATGCTACGACCATCGTAGAGTGCCTGCACTCCTGTAAGTTCCTCACATGAATGCACCACCTTACATGCATGCACACCGTTTCCATCAGACCTCTGCTCATGATGATGTTGAAGGGAGGTGAACAGGCGTGATGTTGAGTCACACACTCCACCTCAATTAGGCCTGTAGGAGGTCCACTTCAGGGACCACACTTGCACAGCAGCACATGACTGCATCTTCTGGGTTGTGTTGAAACTGCTTGTGCTGGATGTTCATGTTAAACGTGGGCAAAGTTTCAACTGACGGTCAAGAAATCCCTGTGAGCCAAAACGCCAGGCTTCACACTGACAGACCTTTCTAATCTTGGATCTGTGTGATGTCACAGAGAGGGGATATCCCTAATATGGGTTTCAGGAACCCATCAGAGCTAATCTACGGAGAGCCATCAACTCCTTATTAATGCTGCTGTTCTGAAAATTGCTGCAGGTAGCCTCAATGAATAAGAGCAAATGGAGCTAAATGGCTAAAATAGGTTCTGACACCTGCTTCGAGAACACTGGTGGGAAGCCAGTTTCATTCAGAGAGCCGTACTTACTTAAATGATACAAAGGACTACGCAGAGCTGAAGCACAGTGCGCCACATTTGCTAAACTCCACCACTTTGGTAGACATAAGGATAAGAATGAGTCCCACAACTTTCTGACAGGTTGGTCGCTCTGTGACCGTCTCGAGTACCACGACATAAAATAATCCACTGAAAAGCTGAATCAGTGTTTCCTTTTTATTTATATTCACCATCTGAGTAATAGACTAGGCCTGGTTTAGGTTTTCTTTCCGAGTGTTTGAGGCCGGTTTGAGACAGAGGGCTGGCCTCCTCTGGGACTTATTTTGCTTTTGTAAAGCCATCATTTTCTTTGTTTTTGTAAATGTGGTGTCAGTTGTGTAAATTAATTTCAATGACTGCTCCTTTTCATTTAATTTTGCCTTTAAAAACACTCTCGTCATACTAGATATTCAGTCCAGGCTCATGTTCCCTGGATGCTGTTTGTTTATAAGCAATAATTAAAACAGACATTAAAAAAAGTAATTAAGAGGTTTCCGTGTGTGGATAAGAAGGAGCTGCTTGTGGTGGTTGATGGAGACGCTATCAGGAGGCTGCTGCTCGCTTCGTGCCTGAAATCAAAATGGCAGATGCCATAAAGCTGCTCATGGTGCTGTGATGTCACTAAAATTTACAGAAAGGTATTTTACTGCAATCAAAACCCATAAAAGAAACTCTTGATCATTGTCCTTATTTCTATTGTCACAGACACGAGAACCAGCGTTAAAACAAAAACCAAAGAAAAGCCGACTGCAAGCGCAAGCGCACGGTTCCCACCCACCTGTGTAAGAGTAGCCAATCAAAAGAAAGATGGCTGGAAGGCAAACCGGCTTGTTTCAGACAGAGGAAGAACTGAGGGGATGCATGAAGGCTCAGAATAGGTAGATAGGGATTATTATGAATTGTGGTTCATGCAAAGCTGCTGTAGTAGAGTCAAAGAGTTAAACTATGAAGCAGAAATGTCTCGTTTCATTGTATGGCATCAAAAGCAGTCAAGAACCTGTGTTGACACATTATCACTGAGTAAATGAATAAAGAGAACGCTATCGGCACCAGGGAAGCGTGTCCTGCTATAGAGTGTCAGCCTGTTGCTATGCAGAAAACAGCACAAGCATAAAAACAAAATAATCATCATGAATTATAAAGTAAGGAGTGAATTGGCACATTTACCCAGTCCCTTAGTCTCATCAGGAAGTGTCCCAAATCCTGGAAGTGACCCAGGAATGTCAGCTTAGCAGCTTTAATAAGACCTCTCTTGAATTCTCCAGATAGTAAGGAAAGGTGCTTCAATGCGTCCTTTGTTACCTCCTTTAGCAGAGGACACACCGGACCATCCTTTATGAAAGGGGAGGTGTTCACAGTTCATAGATGAGGCACCATCCAACAAACAGTCGGCGTGACTGACAGGTGCTGCAGAGCATCTATATAAGTTTATACGTTTGTTTCCCAGTTCCTGGCTTCATCAACTGGTGCTAATCACATGAAGTACATGTCTTTATATGAGCTCTGTCAAACTAGTTTGGAAGTTTTATTAAAGATGTCAAAGTGTGTTTAAGGTTCTGGATAATTAAGCTTGAATGCCTGTTGTCGTATCGCAGCCTTTCTAATTATCATGAAATCTTTTCTTTTTGTTTTTTGGCTCACTGGAGGAAGTGATGGATGGAGTGATTTAGACAAAGATGAGGAAAAGAAAGATTACTCTGAAATGTGTTTTATTTTATAGGTTTTATGTTCTGTTTTTTTTATAATGAAGAGATATTTTTCACTGGTGGCTCTGGTTTAGATGACCTGCATGAGGCAGCGTGGTGAGAAAACAGGGGGAAGTGTGTTTTGTAGCAGCAGACATCCTCCATCAGGCTGGTTAGCAGTCCGGTGTGAGCGCAGATGGATTCTCTGAGCATCCAGCTTCTGTGCCTGAGTCCTTCGCACTTCTGCTTGACCTCGTCACACTGAGGTCACGGAAACAGAGGCTGGACTGCATCACCGCAGGGAATTTTCCTTTGTTAATGAATTTTAGGGCAAAGTCTGCAAACATTTAAGCATATTTTCAAAATCAGATGTCCTGTTGAACGTGCACATTACATTTTAAAGTAAATTGAATTCATATTATGCTTCAAGATGGCTGTCGAGTGGCGAGATCTTTTATTTACTTTATCGCGCACATACACCTGTGGAGATGTTGGGTTAATTTTGGGTGCTGTGGACACCAAACACACACAAACACACAGCTCTATGTAAGTGCTTTTTCACTTGAGCACTCACTGAATTTGGTTCAGGATCTTCCCAAAGGACACTTCTGTGTGCAGACTGAAGGAGTCGGGGATTGAACCACAGACCCATGGGGCCTGTTCAATCTCCTGAGCCTTAGCTGTTAAAGAGGCCTCTAATGACACAAAAAACCCTTTAAAATAGACAAACGCATGAAAGAAGCGACATTACTAAAACCTAACTGTATGCTTTGCACCGAGTCTTCATCCTGAGGGTAAAGGAGGAGAGTGTTCTGGTCTTTCTGCTGCTCGTCTTCTAACAGCTTGTTCTCTCTCCACATGTAGTTTGTAAAACATGCATCGTTGCCTTCCTCGAGACAAATAAGTTCTGTCCTCGATGTGACGTCCAGGTCCACAAGACGTGTCCACAGCTCAGCATCAGGTAATCCAGTCTGCTTCATGTCAGTTTTTTTTCCTAACCTCTCCAAATTCATGTTTCATATCTGACACGAATGTTTTTCTTTTCTGTTTTTCATTCCAGAGCAGACAAAACTCTGCAAGACATTGTTTATAAGCTCGTTCCGGGGTTATTCAAAGGTAATGACCACAGTTTTGGGAGGCAGCGAAGGCTTACTCATATCTTTGTCATAGATTTCAGTTTCACGATGCGCGTGGCTTTCCCGCAGATGAGATGAAACGGAGGCGGGACTTCTACGCAGAGAATCGTGTGCTGGAACCGGGGGAAGTGGTGGAGACGTTCAACATAGCAGAGGATGAAATTATCAGTCTGTCCATACAGTTCTACGAGAGGAACAAGTGAGTCAGTCATTTCCTCCTTATTTTTATTTTACTCGAGAATAAGAGCGAGAACCGTTAATCTGTGGTCTGTCGCACTAAAAGCTACTGCTGAGAGAACAGCGAGTCCGCCTGCGTGTGTCCTCTTTTATATTTGCTCTTATTTAGCTGTTTATGTGCATGTATAGATGGAGAAGATTTAGTTCATCCTCAAATTTTGTCAATTATTTTTGTTACAGCAGCCAAAAGTGGAAAAACAACTTGGCTCAATAAAAACATAGATTAAAAAAAAAATCTTTCTATAGATATCTAGATACAGATATATATCACTTATTAAATATTATAATTCATGTATAATGGGCAGCTTAGTAAGTAAAATCTTCCTTTAATGAGATAAATGAGAAAAGCCTGTGAGTGGTGCAGAGGGCGTCTCAGGTCATTTGTCATCTATGGGTATGCACAGACATTTGGATGAGCTCTGTTCAGCTGAATCCAAACAGTGTGCTGATTCAAACTGAAATCATTCACCAATGAAGGAGGAAAATTCCCCCAGCAGCTCATATGGACTCAGTCAGACAGCTGCGAGTTCAATATTCAGGCCACACAAGCAGCCAGACCAGACTTCCACCGCTCTTCCTTCACAAACTGGACATTCCCTCCACATTCCTGCTTACTGCTCAAATTAATATCTGTTTGCCCAGAAGTCCCAAAACCAGGTACGGTCAGATCAGTGCAGGCTCAGCTACGTTTCACTGCAACCGAGCGGTTCTTTTTGTCCAAACACCTCGTGTTCTCCACGATGACAGCTGGATGAAATGGTTTATATTTCCTCATCTAAGATTTCCATTTAGCTTTAGCTCTGAAATCCTGTGCCCTGCTCTGCAGCTCCTCCAGGGTTGCAGGCCTCGCTCCCATCAGCACAGTCAGCTGAAGACTCTCCATTGCTGAGAGCGTAAAAAGAAGGAAAACCACACGTAGGCATGCAGAACCTGATTTGACAAGACTTTTAAAACAACAAGTAGTCATTTCACCTCTACATAAAACACAATCTACCACAAAATATGACTTTATCTGTGAATAACGTTGTTAAAATCAGAAATAAAATGAGTTGAGTGAACAGCACAATGCAAACGGTTACGTAAAAGTCCATAAAATACTTTAAAATACTATAAATACTAATACAGTATTTATATGAATCCCACAGCTGTTAGTTAATATTAAAATAACAATATTATCAGAACAGTTTTTTTCTTCTCGCTTCAATGTGTTTGTAACTGGAAGCTTTTGATCATGAAGCGAACAGAAGCAGCTTCCAGCCGGGTCCCAGATTTGTCCAGGCACAATTTATCTGCAGCTCTACGTGGAGTTTTGTTTTTGTTCCACCAGCTGCAGTCTGATTCCTGCGAAAAACTCGTAAATATCATTAAAATGTAAAGAAATTTAATTATTGTTTAACTGCTTTTTAATTTCCCCCTGCAGAAATAATGAGAGGCAGCATTCAGAGATGGAAGGAGACAAGGTAAAGCAAAGATGTTTAAAAGCGGCAGCTGAAGTTAGCCGGTGTAATTATGGTTTTCTGGTCCTCATCCTGGATTAATGCATCCCTCTCTGCTCTTCTCTTTGTTCTCAGTCCAACGGTAAACGCTTCCTGCAGTGCCCGGCAGCCATGTCCGTCATGCACTTAGCGAAGTTCCTCCGCAGCAAGATGGATATACCCAACAACTATCGGGTAATTGGACACACCGCAGCCCCGCACAGTAACGTTTGCAGTATCGATTCTGCAGACAACTTCAAGGCTGAGGTGCAAAAATATAAACGCTTTGTTGTTCCACAGTAGCTGCTACAACGGCGAGGTCATATTGGGTTGCATTTGTGGGCTATAAAAGAGTTCTGGCAATCATCGCGCTGATATGTGAGCTTTCGGTGCAACGTGATAACAAGCAGACGCTTACCTGAAGTGACACTGCTCCGAAAACTGCAAAATTATTAATGCTGCTTTCATTTTTTTATGGAAGCAGTAGATCAAATGAAGTCAAAGGAAACCCACAAGCGAATTACAACCCAGCTTCACACGATTCACCTTGTTTTCGGGGTGGTCTACATGTATGTAGATCCCTTAGCTCAGATTAGCACAGTATATCTGGCTATTCAGAGCCCTGCTTTATAGGTGTGGAGGAGTTGTTCCTCACTCGTGTGGGTTTAGTATTCCAGGTATGTGCCACTTGATAATAAAGTCAGGCGGCTTGAAAGACATTTTTAAAAACACATTTTCTCCACAAAAAGCTGCTTTGATTTCTGCTTGAAGAGGAAGATGAGCCAGGCTGAAGGATTTCACACAAGTCAAATATGTGCAACTTAATCCTATTTGTATGAAATGGTACGTGATTAAAACTGTAGAGCGACGTGGAAAAAACAAAGCTGCGCCTCAACCTCTTTGTTTTCAGAAACACGGGTGAGGTAAACCGTCAGGAGCATAAACTGGCCTAGACACAGATTCACGTAAATCTTGGAGTCTGTTTAAATCCAGAATTATCTTATTTGTACGCAGGGAAACAAACCTTTTGCCGTGGTCGTTTATGTCGGTACAAACTTCAAACAGCTCGCCTGGCAGAGGACGTTTTCCCCCGCTAACGTGTTAAATGGGTTTCACGGTGTGTTACAGGTGGAGGTGCTGTATGGGGACGAACCCTTAAAGGACTACTACACACTAATGGATATCGCTTACTTCTACGAGTGGAGACGAGTGAGTGAAACCTTTCATGTCTTTGACTTTGAAACAAACATCAGCAGCTTGATTTGAAATGAGGAAAAATGTATTTATTTATTTTTTTTTAAGGGTCTGTTTGGAATGTGTGTGTGTGTGTGTGTGTGTGTGTGTGTGTGTGTGTGTGTGTGTGTGTGAATATATATATATATATATATATATATTATTATGTAAAAAAAAATGCATTTAGGCTTGTAGACATGGTCGAGACAGTCTGCTGAAATACAACTCGAGTATCAGGATTAGGGCTGCCACGATTAGTCGACTAGTCACGATTACGTCGACTATCAAAATCGTCGACGACTAATTTAATAGTCGACGCGTCGTTTGAAGCTTTGTAAGATCACAAAAGACGCAGGAATAATAGCAGGATTTAAGAGTGTAATAACGGACTGAAACAGAAGATGGCAGCACTGCATGTACAAGGATGCCAGCTGCTGTTAAATCCCGAAGAAGAAGAAGCTGTGTCCCAGAATTCATAGCGCGGCCCAGCTCAGTTGTCAACAATGGCGGCAGCTAGTTAGCTTTAATATTACTCTTATTATTCTTTCTGGGTCACAAAATAAACGTTTAACATATTTTCAGGCGAGAATGTAGCTGTGTAAACCTCAAATATCTGCTCAGTTTATCAAGACACCGACATATTTTCAAAAGCGCTCCGACGTTTTCGGAGACGTCTGTTACCCACTAGCTCGATAGCTAGCCGGGGGCAAGGCTCACTAGAGCCGTGAGAACACCGGACTCCCGGCAAATCGTTTTCAAACCCACCGCCGTCTTTCGCTACTCAGGTTAAACATGATATATAAGTCACTTAGATAACTTAAAAATGTTATTGTTTGGCTTTTTTTTAGTATTTTATTGGTTCCTGATTAAATCGGTTTGGCTGAGATTAAAGTTAGAGTTTTTACACAGCTGAATAAACGTCAAGCAGATTAAACTCCATCTAAACAATCTGAAAATGTCATTAAAATTTAATAAACTATCATCTTGTCTTTATTTTTAGTTAGCACATACCTTAAACACTTAAAGCTGTAAGCTAATGATAGTTATATAAGAGCAGATGCTGCTGGTGCAATAAGCTGTATGTTTTACGTCCAATGGATGCATGATCTGATTAGTCGACTAATCGCAAAAATAATCGGTGACTAGTCGACTATCAAAATAATCGTTTGTGGCAGCCCTAATCAGGATAAGGAGGAAAGGTGATTTAAGTGACTTTGGATGTGTTGTGGTTGTTGGTGCCGGGCGGGTTGGTCTGAGTAGAAACGGCTGATCTTCTAGAATTTCCCCTCCCAGCAATCTCCAGGGTTTACAAAGAATGGTCTGAAAAACAGAAACTGCCAGCAGTCGTCTGACCTGTGGCTTTAACAGGGTGTTTTTGCCCAGAGGAGAATAAGCAGAACTAGGGAAAAAAAAGATTTCCCAGAGGTAACCGAAGCCGTTGTATCCACTGTCCTCACTTCAAAGTCACCAGACTTGATTTGTTAATCTGGGACTTTTTGGTTTGAACAAATCCTCACTCACTACTTTTGCTAACTACTTTTACTCCCCTGTCCCGTAAGTTAAAGTTCTTGAATCCAAAGGTGTCTGGTGATTTGAGGAGAGGACTATACCAGCTTCATTTCCCCGACTGTAAGGGAAAAATTGTAGAAATGTTTTAAATGTAGTTTAAATTGTATGCATTAATCTTACAATTTAAACAAGTCTGCCTCTCCCAACAAAGGGCTGTGCCGACGGCCGTCTGCTGTCTGTAATAACCGACTCTACCAAAGAGTACCTCGCATAATCCCATTTCAAAAAAATCCAAGTAAATCCTTTGAGAAATTAAAAAAAACGAGGCAGACTAAAGTCTGATGTGATGGATTACTGTCCTGAATAAACTTCAAGTCCTTACAGGCTGAACTGGTATAAACTGTAAAGTAAAACCAGGAACTGCTGGGAAGGAAACAGAGACGCTCCTAAAAGAACAAGCTCAAACAGGACGACTGTGTGGCCACGATGACTGTGCTTCATCAGGCCGACGTTGTTAAAACTGCTTGGGTTGAGTGGTTTGGAGAGAAAGTTAGAGAGGCAAGGCTGAGGTGGTTTGGACACGTCCAGAGGAGGGCTGGACAAAGGATGCTGAAGATGGAGCTTCCTTGAGTAGGGAAAGAGTAAGAGCACAAAGATTCATGGATGGAGGGCATGCAGAGGGGAGGCCAGGGATCAGGTGAGATGGAGGGAGATGATCTGCTGTAGCGACGCCCGAGGCAAAGCTTTTCCCAGCGACAGCAACAGTTTACTACTTTCATCAGATGCAGTGAAATCTGACTGAGCTGTTTTCAAACGCATATCGCAGCCCCCCACGCTTCAAGCGACTGTGTCAGACTCGCTCACATCAAATGCTTAAGCCACCAGTTTCCCAGGTGGGGTCACAAAGCGAGCAGACACCCTCAACCCCTCGTTCCCAGTAGAGAGGAAGATCTGATGTCCAAATCTCTCTTTCAGGGTTTATTTTCCCGCACATTAAACGTTTTGGTCTTCTACCAAAGAAATGATCACTTGATGACCTCATCGAGCACAGCAACGGCATCCAGATTAAAAATTGCAACAACGCAAAAGAGGGACTTCAATTAGAGATTTGTTCTATTATGTCTTTACTAACTGTGAAACCTGCATCTCAGTTAGCATGGTTTATCCTGCTTTTCACTGCAACTAGGACCATCGTTTACAAAGTGAACTTTATGATGATTTTTAAGACAGTAAAGTCTTCAGCAAAGTGTTTCCAGAGGGAGCAAACATCTTTTTGCAACTACAGATATCACCCCCTGCTGGTCGTTAGAAAGAATGACAATCTGAGGCGTTTTTATATATTGACGTCACTTTCTTTGAATCCAGAAGCTGTGTACATCTTTTATATACAGTCTGTAATTGTAGGCTGGAATATACAACAGTCATTTATCTGTGTTGACTGTCTTTGTGAGCAGCTGGGTGAAGCATTGCTTTGAATTTATCTTTGAAATGATCAGATCAGTCAGCCCTCTGCTGATGGAGGTAGTAAAAGATGCACTTGTTTTTTTGGGTTAGTATTTTGAGGATTTCAGCTTTTATTTCAGCTGCTGCGTCATTGATCCTGTCCTAAACAAACGTGGTGCCCAGATTAGCAGAGTAGCTGTTGGGTTCCTAGCTATCAGAGGACAAATACCCTTTTGTTGGTTTAGTGTTTATTGTACGTGTGGGACTAGTTTAAAAATGGACTCTGTGTTTTTAAGGGATTTCTTAAGGTCCTGTAAACTCCTGTAAACACATTTTCCCTCTGTATCTCTGCGTCCGTGCAGACTGGACCCATCCCTCTGCAGTATCTGGTCAAACCCACCCGGAAACGCCGGAGGCCGTCCCAGTCTGCTGCTCAGGGCCACTCCGACGGCGTCAACACCAGCCCAACGTCGGAGAGCGACTCTCAGAGCGACAAAGTCCACAGTCCCGCTGCCGCTCAGCCGGCCCGAGCCTCCTCTCAATCCAGCCCGGCGTCCCACAACCTCTCTCCCGCCATCCAAAGCTCCAACGGTACCACTGTGTCCAACAACGCTCAGCGACACGCCCTCTCCTCCAAACAGGCCGCTCGGAAGGTGACTGTCAACGGCACGAGCTCCGGGGCCAGCAAAGAGGAGGCGAGGGGGGGCGACAAAAGCGGCCTGCCTCCCACGACCTAACGCGTGCGCACACGGCGGCGAGGAGGACACTGTTTGAATTGCTTCCTTGTTTCTTTGTGCAGAGCAAAGACAGCTCGGGCCTTCGTCCTTCTGGAAATGCGGGAGGCAGATTTGTGTTATCTTCCAGCAGGACAGACTGAAACGTGCAGCCAAATAGACACTTGTATGTATGTGCGTGTGCGTGCGTGTTTATGTGTGTTAGACTAGAACAGTGCACACATACAAACTGTACAGTATGTATCAAATGTGA
Source organism: Haplochromis burtoni (assembly GCF_018398535.1). Lineage (NCBI taxonomy): Eukaryota > Metazoa > Chordata > Actinopteri > Cichliformes > Cichlidae > Haplochromis > Haplochromis burtoni. Next base: position 1,329,527 of record NW_024582396.1, read on the forward strand.
GCATGTGTGCGTACATATGTATAAACTTATCTTTTATACAAGATATTGTAATCGTTTTGTATTGTACACGCAGTGGGTCTGTTTCATTTCCATAAGCATCGATTTGGCCTCCGTGAAACTTGAGACAAAATGCTGAAAGGCATTGCAGTGCGGCTCACTGCTGAAGCTGGATGTAAAGACGAGGAAGAGAAACTCTTGCTTTAAACAGTCAGACGTGTCAATAACTGCTGTATAAGTGTCCAGTATAAGCAACAGCTCATCAGGTAACACATGCTCATTAAACTGTTGATGCACTTTGTTACGGTCACTTCACACAAACCGACAAGTATTTTCCCGACAGGAGAAGCATTAATATTTACAGAAGCACTACCAAGCTGTTTGTCAGCGTTCTTTCCTTCATGGCAGTCGAAGAACTCAAAAGGGATTTTTGAATATTTGGCCATGTATGTTGTAGTTCCATGCATTCCAAGCATTCCTTTGATTTTTTTTTTTCTTCTTTCCGTTCAACAATGATGCTTTGTTTTTGTTTTTTTCCAATTACAAAAAAGCAGCCATATGTGCATGTTTTAGGTCAATAAAATGTTTACTTACTAGGTTTTTCTGACCCGAGTGTCCTGTTTATGCTCCAAACAAATGTTTGCTTGACATCCATCCCGCCGACTCGTTCTCATTGTCCTCCTGAGAAGAATCAGACCGCCTTCCTTCATTTTAACGTGGTGTGAATTAAATGTTTGGCACAGCTGCATTATAAACAACTACAGCTGTATTTTATCATCTGAGATGTAACAGTGCTCATTACATTTTTTTTTTTTTTTTTCAAAATATTTAGGGCGACTTCTAATTAAATTCACAACATGGTGCAAAGTGGCAGGACAGTTTTTTTTTGTTTTGTTTGCTGTATTTAATCATTGCTTTGAATGCAGGTCCTTTCTGAGTGGGTACTCTAGCTTCCTCCCACAGTCCAGAGACGAGCAGTTCGTGGGGTTAGGCCAGGGGTGGGCAACTCCAGGCCTCGAGGGCCGGTGTTCCTGCATGTTTTAGATGTGTCCTTGAACCAACACAGCTGATTTAAATGGCTAAATTACCTCCTCAACATGTCCTGAAGTTCTCCAGAGGCCTGGTAATGAACTAATCATGTGATTCAGATGTGTTGACCCAAGGTGAGATCTAAAACCTGCAGGACACCGGCCCTCGAGGCCTGGAATTGCCCACCCCTGGGTTAGGCTCACTGGTGATTATAAATTGCCCGTGGGTGTGAATGTGAGTGTGAAGTTTCATTGTGTTAACCCTGAGGTTAACAGGAGAAGATGGATGGATGGATGACAGCTGTGGAAATGAAAGCAACACTCGATCATCTCAGTATAACACAAGGTCAGTTACACTTTAGGAACGACAGTCTGTCCAGTAGGAACGATCAACTTTTGTGAGTCTTTGTCACTATTGGTAGCAGGAGACAATGTCTGAGCATGCTCCTGGATGGACAGTGCTATTTGGTAGCATCAGATGCATAACATCTGAGAAGTACTCAGTTAGATTCAGGACTGGGGACCTGATCCCATTCTCCTGGAGTCTGATAGTCTAGTCAGAAACGTGTATGAGCAGCTTGCTGTAGGTCACTTTGTAAAGCTCTGGTAGTGCTCCTCGTGAGCAGATACCAGTCCTGCTGCTGGGTTGAAGCTCTTCTACATCGCTCCTCGCATCTGTTTACTGGTATCTCCTTCATTGTCTTGAAACTGTGCTGGAGACAGAAACCCCGTGATGGCTCGTATAGATGTGCCATCATGGAGCAGCTGGAAAACCTGTGCAACCTGAATTGAGTGCAGGTACTGTCTCATGCTATGAGTAGTGAGAAGGACCCCAGCAAAATGCAAAACCAGAGAAAAATTAGGAGGGATAACCAGACAGCAGTGATCTGTGAGCCTTAAGTGGCTCATCTTGTTCTTGCCTCTTCAGTGCGCCTTTTTGGAATGTGTTCTCTAACTGGAGAAACTGATATCCTGAAGGGGCAGGATATGGGGCCAGAGCTGCTTTAGCAAAAGTCCTGTTAAACAGATTTCCCAGCTAGAGCCATGAGAATGACATTTGTATTATTATTTAAAACCTTAACAAAGACATCAGCTCAGAGTACAGACTGCCCTGTTTATTTTTACTTTACATACACCATTCAAAAGTTCAGTGGAAAGAAGAGAGTGACTTGTCTCTGTGGAGTGAGCAGTGTGGGCTAATGACTGTCACAGCCTGCCACCAACTCCAATTTCATCTCATGGACACAAAACTGGAGCTTCAAAATCAAGGCCAGCGTAGCACTGCATCCCAACTTCTTCATGGACCGCCTGCCGGGTTGTTTCCGCAGGAATCTTAATATTTGGCCTTCGATTAGCTAAATACCCCCAGTATAAACTGCTCGCTGTTTTACCGTAAAGTCATCCTAATGTGACTGCAACAGTGTCTTTGTCATGAAAGTCGAACTGATGAAAACACTGACAGGAAACGCACCCCCCTCCACCCTCAGGACTCTGCTGGTTCATGTAGCGGAGCAGACGCAATGAAGTCCTGCTTGTGCGTGCCGTCGCAGTAGGGCGGGTTGCTTGTGTGTTTGCATCCACACAACCAAACCGAGGCGTCTTTCTCTGGGACGAAGCGTAGCGGGGAGAGGCCCTGGGCTCGGGTTTTGTGGCTTCCATCACAGAAAGGCTGAAAGAAATCAGAAATCAAACCCCAAATAATGCTGGAACGCTCATTTAGACAAGAAACAATGTGTAAAACTACTGTTTTAAATTTATTTACAGAAAAAAGCTTTCAGCGTTATAAATGGATCGGATAGTTTTGGAATTATGAAACCAATAAATCTGAAAATAATCTGAAACTTTACTCTTTAAAATGTTAAAATTTATTTTTTCTTAATTTATTAAACAAAAAACAAAGCAACATTTATGTTTACGATGCTGAGATAATGACTGAATAAAACACCCGTGAAGCTGCCATAGGCTCCAGCGTGAACCCTGAATTTGACCAACAAAAGAAAGCGAATGATTGTGTAGGGCAGGGGTGTCCAACTCCAGTCCGTGAGAGCTTCTGTCTTGTAGCTTTTAGATGCATCCCTACTCCAACAAAGCTGGATCAAATTATTGGATTACCTCTTCAGCATGCCATCAAGTTTGGCAACAGCCTGGTAACAAGCCATTCATTTGATTCAGGTGTGTCGCAACAAGGATGCATCTAAAAGCTGCAGGACCTGGAGTTGGACACCCCTGGTGTAGGGATTCACCTGCTTCCTGCTGTGCCCACAGGTGCACCACGAGTAACGCTTCCCACCAACCAGCTCCACCTTGAAAGGCTTCTTAGCTGGGATGACTGGTTCAGGAGGAAGTGTGGACAGCTTGACCTGAGGAAGAGGCAAACTTCTTTTAAAATACATTAAGCCAGTTTATTAGGAATACCATCCAATGTGGTGGGGGCTTGATTTTCACTGTCTCTGTGTTAGTTTGTTTCCTCCTCATCAGCCTTGGCTTCAGCTATCCTTCCTGGGTACACTTATGCATTCACACATATAAAATCTCCACTTACATAAACAAGCAAGCTCTCATACTGATATTACTGAAGTTCATAGAAGGCTACAGGCCTTGAGGGTACATACAATGCTGCTCAAAATTCATATTAAACCTACAGTTCCCCACGTGATTTCTATGTTAGTGTAAGAATGCCTGTAGACTAATTAAAATCTAACCAATGAGGCCTCTAACCTCCATTAAAGCAGCTGGAGGAGCTGCGATGTCAAACATCTGTTTTCCATTTCCAGTTTGGGGAAAATAAAAATACAAACTTGGCTCTGCGTGAGTTGGTTAGCTTAAATGTGGTACAGTTTCTCCAGTGCATTACTTTTTAATGTGTGTGAAAACAAATGGCCCGTTAACAGTGCAGCAGCAGTCTGCATCACATTTAGAGAGGCTAACATGTGCAGCGGTTACCTTGGAGGCTGCCGTAGCGGCTAACCAAGGGTGCCTGAAGGTGAAACTGATCCATTTGGGCTCTAATTTGGTCACCACCGTGTTCATGTTTCCTCTGACAGCTGAAGGAAGATCAGCTTCTGACACCAGCTGACCAGCAACAATTTAAGAATCACGCGACAAACGTTGGAGACAAGTACCGCAAGCAAGGAGAGTCAAACGGAGACAGAAAAGCAAAACATAAACTCGGAGACGCAAGACAGCTAACTGAAGCTGCTAGCGTCCTCAACAGTCACGTGTTAATAGCTCAACCAATCACCGGGCACATGTCGGAGAAAGGCAGACTGAATGGAACTGATTTGGACATATGGAGGACCAAAATTGAAGTATAATGTATAGATTTATACATTATTTTACCAATATTTATAAGTCACAAGCTTTGAAAATATGAGCTATGCTGTAAGTATGTAACAAAATTTTAAAAACAGCAGAGAATAGGATGTATTTTTTACTCTCTTGAATGAAATCCTTCTGTGATTCAATGAAACACAGAAAAAGATGAAATACAATAACACGTACAAACAACTAAATTTATTTAGGGACAGAAGAAAGAAGCTAACACAATTAATAATATCAATTTAACCTATATACAAAATAAAGACTAAAAAAATACATGCTACTATTAATAAATTGCGTCCCCTTTTTTTTACTATTATTTTTATTTTATTTTTTAAGTACACGTCAAAAGCAAACTAGACAATGTAAAATTAAACTAATAATAATACCAATAATTATAAAATAATCCCAAATTTTATTTGAAAATGTCAGATAAATAGTTTGCAAAATATAGTTCAGCAGATCATGTAGAGAAACTTTACACGAAATACACAATTGTGTCAAAACCTGGAGCGGAAGAGCAACTAATCTGTTTCTAAACGAAACTTTTAAAAACTATTCCTACAGAGATGCAGCTTCAGATTCCAGAAGATAGTTTATTGAAATACAGTTTCAAAAGCCTCTCCACAGGTTAACCCTTAACAAACGACTTGAACAAAGGTGCCATACACAGAAAGGCCTTCAGGGGGCGCAGGTGCTCTCCGTCTCCAACTATACTCAGAGCTTTATGTAGAAACTCTTGGGACAATATCAGCACACACACACATCTTAGACAAACACTGATCATTTGCTCTCGAAACAACCTGTGTTGTGAGACAAATGTGTAAATTTCTAAAGTATATGAAGCGTCAATGTGACCAAAAATAATGTTTTAGTACGATATGTGTGATATTCCCATGTTTAATGTTTACTATGAGATAACTTTCCTTTGGCTGAACTGGTCTAATACACTGATTAACTGAAGATTATTGAGTAAATCATAATAATGGTACTCTTCAAAAATAATATTTCAAATAAAATGGGTCAAAGGGCAAAATATTAACGATTATACTTTCCACACAAAACACTTCAGAGTGCAGGTCAAAGTGGATATACTAAAAAAAATTTAACAAAGCTTTAGATAGAATAAACAAGGCTGACTGATTATTATTTTCTTATTTTGAGGATTAGCTCAAAGCCAAAGCAGATAAATAGAATATAGCTGCCTTTTTCAAAATTATTTCATAGTGTCAGATTTCATGTGAAACTAAACAAGCAAAATATCATATTTACCAAGTTTATTGCATTTGACCTCAAATAACAACACAGAAATTGTATTTAACATACAATGCTGTTTCTATCTGACAAAAGCAGGGGCGGACCAAGAAAAATATTCTTAGGGTGGCATGGAAATCTAATGGGGTGGCAAAATCAAAACCTTTTTAAAAAAAAAAACCCAAAATAAACAACACATATGCAGATTCAAATGCAGTAAGTATACACGTTTCATATAAATATAGTCTTAATTATTTTCTGTAGCCCACATGATTAAACATTTCAGTTACTTAAAATGTGATTTTATGTACTGTATAACCTTTATAATAAATATATTTATAAATATATTGCTGCACCACATTTACACACACAAGTCTAACTTAAGTTTCACTGTTTTTTGTTAGACAAAAATCAAATTGTTACATGGTTAAATTTTTAAAATTGTTTGCGCTATGGTGCTAATGGTGGTGGTGGTGGGGGGGACACTATGCAATGTATTCAGTTTTAGAATAGCCAGGCTCAAAGTGTTAATGCTATCTTATCTGTTAATAAACAACACTGTCATATGCAAAACTAGGGTGGCACTATGGGTGGCAAGAGATCATTTTAGGGTGGCACAAGCCACCCCATGCCACCCTTCTTGATCCACCCCTGGACAAAAGCAGTAATCTGACTGTGACTCAGTACCACACTGGATAAACTGAATACAGCACTGATGAAATTAGCTATTGTGATTGGTCCGTTCAATGAGTAATTCAGTGGAGTTAAAGATCTTCACACAAGAAAAAAAAGTCTCCAAAAGCCTCCATAAAAAGAAGAAAAACATTTGTAATTTTTATTTGGACAGCACCAAAAGCAGATTTACAAAAACACATAATGCACATGGTTTAACCTTCTCCTGCCTACCCGTTACGTTTTATCATGTGCATACAAGAATACATTTTAAAGCCAACACACTAGACTTTCAAAGGTTACCAAAACTTTAGTAGAAACTCCTCTAAGGGGCCGACTCAGGAGGTCTGGAGTCACGCAGGAGGTGTTGGAAATGCTGCCTCAGGTGATGTCATTGTGACATTAACACAAAGTTTTCCCACAAAGCATTTTAATGGAATATATACTTGTCTGAAAGGTTAACATACAAAAGCAGTTTATAACAACAAAAACTCCATCTGATTTACCCAAAACAAACAAAGCAGCATTACATGATTTTAATATAAAAAAATATGATTTTTTTTAACCTGATAAAACTATTGGATAACATGATTATGATGCATCATTTCCTGTAAGAAGACATCATTTAAAGATGCCTTTCAGATACTTCACTACATCCTGGTAGATGACTTTGAGGTGCGAGCCATCGCAGTACGGAGCGTTTTTGGTTTGCTTGCAGGCACACAGCAGGACTGTCCTGTCTTTCTCGGGGGTGAAGCGAAAAGGAGAGATACTCGGAGCTTTTTTCGTGTGAGTGCCGTCGCAGAAAGGCTGAAGAAGAGGAAAAAAAGCGGGTTGAAGACACAAACTTGAAACTTACTTTTATTAGCCTAAAAATGACAGGATGCATGTGCCGCAGACGTATGGCAGTAAGCAATCACTGTGGATGAACCCGGCTATAAGCTGCTAATAAGACAGACTGAAAGGTCTCCTGCTGTCGCTCCTCAGCTGACACATTAGGACTTTGAAACTGTGGACTGAAATTGGTTGTTGCTGGTGAGCAGTCTTCATCACCAGTGATGATCCCTGATACAGAACTGAGGTCAGTTTTAAGTAAAAGTTGACATTTTTGCTCTCTGTGAGGTTAGAGGTCACATGGTCCTCCACTGAGGGGTCCAGAGGTGCCCGAGAGACGGGCCAAATTCAACCCAGATAAATCGAAGTGATCACATCTGTGCATGGTTAGGTTTTTCATGCCGTTTAAACATCAGTCAGGTGTTTATCATAAAGGAAAGGATCACGTGTAAACCAGAGGGTCTTTTCTTTATTTTCCTGGACACACTGAAATGAAAGCACAAAGCCCAGACACCGACGATGGATTAGAGTTAATCCAGTTTCCTTTATGTTACTGGGACCTCATCAAGCACCAGTTGGTCTCAACCAGCACGGTGCTTCTTAAAGCGTGGCTTTCAGACGGGTGGGAACGTAAACAGGAGTAAATGAGGCGAAACTCTACGTGATTGATGAGCTGCATTAGCTTTTACCCCAGATGACCCTCCAGCCCCAAGTGTCTCTGAAACCTGAGCCTCACCTGCTTCTTGCTGTGGCCACAAGCGCACCAGGCGTAGTGTTTTCCAGCAGACAGCTTCACCCTGTAGGGAAGCCGGGCGGCAGGAACTGCCTGGGTCGACTCCAGACAGCACTGAACCTGGGGCACAAAGTGAGACACAAACTTAACTTATCGTCCACACTAATGGATACCACAACATCCTGCAGTGACACATCCCGTGTGGTCTAGGCCAAAACACAACTCCAGGCTCTCAGAGGGCTGTTTGAATAACAATCAGAGTGATGGAGTGCTGCCTCACATGACCCGAGGCATTCGCAATCACACAAACTCCTTCAGGTTTACTTTGAGAACACAAATTAAAAACGTATGTTAAACTTGTTTTGCTTACATCACAACATTACACTGTAATCGCTGTGATGTCACTGTTTTGGTTCCACTGGATAAAAAACTCAAACAAATGAATAATAATGTAAAAACTTTGAATAAGTGGGTCTACATTTTTACACTCAAGCTTAACCCCACCCCCACCCCACAAAGAAAAAGAGGAAGTGGGACTGGGAAGTCAGATTAGTGCTTTCTGATTATAGTTTAAGTTTTTTAACCTCTGGAGCTGAAAAATGAAGCCAACCCAGACTGTCACAAACTGCAGTTCCTCTGAAGTCCTCTAAAAGATGGACAGTCACCATGGCATCGCCTGTTTTGAAGTCTCAAGCGGAGCGGTTGCTTTCAGACGGTAAAGGTGACCAGAAATGACTAAATGTGATGTCATCAGCATGACCTGAAACTAACCTCTGAGCCCATAAACTCAATATGAGAGAGCTTATTAAGGTCATAGAGCAAAGAGTCGCTCTCAGATAACCAGGGTCTCCCCCTGGCTTTTTGGAAAGCTGAGTTCATCTTTAGTGTCACACGCAGGCCTGATTACAGCCAGACCAGCTGAATCCAGAAATCACTTAAACAGAACCAGAAGTGAAGCAGGAGAAAAGCTCTCATAGAGCAATACATCATGCCACGATCTACAGAAACAGAAGAAACAAAGCCATTGACATGTATCAGTGTGGAAAGGGTTACAAAGCCATTTCTGACAGAGTCCAGTGAATCACAGACTCATCCAGGAGGTCACAGGAGAAACCAGAACAACATCTGTGGAACCGACTTGCCTCAGTGAAGTTTGGTATTCAACAACAAGAAAGAGACTGGGTGAAAAGGAGGGCTCCACGGAGAAAACCACTGCTGACCGAAAAAAAAACATCTCGACCACCCACAAGAGTCTTGGGAAAATAATTGTGCGGACTGACGAGATAAAAGCAGAACTTTTTGGAAGGTTTGGGTCCTGTGACATCTGGGATAAATAGCATTTCATTAGAAATGGTAAATGGCCTGTATTTGTATAGCGCTTTACTAGTCCCTAAGGACTAGTCCTAAGGACCCCAAAGCGCTTTACAGAACCAGTCATCCACACATTCACACACTGGTGATGGCAGCTACATTGTAGCCACAGCCACCCTGGGACGCACTGACAGAAACCTGACGGACACTGGTGCCACCACCAGTAGGCAACAGGTGAAGTGTCTTGCCCAAGGACACAACGACCGAGACTGTCCAAGCCGGGGCTCGAACCGGCAACCTTCCGATTACAAGGCGAACTCGAGCCACAATTGCCCCATTAGAAGAACATCAAACCAACAGTCAAACACGGTGGTGGAAGTGTGATGGTCTGGGGATGCTCTGCTGTTCCAGGACTACTCGCTGTGACTGCTGGAAGCATGAATTCTGCTTTCTACCAGGAAATCCTGAAGGAGAATGAATGAAGCAGGACAACCATCCAAAAACCACACCAGCAGGTCCACCTCTGGGTGGTCTAGTCAAAGTCTGGCCATATATCTGATTAAGGTTATCCTAAATCATCTCATGCTGGAAACCCCCAAAAGTGTCTGAATTAAATCAATTCAGCAAAGATTGGTGGGCCAATTTAGGGGGCGGTTACTCCTTTACACAGGGCAGGTGAGTTTGGAAGAAATCCTCATTTAATAAGTGCATTTTGTTTTTACTCTCGTTATCTTTGACTAATATTAAAATGTGTTTGATCTGAAACTTTAAGTGTGACAAAAATGCGAAACACTAAGACGTCGAGAAGGGAACGACTGCTCCGCATCCATCCTGATGTTTTATAACTCCAGTGCGTGCACGTGAGGGGGACCAAGCCCTCACGTGCTGTACCTGCAGGTTGACTCTCACAGAGCATCGGGGCTAAAGGTGACTGAAGGAGGGCGCGTCAGGTTGTTTGTTTGCACAGAAAAAAAGAGAAAGAAATCGGGAAATGTCGGCAGTCTGCTCCGTGGATGTCCCACCGTGACTCAGCATTCTTTAAATACGGCCGCAGCAGCAACGAGAGCAACACGAACAGCTGATAACACAATAATTAACACGAACACTCGGCAGGCAGACTCACTGTGGGAGAATAAGCAGCCAGGAGGAGCTGAGGTCGTCGGAAGGTCTGCGCACCTCCTCTGCGCATGGCGACTACAAACCGGGCTGTGTTCATGCTGCTGCGGGCCGCTTGTACTCCAGCTCCTGATGCTCCTTTAGAGGAAATCCGCGCACAGCTGGTCCACAAAACTTGAACCGACTTCAGTAAAAGTTACAATATGGCTGACAATGCAAGCTGATTGGGCTGTAAAAGCCTCCCCGCGATGAGGACACGCCCCCTGTCTCACCGCTCCTCCTCCTCAACTTCCTCCCACGCGCTGCATCCATCGTTATATCGCTCATAGCTGCAATAAATAATAATGTACACACCAGTCGTTAATGAATGACTGACTGCTTCATTACTCAGATATCAACCCTGAATGCGTGGAAGTCCACTAGCGCATTTTTTTAAAAGAACACACATGAATGACTTAAACTAGTGAAGAAATCACATATGTGAAGATGACATCAAAAGCTTTTTATTTCCAAGTGAAAACGAGATTCCACATTAATGAGAGTAAATTTGTTTTTTGGTCTTTTAAAATATATACATTTCAGGGATTTTTTCTGCACTTAAATAATTTTCATTAAAAACGTGTTTTTAATGTGGGGACATCAATCATATAACCATAATTTATATTTTCGTTTATCTATGGGCAGAAAAAATAGAAATAGTAAGCACGTAAGTAGTAAGCTAACACAGACTTGGATCGGTCATGTTTAGTGACCCCCCACATCCTGATGGGCAAAGAAAGTCAGTATTAGTAAATATTTTATTAACGTTCACAAACCATTATGTTACATGACTCTTATGAAGTCTAAAGCTTGCCTTATTAAACAGATATAAAAAAGGTTATTCAGTATGTCAAAATGACATAATAACTTTATATAATTGTTTTCACGGTCTGATAATAGCATCATGATGATGCAGTGCTTATGTTGGTGTGTATGTGCATGTTCTCCCTATAAATATGATACGTATTATGAGATTAATAAAGGATGAATCCTCACATAGACCCAATGAAAGGGGAAACATTTTCAGACTAAGAGTAATAAATAAATAAATAAATAAGTAAAATAAAAAAGTTTTAAAAGCCACGCAGAGGTCACCAGACTTACTTTCCAAACGTTGCGTGAGGTGAAAAAAAATTCAATATTTTTGAACAACGTAAACGTCATTAAATTGGAGCCTAAAATCACGTGGTGCTGATGAAACCACGCAAGGTTCGATTTCCGATCCCTTTTTATTTCTTGTTTGCTTTTCTGGTAAAACTTTACAGACTCGGTGTCCTTTCACAACGCCGACGATGAACAAACCTTCCCGTGAGGTCCGGTAGAGTCTCAGTGATGCTGGACATCACGACTGGTTCAGAAAGCAACAGCTTGGAGTCTTACTGGTTCAACAGATGACACCACATAAACGTGGGCCCTCATTTTACCACTGGTATTAATCAAATGGCCAACTGGGTGTAACCCCAAACTTCATACCAGGACTGCTGACCCCTTAAGAGTCAAACCCACATCCTTAGATCCTCATGCAGGGCCCTTCTGACTGCAAGCTTAGTCTAATTTTGCCATCAGGACTCATCGAACTGAGGACATGAGGCTCGCAGAAACCCTAAAATCCTTTAAAGCACGTCTTGAAAGTCATTTTAATTGTCTTCCCATTTTAACATGAATAAATCAGTTCATTTCTAATAAACCTCCAAAAAAGGTGAACTTTTCATAAACTTTACAGCACGTTAGAAAGCATTTTTCTTTACTTTCTGTATTTCTCATAGTGGTGTAAAGTCAATGTGTTCACTTTACCTGAAGTCGATTCCTTTACGGTGAGTAAAATACACCCACAGTTAAATCACTCGACATCCAAGAGAAAATGTCAAAGAACTCAGTAAAATACATTTATTGACAAAAAAAAGTTGTCTTAATCTGTCCTTTTAATTTTACACACAAAAATATCAAAATACTTTACAGGGATTTTAATCTGAATATCGTCAAATTTGCTTCAATCGATTCTCTCAAACAAATACACTGTACAATGACAACGTGCTTGTCCTTTTTAAATTCAGTGCTCATTTCATTTCCTTTTTTTTTCTCTTCAGGGAACAATGCATTTAAAATTATGCATAGCTATTACTTGGTATTTAGCGATACATTTGAGAGACATCACTGCATTTCATGCAATTCATATCCCGATAGTTAACTTTGCCGTCCATCAGACGTCACTCGGAGCCAGGTGCTTAAATGTTGCAATACATAAAAGATACACAGTACGACATTCATAACATGAATTATCTTTACCCAAACTTCAAAGCTTAAAAGAATGAATGTGTTTTTACACAAACATATTAAAGTATACAACTCGGATCTCAAAAAAACAAACAAACAAACAAAAAAAACATTTTACAATTGGGCCAAAGCGCCCCAGTGCAACATGAGAAAGAAACTGTTTCAGAAATCCCTCGCGCCGCTCTGCAGGCGATCGTGTGGTCGCGCTGGTCATACTTGGTAAATTGCAGACCTCCCAGCAGGAGTCACGTTGGCTCATGTCTTTGTCAACATTCTCCTTCTGTCATTGCTACAGTATTTATCACCAACCATTGAGCTGCGTGAAGCTTCTGATGTCTACATGAGCTGCTAACAACATAATAAAATAAAATAAAAATAGATATCACATGTATGGGAGTTCATGTTCAAGACTCCAAACAGAGTGACAAATGAAGGAAGGAGGAAATTAAATAATCCCTTCATTTGAGGGCGAAAAAGGTGAAATGGTGACGAGCCTTTGTTAGTAAAACTGAGCTAAGCGGAGGTGTTGCTTCATAAAGTGGAAGGAAAAGCTTATTAGGGGAGACCAGGGACACCTGTAACACCCAACGCTAATGTATCCAATCAGAAAGCTAGGGCGTCGACACGCCGGCAGGATTAACGAGCTCGTGTCCAAATTGTTGCCTTTTGTCTATTTTAATGCTGCGCAGAAAGAGGAAACGCAGATCGTTCAGTCATGCTACATTAGAGCATCATTTTGACACAGAAGGAAGGAAAGCTAGAAGATGAAGTTTTAAAAGTCTTCTCAAAAAACACATCAAACGTCTAGTTTCTGCTCGTCTACACCACAGACGATAAACTGGTGCAGTTTTAATTGAAACTGCAACATATGTCATGTTTTTGATGCAACTATTTTGTGAGTTGTGAAAGAAAATGTAAAAAACCCAAAATGCCACAGCTGCCCCCGGTCGCCCTGCAGCCTCCCTGTTTCCTACATCGATTCTGTTTCTGCAGCACTTTCATTACGAGCGGTTCAAACTGCTGTGCAGATTCTCTACAAGTCCTTTTTCTCAGGTCTCTGAAGCACAAACAACTCAAAAACATTCCAACACAAAACGCACAATAGAAAATGCTTTGACACTTTAGTCACCACTATACGCTTCACACGTTTTTCCACTGTTGAAATTATCAGTCAGCTATCAAAAGTATATAAATGGGCTTAGGAAGAGTGCTTTCGTCGGACAACGTGACCCTCCGTGTACCCGCAATAAAAAAAACACGTTATCAAAGAAAGACGAGAAGAGAGTGAGCCTTTGGGCTCGTGGTTTCCTCTGTAAATCTAACATCATTAAGGCATTATCTATCCAGTATTGCTAAAAGAACAGCTAGTTGGTGGACACGAAAGGAATATCTATGTATGACAGTAAAAGACTGACACTTCAGGACAGGAGTGCAAAATACTCAGAAAAATCAAAAACCTGTTAGTCCCTAGCGACCTATGAAGTACCGAGCATCCTTTAGAAGGTACTGTGTTGATGGCTAATTTGCTCTGTTAGCTACTAACATGCAAAGTGCACACTTGTTTAGGAAAAAACTATTAATTTCTTACTTACAATTTCCAAATGTTTGGTTTCGTCCGCTTAATCTCGACAGCAACTAGAAGGATATAAAAGTCTTGAGAAACTCTGGTGGTGGTCTGGAACAAAACCCGGGGCTCGCCCGCAGACGATGGCGGCTTTCTGGACACGCAGGTGCTGTGTCATTTTTACATTTACATGAGTTAATACCTTAGAGCAAACACCAAGATATCTTTTTGGTGGGCATTTTATATCCAGTGAAGGCTATTGTGGTAATGAGTCTGCACAAAAGTCAACAATGAAAAATACAAAGTCTGAGGTAATAACTAGCTTAATGTCGAAATGCCACTAACCACACATCAAAAATGATTGTATGTTGATCCTTTACATAATAAGTGCCCGTGAGAGGCTTCACATATAGAAGATCTGGATGAAATTGAGTGGGGTGAACACAAAGGGAAGACACAATATCGAGGAAGACAGTTGAGGTTGCAGGAAGTGGCAGAAGTCCGCTTTTTTTTTTTTTTCTTGCTTTTTTTCCTCGCTGACGCACTGAATGGAAACTCTGGAGGGAATTCATGAACAGTCAGTGCTTGGGAGGTCAGAGAAGAGAGACTCAGACCTTCGGTTCATGAACTCTGCCTTCATCAGCAGCCCCATTGGTCTAGCTAACAAATTAGTGCAATTTAAGAAGAGACCACTGTATTCATGCTCTCTGAAAGCTGCCTACACACAAAAAAACCCTATGAGAAGAACCTCTGATATCAAGAATTTCAAAACACGAAAAACTTCACCTTGACATTAAAGTCCATCCTGTTGTACATTCATAAAAGAGGGCTTAAGATAAAGACGACAGAGAAGGAGAAAGTCCTGGAAATTTGACCTCTTCAAGGCGGCACGTCATGCCTGATGTTTTCATCGGAGCTGCTCGCGTGTTGTGGAGAAACATCAGCCATTCTTGTCTCCACCTTTCTCTCCAGTAGCCTGAAAACACAGAGAGCAGAGGGTTTCCAGCACATCTTCACCTTCATCTGAAGTATAACAGGATGTCCAGATATGGGCGAAATAAATGTGGACTTGAGGCCACTACACCCCGAGCGCGTAGCTACATGAAATTCAGAGTTTTTCAGATGCGAGCTTGTTGCGGAAGCGCCTTCGCACACTGACAAAAGTCTGTATGAGGTTTCGTGGTTTGATCCAGGAGCTGAATCTGTATCACGGCCGCTTTCATATGCATTTCATGATGTCAGCGGGTCAGTTCGAGCTCTCGTTGGCAGAGTTGGGATCACGTCTGAGGAGGCAGAGAAATGATTTCAGAGAGCCGACTGACCGGAGCAGCATGGAGCTGTGTGTGAAACTGTACTATTTAACCACACGTAGTAAAGTATATACAGCACCAGTGCACGTTTTGAGCTGCACTGCTAAATGGAGTGCTTTGATTGGTCAGATCTTTTTATTCACATATGAAAAATCGAGCTTTGATATAAATGCAGAAAATTTGTGAGTGTGAATGTAGGGTAGGAATAGGACAAATATTTGTAAAGACATAAAATATTCGCATGGATTTTAAGCGGATTTTAAGGACTTGTGGGACGTGTTACCGAGGTGGGTGGAACATTTTAGATTTCAGCTTCTCTTCATTAGCTCCAGAGCTGGATCTAAACGGCTCCATCTTATCTTAAAGACCTCGTGGTATCGTATCACCCCAACAGAGCACTTTGCCCTCAGACTGCAGCTTACGTGTAGCTCTTTCTAAAAGGAGGATCTGAGGTAGAGCCTTCAGCTTTCAGGCACTCTTCTGAGGAACCAGCTACCAGTTTCCTATGAAGCTTGAAAAGGAAAGCGACTGGACTTCTTCAAGTTCTGCTCCGTAAATTACCCGGATGACTGAGAACCTACACAGACACAGCTCCCAGTTTGGATTTAGGAGACAGGCACCCTGTCTACTTTTAAGACCAGGCTTGAACCTTTTTGATAAAGCAGATCGTTAGAGCTGCATCAGGTGACCCTGAACCTTCCCTTAGATATGCTACAATACGCTAAGGCTGCTGGAGGACTTTCCCACGATGCACTGAGTGTTTCTCCTCTTCTGCCCATGTGTTTATATGGCACTACTTCATGTCATTAACTTTTATCTACTCTCTTGTCAATGATTGATAAAAACTCTTGGAAGTGAGCTGCTGAGTTTCTTGGTTCCTGGAGTTTTTCAGGAGGACAATCACGAGTATTACTCACTCTGGGTTTGTGAAGCGTGTTCTCCTGCAGCCCGAAGAGCCCGCCTCCTTGGCCTCCCTGCAGGGGGGAGGCTGTAGCTGAGGACAGCAGGTTGGGTGACTGGGCAATCATGGGTGAGTTGGGGGTGGAGGTGAGAGCTCCTGTCAGCGTGAGGCGCTGCAGCTCCCGCTGACGCTGCTGCTGCAACATCTGGCACACCAAGGCCTGCTGCTCCTGGAGGAGGATGAGAGGAGAGCGGCTTTAAGGGACGAGCAGAGAAAAGGCGCTGATGGGGGTTTGTGTGGGGGCTGACAGTGCTGGGAGTCTGTAAACGCCGAGCAGAAGCGGCAGACCGTCACCAGGGGGCAGTGTTGGACATAATGCTACTCTTGTTCACCTGTGTGTATTTGCCGGTCATGTAGCTCCTGCTGGGAATGACAGCGTGGACAAAGAGCGTCTCTATGTTCAAACTGACTGTTAAAAACAATGAAAACTGTCCCTGGAGCCACTGCGTGTCTGTGATCTTTGATGGGGTTTTGCATCTTCTCCTCAATGACCTCCGCTGTTACTCCCTTTCCTGTTTGAGCCATCTGGCCTTCATCACCCTTGAGTTACATGCTTTTAGGCCTTGTAGAGGAGAGCCTCACAAGTGTTTTTCCTTTGAACTGCATTCAAGGATTTCCAGGAAATGCCAGTTTCTGTTTAAGTTTGGGGATATTTGTATAAAACAATCGTACTTTGAACAATCACGCTGCCATAACTGAGCAGCACTCCTCTGTCAGGTTTCCCGGCACCCTCATCTGCTCTGGGTTCTTTAAAGCAGCTTCCATCAAAAATAGCAGAACAGAGCACCCCGACACTTAGAAGAAGTGAAATGCTGAGGCATGTCTGGAAGAGTCCAGCTCAGGTGTCTGGGTAAGGATGCACCTGCGCTTGTCGAATTCAGGGTCAAGTAGTCTAAGCTAACTTAAGAGCAGTGGAGAGCACCCGGGGACAGGAGTGGCAGCGAGTGATTTTTACAGGGTTCCTGCCAGAAGGACAAACAGCTACAGAGGCGAGTGCACTGCCTCGCTCTGCTGTTACTGGATTGGCGTTAGTAACAGACTGATAACTGATAACACACCTTATCTCAGGGAAACCTGGAGCAGTTCACATTGACCGTACTTCTTGTGTGTGAGTGGGAACTCTCACAAGTACGTTTATTTTCAAGCTGCACGTGTTTTATTTTATTTTTTAAAAATTGGACGTAAAAACTGTAAACAAATGTTCAGTCTGTTTCACTGTCGCCTCGTCTAACAGAAAAGTGAAAGTATCCAGTTCCCCGCTGTCTTTAGTCTACTATATCAAAGTACTTATAGTTTACAGTCAAACAGGAAACCCACTGGTTCCTATATTTACAGTGCCTGACTGGTTTGCACCCCACCAAGCTTTCCTCACTTTGCATGTCAAATAAGGGCGGCTGGTTGACTTCGACACAAAACATTATTGTTGGTACAATCTCTTTCTTAACTAACATAATTGAATCGGTTAGTATCTCTATATGAGGTCTTGCTAATGGTTAATATCACAGTATTAATCTCCCAACTTCAAAGTGTGTTACAGCAAGTTCCTGAGTTACAGACAGTAATAAATTCTTTGTAAAAAGTTAGTTTTTACTGAACAGGAGGCGAGTCTAATTTCTGAATGAGTCTAAAAATAACGCGTGAGATTGCCCCTGCTGTTAGCGCTTATTCAAATAGCCCTGATTTGCTCGGTGTTCCCGTCACGACCAAACATCAGAGAGCTGCTCCGTTTCTGAGGCGTGAGCGAGAAAATATTCTGTTCCATAAACATCCTTTTCTTATCCTAAATCAATTTAGGCCCAGATTTTATCGCTGTGGTGGTTCAGTGAGCTAATGAAAGTGTTTATTAATGAGTCGAACCCAGCAGCAAACACCGGAAAAACTGCAGTTCCTCTAATGGCCACTTGATTTCAGCTTACACTCCCAAGTAAGTATGACCGACTTTACAGCATGCAAGTTTTTATTTAAGCATAAAGTTTGCATCTTTAGGGGAATGGCTGCTTTGACTGACAAATTGATGCAATTGGATGAAGCTGCAATAATCAGGCAAATAACATATCTTACTATGTGCTTATACGTACAAACAGACCATCCAAGAAATCTGTGGTTCAGTTTTCACCAGACGAATTCTAGCTTTACTTTGACATTTCTTTATACGTGCCATTTAATTATCAGGTACACGGGTCTGTGCCACGCGCCTCGCTAAACAAGCGTTAGCTGATATGCTTGTTTATCTGTTTCATGACATCATCACACCACGAGTCAGAAACATGTGGCTAGAGAAAAATGTCAGAGAAGCTGTGAGAAAATGTAAAACTCAGAGAGAACGACAGAGCGACGAGGCGAGTGTCCTTACAGGTGTGAAGTTCTGCGAGGTGAGGAACTGCTGCAGCTGCTGCTGCTCGAGAAGAAGCTGCTTCTGCTGCTCTGACAGGAACGGCGACCTGAAACAGATGTTGACATGTGGAAGCACACCTGTCAGAGAGCGCCACCGAGTTTAAATGTTTCTCACAGATTTAGAGGGTCAGTGGGCAGGCACACATGTTCTTGCTAATTTATTAATAAACAGTGTTTATAATCTCCGACGGAGCAAAGACGTGATCATAAATAACTGACGAAACAAATATAGTGGGTCTTTCTTCCTGCCAATCAACTTCAGCTGGCGGTGGTTCTGCTGCAGCCTCGTCACGCTCGCTGTGGCGGCACATGAACCTGCTCCTCTCCACCTGCTGCAAACCTCGGGGTGGAGTGGTCGTCCATCTCACCACAGCTCCTCAGAGCAGGAGAAGAACCACCGACAGCTGCAGTCCATGACAGTCCGCTACGTCCTACTATGGGGAAGACAGGAACGTGGCCAGCTGGTGGCAGAAACACTAAAATTTAAAAATAGGAGTGAGGGGATTCTGCGCTTCAAAAGGATAGAAAAAGAAAAGAAAAAGAAATCACTGAATCCTAAAAAAATCTGAAACAACCAAAGTTAGTTAATTCATTTAGAGGCTCTTGTTTTCTTCTTCTGTGGTTTTTACAGACAGATTTTTTACGTACGGACTCGCACTCTTGGGAAGCTGAAAGCCTTGAGCCAGCGCCAGGGGGTTGAGGGGTGGAGGTTGGGGTCGCAGGGCCGGGAGCGCGGGCTGAGGAGCGTTCTGCACAGGCGACTGGATCACTCCGTTCAGACTGCCGAGCACGCCGTTCACGGCCAGCTGAGGACTTCCCACGATAGACGCCATGAGTCCGCCCACCACGGGCAGTGCGGAGCCGCCGGCCTGAGCGATCGCCCCCAAACCGTCGTTCAACCCTCGATTCAAGCCGTTCAGCAGCGGCTGCCCGAAGGAGGCGGGGCTCTGCTGAGGAGGGGGGGTGCTCTGGAAGGAAAGAGACGAGCTGCTTCGGGACGGACTACCGGAGTGCAGCTCCTGGAACAAACACAAGAGAGCAAGCGAGCAGCTTTTTACTGAGTTTACCGTAAAATTGAGAAAATCTACAAAGAGGCTTAAAAAAGACAAATATACTTGCTAATGGTGCCTGACGGGATTGCACGGTGATTTTGAGACACGAAAGGAACTAAAGTTTCTCACCTCAGACGAGGTAACAAAGGAGGTGTCATTCAGGAAGCAGCTTTTGGGCAGGGGACTCTTATTGGTGCTCAGGGGGTCTAAGGAATGAGAGCCACAATCACAGGGTGAAAACTACCAGGTTTGCACTGAACACCATTTTCTGTACTATCAAAACTGTTCCTACGGTTAATTAACATCAATAAATCATCCGTGTGAGCGGGTGGGGCTGCAAAGGGAGGATGAAGGAATGCAGCTTAAAAAAAATAAAAGAAGGCGATGGGATTTATGTGCCCTGAAGTTCGCTTATGAAAGTGGACAGAGGAGCTTAATCTGACCTTGGGTGGATGACAGGAAGTTGATCTGGGCGGACGTGTGCATGGAGCCCTGGGTGGAGTGAAGCTGTGGAGGGAAAGGCACGGCCAGCTCCGTGTTGAGCAGCTGCAGTCGCTCCTTCTTGGCCGTCAGGCTGAGGATCTGGTCCTGGAGCCGCTGGTTCTCCTGCTGCAGGGAGTGCAGCGACTGGAGCATCTCCATAACTGAGGGGACAAGAGGACACGCCACACTTCAGTCCAGTGTTTCCTACCATCTTCAAAGAGGCACACACTATTTTAAATTAATTATTAAATAATGGAGCTGGTGATGCTAGTCTGCATTCTGCGCTGCAGCCTCTGTGAGCTCAGTGTAGAATTTGGTTACAGCGGTCTTCCTGCTCAAAGATCTGCACAGTAAAAGAGGGACGACTGCCCTCAACAGGCACATTTTAAACTGAGAATTTCTGGAGAGGCAGCTGAAACATATCAGACCCTCCCTGGCCTCTGTGATCACCTCCACTGATTCTCTCACTCTGTGGAAGATTTCTCTCTCTGCCATCTGGGGCTCCAGCAGGTGTTCGCGCTCTTTTTTCTATTCAGCTATAATGCACCACGTGGGAAACGGCACCACAATACCACAACACCCCAGCAGCGCATTTCACTATCAGAGTTCAGTATCGCCTCAATATAGCATCAATATATGACTCACAAATGTCGTCAGATTCCCGGAGAGATGGTTGAAATTATCGGTCCGGATGTGAAAAAAAATTGAGCAGGGACCAAGGACGCAAAAAAAGTCCCAGCATTTTATTTTATTTTTTTATTTACAACATGGTAACTCAGGCATAATGCAGCACACACTTACGTAGGTCACATTGTGGGCGCTACAAAGGTTCCCCGCGCGAGTCTAAATCAGGCATCGCTCGTTTTCAACAGTCCAGCCTGAGGCTGAGCCTTCAGCTTCCAGGCCCCTCTCCTGAGGAACCAGCTCCCAGTTTGGGCTCTGGAGAGACAGACTCCCTCTCAACTTCAAACTTTTAGTTTTGATAGTTAGAGCTGCATCCAGTGAACCTGAACCATCCCTCAGTCGTGCTATTTTAGGCTCAGACTGCTGGAAGACATCCCATGATGCACTGGGACTCCCACTTCTCTCTTTCGCTCGCTATTGCATGTCAGTGGGTTTTGTGTTCTCTCGCTTCCTGACCCCATTTTGTAAGTATTTCTGGGTTAGGAACTCCAGCTGTCATCATTACTGTAAGCATTGTTATGATTACTGCCTGAGAAGTTTTAGGATTGGCTCGGGTTGGTTGTTTTATCATTTTTAGCGGGTGATGGGTGGATCGGCACAAAAGGGATCCAGGAATATCAGTTAAAATTGGACCTTTCACATCACAAACACAGATGAACACTGGAGGAGTTCTGCTCTCGGTATTATTATCATAATTATTGTATTTACTGTAACAACCAGCTGGTGGTGCTCAAACAAAAAGTAAGTACTAGCATTGGATGTTTCCTGCCTCTCTGCTCTCCTCTCGCCCCAGCCGGTCGGGGCAGATGGCCGCCCACCCAGAGACCGTTTCTGTCAGCAAGCGCTTGATCAGATTAAACTCGCTTTGCTGGAAGAGCTGCTCAATACAATCAAGGGCACAGAGCAGTCGATGGGCGTACAGTTTTCATGTATTGCGAACAGTTAAACTTGCACATCGACCCAAAGCAAACCTTCTGTTTTTGTGTAGTTAAACATCAACACGCCGATTTACTGGACGTACTGGGATAAACTAGTCACGGCTAAACGATCGGAGATATGTTTGACAAGAGTGGACCCAGCAACCTGCACTGTGCTTTTTTTTAAAGTCATGCACTGTCTCACAGGTGTTTCCAATTATTCTGGCAGTTCGGGCCCCCGCTTGGGTTGAAGTCGGGCAGAGTTATGCTGGAAAATATTAGAGGTCACAAAACAAAGGCTGGGTCCTGAAACATGCCACATTTTGAGCCTTGTGCACTCAAGTTAAGTCACTTATTTTTATACAACACTTTGCTGTTTAAGTAGAAATGAGTGTGTTTATTTTGAGAGTATGTCACAAGTTACTAGTTAGGCTCAAAAAAAAAGAAACGCACACAGAAAAATCTGCAAAATAAATGTTACGCTTTCTCATGCAGATAAATATAATTAAGGTGAGGACTGTGGGGGTATTTCCTTTTAGAGAAATACACCTAGCTGAGCGCGATGAGACCAAAAAGAGAAGAGCAGCAACCATGGAAATAAAAAGCCGTGTGCATGCAAGCGTGAGCCAAAAGCACTGACAGTGCTGGGTGTAGGAAGAAAAAAATGAGCAAATAATAGATTTGAAAGCAAGTGTCAGCTGATGATGTCCCTGGAGAAAAAGTGAGTCAGAGCAAAAGGCGGTGAGCAATCTGGTTCAGCGGAGAGACGAGCAGAAATACAACGGCAGAAACAAAGCAGCTGCTGGAGCAGCTTTCAGAACCGAGAGCACATCTGATCTCTTGCTGAGCTTTTTTTTGTCCTCACACAGGTACATTCATCATCTGACGACAGCACGAGGCACACACAGAGGCCGGCAGCGTCTACGTGTAAGGTTCCCAACATTTCTGGCTTAAAATGAAGTGAAAGGGTCAAGCAAAGAGTCCTTTCTCTTTCTCAGATCTGTTTTTGAAGGATTCTGAGAGGCTCAAAGATCTTAGCACTGAGCAAAGTAGTACTAAAACAACCCTGCAGTTCCTCTGATGGCCACTTGAGGCTCCTGTGTTAAAATGCCCAGTTTACATCTCACTGCAGGAAATGGTCTGTAGACATGGTCCATAACAGCTTCATGCTGGAAGAAACATTTTCTTAAGTCACCTGGTTTGATTTTTTTTAATTGATAAAGTTGGTGGCGTGGCTACTCTGACTGGCCAACAACCGATTCTTACAAATAATACGACTGGCCGTGCAGCTAACTGTACAGCACGCCACACGCCATGTTAACAGACCACTCAAAGAAGCACACGCCTCACGAGTCTGTGCTCCAGCCTGCTGAGTAAAGTTCGAATATTTTACGCACTCCTGCAGTTTATGAGGCAACTTGTACATATCACTCTGTTTATGTCCGTCCTTTATGCACAGAATACACTCGCTGGCCACTTCATTAGGTACACCAGTTCAGCAACTCGATGCATTAAGGTCAAAGCGAGCAGCTGAGGTTCAACCTGAGCATCAGCATGGGGAAGAAATGGGATTAAGGTGACTTTGTTGATACCAGGCAGGCTGGCCTGAGTATTTCAGACTGCTGATCTTCCCTCATAAGCATCTCCAGGGTTCACAAAGACTGATAAAGAAAAGGAAAATATCTGTCCAGCAGCTCCCTGGGAGAAAATGCTTTGTTTACACCAGAGGTCAAAGGAGAACGACCAGACTGCTTTGAGTTGACAGGAAGGCAACAGTAACTCAAATAACTCCTGGTTACAACCAAAGCATGCAGAAGAGCACCTCGGTTGCTCTTCTGCACCTCAGAAAATTAGAAAAACGATTCCTGCTCTGATGAGTCTCGATATTTGCTGTGAATTCAGACGGTAGTCTCAGACTTTGGCGTGAACAACATGAAAATAGGGATCTATCCATGGATCAGTAACTGAGAACTGTTCTTGACCGTGTCCATCCTTTTATGAGCACAGCGATCCCGGTACCGGTCCGTGAGTTGTTTGGTACCGGGCCGCGAGAGTTGAGGCTCGGGTGTGAAATTTACGGTTTTCGGGGTTTTTATCGTTAACTCGGTTTCCCCGGGTCTTTTCCCGTGTTGTAGTTGTGCGTCTTATTTTGAAAGAAATATTTACGTGTTACCATAGCGACCAGAGAGCATTAAGGGGCAGAGAGGAGGATGTTACTCTCAGTGTTGTTGGCGCATTTCAGGAGGACGCTGCTCATAAAGTTACACAGTGAATTCGCGTTTATTATTATTTTTTTAGTATTTTTTATTTTGTTGTATTTCTCCGCGACACCTTAAAGGCCGGTCCGTGAAAATATTGTTGGACATTAAACCTTTGGGATGTGGTGGAAAGGCTGATTCTCATCATGGATGTGCAGCAACTGCATGAAGTTATCCTGTGAATATGGACCAAAATCTCTGTTTGCATGGCACCTCGTTGAATCTTTGCTACGAAACAAGTTCTGAAGGCAAAAAGGGGTCCGACCCAGTACCAGCACAGTAACTGCAGGTCCATCAAGTATATTTGCCATTTCATTCATCTTATAAACACTTTTCAATATCTAGTCCCACTGGCCTTACTTACTGTTGACTCCCATCTCTCCGTTGCTGTGTTTCTCCAGCAGCAGATCAATGTGAGAGCTGGCTGGAGGGACGTTCTCAGGACGGGCTCTGACTCCGGCGCCCAGCCCGTCCCTCTGGTCGAACAGAAGAGGAAGACAGCTCATCGGAGACCTGGGCGTGGAAGAGGATAAAGTCAACAGGAAGTCAGAAGCGACACGTCACAGCTTCTGCAGCCAAGCTGGGAAACTACCAATCATCCTCTGTGGCTGTGGTTTGTGTTTTTATCCACATAGACGCTTTGATTGTTAACCAGCTGGTATTTTCCTGTTGCTGGTAATAAAAATGACAAAGGGAAAAATCAACCAAGTGATGATTTGAACAAATGAATGATGCGTCACCAGTGGTTTGTGCATCTCTCTACTTGCTGACTCATTTCAGTCAGTAAATCTGAAGTGTAAGAATGATGTATTGTTTTCAGGATTTGACACTAAAAGATAATAATAAAGACAAAAAAGCAAAGACTCACTGCGAGGAAAGACTCTCTCTCGGTGAGTTCCCCTGACATGGGAAGCGACAATCATCGAGGTCCGACTCTGAGAAAAGGAACAGACATTAATTTCATGTGCGCTCACATTTACTGAAAGGCAGCGTCATCAAAGCGCCGTGTTTACTGCGCAACAACAGCACGTTTAATGTTGGATTTCTGAAAGAGGATTTGAGCCAGAGCAAGGTTTTTTTGTGAAGCTTATCTAAAGCCAACATTCGTTTCTCAAGAAGTGCTTCCTGTCACCTGGCAGTGAGGTCTGGGCTTGGCTCAGTAGTGGCGGCAGTGTCAGGGCTGTGGAGAGACAGCTGGTGAAAGGCTGAGTGGAGGTCAGGCTGTAGGAGGCGCTGGAACCTGGATTCACCTATAAGACAGCGAACGTCAACATCTGGCTGACAAAGAAAGCATGGAGATAATCACGAAAGGATTTTAGTTAAAAAAAAACAACTCAAAACGGATCTTTTTGTGAAGAAAACATCCATCTACTGGAAACGTAACACACATCTATCAAAAATAACTCGAGAATGAATTGTGCTTCCAGGTTCTTCATGACTTCCACATCTGTCCGCTCATCATTGTTTATGAACACACTCACTTTCCTTCAGCTTGTCCCAGCCGTCATAGGCTACAGGGTACCTGCACAGGTCAACCAGACACACTCACATTCACACATACGTGCACATTAGAACCCAACATGCACGTCTCTGGACGCGAGGTGAAAGTATCCGCACCGCTGTGCATGATTACGCTGCTGCACTCAGTTTTGGTACAACACTCCACTTCTTTTCTTATGAAGCAGACACACCCTGTTCCACCCTGAACTGTGTGTTTCAGTTCGAGCCAAGACAACTAAAAGAGAGACTTTGATGACAACTAAGGGAGTACAAGTGAAGACGTGTGGAAGGACTTTGGTGTCTGTCTGCAGCTGCTTTTGTCTCAGGATCATTCGGGGGCTCTTGCGGTCGGCTTTTGGTGGCTGGTGTCAGCTTTGACTCTGCAGCACCACCTCTCTTTACCCCAGTTGCACCCAGTGACTGTAATGAGTCATTGACCTGCACCCACAGCGATGCTGCAGTGGAGGCAGGCTGGCACCAGCTCTACAAGTAAAAACACCTGCTAGTCAGAGGCTAACTCCTCCGTTGCTGCTTACTGTAAATCGTGATTATGAATTTTCCTATAATCCTCAGGCCTGAAACTTCATGTGTCATTTAATTTTGTTGAAATGTTGTTTGCTGACACAGCACACGTCCTCTCTTTGTGACGTACCTGTGTGTTTGACACAGCGTTGACTGGTGGAAGAGACAGCGAGGAGTGGGATGGAAGGAGTCCTGAGGAGAGAGGGGTGCTACACATGCCCCCTCCCAGGGACAAGGAGGTGCTACACACCCCTCCACCCAGGGAAAGGGGGGTACTGCAGACACCCCCGCCCAGTGTGAGAGGGTCCTTGAGACTGGAGTAGATGCCTGAGAGACATAAAAGAAAGAAAGGAATAAGGTGTTTGTCGTTTTCATCTTAGAAGTCGTATGACTGCAGAAAGAGGAACACGTGAGCCAATCAAATGGAAAGTAGGGCAGGAAATGCACTACAGACACGTGCGGCGCACACAAAAACACCATGTAGGACAATATCACTGCCTCGCACAGATTACACAAACGTTCTGAAAGAGATTTAACAAATATTTTAAAAGTGGTGCCAAGAAACAGTCGACTTATTCCGTTCATTCTTAATTCCAGGAGTTTTTTTTCGCTGCGCTTCTGATACAGAGATAAGCTGCTGCGTGTAATGGAAACGCACCAAAGTGCAAAGAGATAGCGCTTCAGTTTTTTTCCTTCACCACACACAGGAAGCTAGAGGGCTACCGCACACGCCCACTCGCTCAGACTCACCAGAGCCGAGCAGCGAGTTGCCGCGGCCTGTAGAAAAACTACCAGTGGAGGACGAGGAGAAAGAAGAGGAAGTGGAAGAGGTGGCGGTGGGAGGCAGCGTTGAGGAGAAGGTGGGGTGGGGGATGGAGGACGGGCTCGGATAGAGCGACGAGGTTAAGGCTAGGGGAGGCGGCGCTGTGTGGTGATGGTGGTGGTGGTGCTCCTCCTCCCCCCTCCTCTCTCGGTTCTTGCTCCCCCGCGGGCGCCCCGGGCCGTGGCGGCTCTTCTTGTTGCCACGGTGCCTCCTCTCTCGAGGCAGCGGCGGTGGAAGCGTGGCTTTGTCCTCAGGGTCGGCCTCCTCCAGGATGGGCGGCGTGCTCAGCTGGGATGGCTTGCAGAGAGATTTGGAGGGTTTGTAGTCGCTCGACGAGGAGATCTTTCGGATCTTGCTGCTGCTGCCGAGCCCCGACGACGACGTGATGCGCATGATGGACCCGAAGGTGGAGATGGTGACTTTGTTCTCGAAAGGGCTGGAGTTGCCTTCTGGCCTGTCGTGACCTTGCGACCCTGCTAGCGGGCCCTCAGCGGGGGTCAGTGCTGGTGGCTTGTGGTATTTACAGTCCTCCTCCTCTTCCTCCTCCTCGTCTTTTTCCTCTTCCTTTACATCCTCCTCCTCCTCCTCCTCCTCCTCCGCCTGGACTGCCGGTCTCCTGTGACGCTCCTTGCGCTCCTCTCCGCTGTGGTCGTCACCTCCTCGGTCATGTTCACGCTCCAGGCGGGAAGAAGATAAGAACTGATGAAACTCCTGAGCAGACGACAGGGAACCACCTGAAGGAGAAAAACAAAGAGTTAAAGTCAGACACAAACGGCCACACGACCTCCCTCCGTCTCCAGGGTTCAACAGAACCCAGTAAGAGAGGAGAAGCTAACTGGTCATGCACAGGGCAATGACGGTGCTTCCACCAATCCCAGTTAGAAGTTTACCTGTGAAACAAACTGGCTTAAGTGAAAGCTTCACTAATGACAGTGTTTTTTCTTGCTTACATATTTTAAATTTAAAAAGTACGAGGCCACTGAAAGAAAACCAACTGGTGCAGGACTCTACAGAGCGAGCGTTTCTCTCATATTCGAGACAGAAATGGATCCGTGCTGAACGGAAATTGAATTTAGGGGCACGTGTGTGGATAAAAATCCCAGCGAGCTTCTGTTTTTCTCAACAACACAACAGCAGCCAAGATGATGCAATCACCCCTGTTACATCTTAAAGTGGAGCAGCAGCCTCTCCTCCCACAGAGGCAGCCAGCAGCAGTCCTGCATAACTCCACCTCATCCACAAGTTCCCCGCCGCTCTGTTCGTCCTACAGAACCACAGCACGGCTGGATGAAGATCAAACTAAAACTCGATTTGCTTTACGTTTGTTGGTCTGTATTTGCCGGGGACGATGTAGAGCAGGCAGGAAGACGACGTGGGGCACACTCAAACTTTTACTACAAATTATACTGTAATTATAAAATATCATTCGGCTAGTGTATACAAATAATTCAAACTGTGCTGTCGATGTACCGGGCTGCATGGGCATCGATCACATCTGAACTCGAGAAGAAATCGAGCGCTGACCCTTCATGTGGTACCTGTGTTGAATGGACTGGAGGAGCAGGACGATGAGGAGCAGCTCTTGCCGGTGCTTCCGGTCTTCTTGCTCCGATGACTGTGACCGTGCGAGCTCAGCTTCTTGGACTTCCCCTCGCCGTCCTTGCTGCTGTGGTGACTTGAGGAAATCTGTCCCAACACAGACGGGTCAAAACCATTAAAGCACTGACTGAGACATCGCGGCGTCTCTCAATCACTGTGTGGTGTCCTCGGATACCTTTTCTATGCCGCTGGATGTCACAGCGGAGCTCAGGTTGTCGCTCGACTTTTTGTGGCGCTCCTTTTGCCGAATCTTGTCTTTATGACTCTGAAAAAAGCAACAACACACACATACAAATACACAAGCTTGAGCCTAGAATCAAGGCTGCAGAGTCAACACTGGCACATTACACAAACGCAGCGAGTGGAATATATGCTACAGTCAACCAGCTTCAACAACAATGTCTGCAGGGATACGCTAACAGCACAGTCAAATCTGTTTGTGCATCACTGTAACTGCATTTGATGAAGATTATTCTGAATAAAAGCGTCTGGCTTTCTGTCACAGCAAAAACTACTGATTTATTTTTTTATATCAGAATATCCCAAACAGCCATTTTTATCATATCAGACTAAAATCAATGATTACAAGCGAGCCTGCGATCAGTATGACTCAGTGCCACTAGCTAAATGATAAGAAATACTGGTCTCTTCTATCTGCTACTGGCTTAAAAGCAGGGTGTTAGATTCAGTTTCACAGTGGGTTATGCTGAAAATGGCATCATGTAGCGCCAGACGTTGACTGAAAATATATGCTTCACACAGCCGTCTCACACACGCTACTGTGTCAGTCTAAAACCTACAACCGAAAAAGTGCAAACAAGTGTATTTAACATGTAATCCTGCAAAATTCTGTTCACAACAACAAGACAACCGCACAGCCAACTTTTAACAGCCTGAATCCGCCAGCTGCCGCCAGCATCTACGCGACACTAGATCACATATTTAACCGGTCCAAGGTTGCCATAAAACCGAGCTTTCTGCAACAAAACCTGCTTTTACAGCTCAGCTGAGATTTGACTGGAAGGAACACGCTTTTCTTCTTCATCTCTTTTTCAGTTCAACAACTGCGTGAAGCGTCCGCTCCCTGACTGTGGAGCCATATCTCTGCCGGAACATCAAAACGATAACAACGATGACATTCTTTGAAGACCGGAATTGTCTGGTGGCGAAAAAATATGCGGGTCTCTTTTTACACTTGACAAAGAGCTGCTCAGCTGGAACCGTGTGCCGTCAGCACTATCTTTCCTGTCTGCTGAATTCTCTGCTAGCTAGTCTGTTAGCTTGCAGGGGCTTTGAAGGTGCACCTGTCTGCTTAGTTTTGCATGCGTGTGATGGGGTCACGTGCACGTGAGCACCGCACCTTCACAGAGTTAACTCGGCCCATCTGAGAAGTGCACGTTAGGTTAATTGTTTATTCGAGTGCACAGAATAAAGCGCTGTATGAATGTGTGTGGAGGAGGTAAATGTGGCGTGCAGTGTGGAGAGCTTTAAGTGGTCAAAACGACGAGAGAAGTGTTACATGAATGCCGGCCTATTTGATTTCAAGTGTTTGAGGCTGAGAGGATGTAATGGCACACAGAGATCATGATGTTATTTCATGAGATGTATTTTATAATATGTCTTTTTATGTCTTTTATGTCTTTATGACCAGAGGCAGGGTACGCCTAAATGCGTTAGCTTTTGTTTAGCCAGGCTGTACCTCCAGGTATCTCTCTGAGCTCACAGTTTGTATTCAGATTAGAGTTTGACGTCAAGGGGTCGAGCTTATCACTGCCTGAAATGATGACACCCGGAAATCGGGAGTGATGACTGAACGTTCCCCAGGAGCCAACAGATGGAAGCTGTGAGGTTGAAAGCGTAGGACAGCTGGGTGTGTCTGGTGTATGTCTGCAGGACAGTGAGGCGTGCTTACACAGTGTAGCTCAGCTTGCTCACGCCCATGCAATAAAATCTAAATTAGCTCTCTGCTTATTTGATGATTTTATCAGGAAGAAAATGCATTAAAATTCATCCTTTTCTTCTTTGCCAATTCAGCTGTTATTCAATCGTTTCAAAATAAAAGAGTCTGTGTGCCAAGCTGGTCTGGATCAGACTGGCTGGTCTTATTAATCTGACGATGAATAGACAAAGTCTATTTTTAACTCTTACTTTTGGTTTTGTAGTGTACAGTTATATTAGCAAGCTGCAGACACAAACTGCGCAAATACATCCTGTTAATCCTGTTAATTAGTGCTACAAAATTATTAAATCCTAGCATTTCCCAGTTCCAAACAGTAAAACCTTATTATTTGTCTGATAATTCAATAAAATGCTCCAAAAAGATTTCTGTCTAATCACAATCACAACAACATGTCACCTAAAGTCACTTCATATTGTAAAAAGACCCTATAGTAATACAGGGAATACCACAGCAATAGATGACCCCCTATGAGCAAGCACTTGGCAATAGTGGGGAGGAAAAACGCCCTTTCAACAGGAAGGAACATCTGGGTGACGTAAGCTCGGGGAAGGGCAGCCATCGACCAAAAGATGCCAACAGAACAAAAATAGTCAGCAGGTGTCTAGTTAGCGGCTCTAGTTAGCTGAGGTGAGGCCCAGCCCACAGCCAGCGCCTACATCTGACTGAGTCCCTTTTTTAACAGCCTCAAGTGGACATTAGAGGAACTGCAGCTTTTGGTAGTTTTCAGCTCTGGAGACTGCCTTCTGATCTGACCACAGCTGTGCTTACCTTCCTCTGTCTGTGGTGGTGGTGCTGTTTTTCCTGTGACGGAGAGCTGGAGCGCCCCCTGGAATGACTGAAGGAGCTACTTGTATTTTCACTAGAACGCAACTTCTTCTGCTGTAAAGTCCAAAAGAAGGAACAGCAAACAAAAAGTTAACAGCTGCTAATTTCAAAGCAACAGTTTGACATTTAAAAGGTTCTCTACAAGCACTTCCAATGACTTAACAGGAGGTTTATCTCCTGAATTATTTATTTTGGTTGGGCGTATTCCAAGAATCATTTAGCTGCCTTGAGCTGAGTTAGAGGAAAAAAACAGCCGGGCACAGAAGCCCTTATCAATCATGTTAGCTGTTAACTGTGCAGTGCAGTAAGAAAGGCTTTTCTGGGGTACAATGTCATTGTGTTCTTTACCATTTTGTTGTAGTGATGCTTGCAGTAGCCACAATACTTCACGTTATCAGCTTCTGGTCCTTCCTCCTCACACAGCAGACCAGCCATCTGAGCACTACAGCGCAGGGTGTCGGAGGGTCGGAAAGGAGATGAAACACGAGAGCCAAGTTAGCACACGTGCACGGACTGAGACGGCAACACCTGGCCGAGTCACCTGAGAGCTTCAGTCACCGATCGTCGCCAGATTGATCGAATGTCACATTAAAATCTGAGCCTGTCAGTGTCTCGGGATTTACTTTTAAATAAATCATCTTTCTGTTGTAGCAGGAAACAAAATAAAGGCAAAAAGCAAGATGAGCAGCATGAAAGGTAAAAGACTGTAAATGAAGAAAAACCAACTGTAGCCCAGAATGTCTGTGTGAGTAAACTAAGGCTGTAGCCAAATACACATTACATATGAGCACGTATTCAATCTTGGCAATTGGAGACAGAATTTCATTTCTATTCTTGGCCTTATTTTCAAAAATGATATGACACAGGAAACAAGACAAGCGTTAACCTGCTTCGATTAGCACACAAAGTAATCACCACCCATTCATGATATCCAAGTTAGGGTGTGAGGCGGGGTCCCTGCGAACGGGTTGCTAACGCTGACAGACGACCATTCACACTCACGTCATTCCTATGGCCAATTTAGCGTCACCAGCTAATATGCATCTCTCTGGACTGTGGAAAGAAGCTTGAGTGCCCAAAAAGGCTAGGACCTCCTTGGTGTTTGCCAACCATGACAGTCCTGCCCACAATATTAATCATATGCTGAGCAAAAAAAAGTGCCACCAGTGGAGATGTGCCCTAAACTTGCATTCTTTCTAACGGCCAGCAGGGGGCGACCCTTCAGCCTGCAAAAAAAAGAGTCCAGTGGTGCAAAGTCTATGAAGAGATTACTCGGTGGATCGCCTGATCTGTGACTTCAATAAAGACTTTACTGATGACTTTATGGTCTCACCTGATAGTTTTAGGTCGTATTGAAAATAACACAGTGCTGCTTTTTATGATTTCTTTTTTAAACTTCGTCATAGTTTTTTCAGGTTGTTTCTTTTCCAGGTTTAAACATGGTTAACGGGAACAGTCGGCTAACTAAAAATAATCCTTAATAAACGTTTTTGCCCTTGAACTGCTTCTTATCACACTCGGTCCTCACGCACTGTTCATTCATATTGATGTCCCCACACTTTCACATAGACACACACACACACACACACACACACACAATTTAACACTGACCAGGTGACGTGGAACGCTTGTCTGCAGCCCTGTCTGTTGCAGGTCATGCACGCGCCGCAGGCGGCCTTGCTCTCCCTCCCGTGGTCCTCGCAGATATAACAAGTCTGTTGAAAGAGCACAAACGGAGAGTACAGGAGATGCAGGGACTCAAACACATCAGTCATCATTATTATTATCAACAACAGGTGCCGGATTGCTTTTCCATCTGTCGCACGAGCAAAGCAAGCCGTCCCGTCTGACGGCCATTAAAATGAACTATTGTGATTGCGGCGCAGCAGAGATGAAACACTCCTCGACTCGAGTCCAGCTGCAGCTGCAGTGCAGATGATTAGGAAGTTTTTCTTGTCAAGACAACAGATGAGGTTTTCAAACAGAGCACAGCTTCTACAGAGAAACTGTTGACCAGATGTTTGGGGATGTTGTAAAGAAAGTTGACACAGATCGGCCTGCAAACTGCTCTGAATCTGCTTCGAAACAGACGCTACGCTTGGAGTTTTCAGCCTCCCGTTAATCTTTTTCTTTGCACCAAAGTGAGGTGGTTTCTAACGAACTTCAGGGTGCCACGGAGCATACGCTGACACGACAAAAGACTCATATCAGCCCGTCTCCAAAAGACATGTAAGCATACACACTCGAGCCCCCGAAAGCAAACAATCGCATGCACGAACACACACGCCGCTTTTGTACTTCTTGTTCAGCTTTCCTCAGCGAGCAGGCCCGACTGGTGGGGGGTAGAAGAGGCCTAGCAACAGGTGCGGGACAAAGGAACAGCAGGCTCTTTACCTTTTCACTTCGGCCCTCTCTGTTTCACCTTTTTCTCTCCCTTTCTCCTTCTCTCCATATCCTACTCAGCTCTCTGTTTCCCTTCAGAGGATGTCTGCTGTGCAATGAAAGGCCGGAGACATAACTGCACCGGGCATGTAAAAGGAAGAGTGGCTTCTCGAGTTTTCAGTGTCCATTGTAACGTTGTCTAGGAATGCGGGCAGCAAAGTCTGAATGAATGGCCCTGACGGGGGAAGGCTGCATGCAATTTACTGTAGCTGACACAGTAATATGAAACCGGGCCCTCAAACACTCACACATGTACATTTATATGCAGGCATGCACACACACACACACAGAGCATCTAAACGACGCACAATGCAAGATGCTCAGTCCATGAATCAAATATTGATTTCTTTGTAATGTGCTTTGCTTTGAAAGGCTTGCTCTGCTGCACACACTGCAGATGTCTTCTGAACAGTTTTTGTAACTTTGAAAACAACTGCAGTGTTGTGCAATCAAACAACCAAGATGTGATACAAGTTCAGACTTTCTTCTTTAATTCAAGGAAGTTAACAAAAGTATTGCATAAGCTCTTGAGGAATTGCATACATTTTTATTGACATTCATCAATTTTCAGAGGATCAAAATTAATTGGACAAATGACAAATTTACAAGTGTTGCAGCTGTTCATTGATCCAGCGAAACGTGGCTGCAAGTAAAGGAGGCCCTGAAAAATAAACCTATCTAAGAGGTAGCAAAAGCTTTAGGAGTGGTCAAAGCAACAATCTGGTGCTTTCTTATTAAAACAGGAATGCAATGGCCAGCTCAGCAACACCAAACAGCCTGAAAGACCACAGAAGACTAAAACTTCAGACCAAGTCAAGAGCAGGAAGGCCAGATTAAATTTCCCAGGAAACATCTGAAAGAGCCGGCACAGTTCTGGAAAAATTCTTTGGACACATGAAACCAAGAAGAACTTGTACCAGAACGATGGGAGGAGAAAAGAACTCAGAAAGAGAGAAACAGCTCATGATCTGAAGCACATCACATCATCTGTCAAACACGATGGCGGCAGTGTTATGACACTGGCACGTACGGCTGCCAGTGGAACCGGGTCACGGGTGTTTATTAATGACGTGACTGCTGATAGAAGCAGCAGGGTGACTCGTGAAGCGTACAGGGCTGCACTCTCTGCTCAGAAAGCACTTTGCAAAGAAAGCAAAATGCAAAAGCAACTCAAGAAATGGGTCATTCTTTGATGGCCAAGTCAGCCACCTGATCTTAACCCAGCAGAGCAGCTTTCCATTTACTGAAGGTAAAACTGAAGCAGAGAGACCCACAAGCAAGCAGCAAGTGAAGGTGGCTGCAGTAAAGGCCTAGCAGAATACCTCAAGGATGTCCACGGATTACACACTTTCATCCAAGTGTAAAAAATCATGCAAAATATTTGCAACAGCCCTTAATGTGAAGATGGAGGTCTGCACTTTAATCACATACACCACTGTGGTGGTGCACAGGGCCAAAGATCCCTTCACTTTTACTTTTGTCTCAATTTTCCATTTGAAAATATAATTTAACTTCAAAGGCAAGTTTATTCTTTTTAATGAATCCACAAAGCCAGTGAGTAACTGGCTTCCTGTAATCCTGTAATATTCCTGTAATCCTCAATACGGACCAAAAGACCCGATTATGGTTTCTGCCAGTATCGGGAAGCCCTAATAAGAGAGTAAAGTTACCAGAGAGCTGATGCATGCTGAAGCTGTACCCGCCTGAAACTAGTCTGTGGTTAAACTGTTTGTGTGCAAAGTAAAAAAGAAAGAAAAACATCATTAGCAGAAAATTTCAAAAGCTAGCGTGAGTCTATGTGTGACACGTCCTCTTATCTTTGAATCTTAACAGCCGATCTGCAGCATTCATTAATTATACATGAAGAACACAGAAAACAAACCTGAGCCGAGTAAAGCAAAACTACCATCACTCTTTCTGTGGTAAGAGATATTTAACAATATAAAAAGAAAACACTTTAAACATCCATCTTCATTCAACAAAGGATGAAGATGTCAAAAAGCACCACTGACACCAGTCTCCACCCTCCCTGCACTTTCTGTTCCCTTTTAGACTCATCTTCGCTACCTTGCAGCTTCAGCGTTACACCCGCCCCCCTCTCAGTCACACACACCATCTTTAATTCCTCTCCTCTCCACTGCACACCTCCAACAGCTCCCTACAGTCATTACAGGTCACAGTGTCATCTGCAAACATTGTAGTTCACAGAGACAACACTCCTACAACAGACGACTGTTTGGGCTATTAATGTATCACTACTGAAACACTGTAACAACTGTGAGGCATGAAACAGCAGTGCAGAGTGACATCAGCACACAATCACAGTTTACATCTTTCACATACCGCAAAGAGCGATTTAACCCATTCATTAACTAATCAGCGGACAAACAGGGACAGATATCACAGGTACAACTACTTTGTATATAAATAAAACTGCAACTTTGTAACAGCCTGATTGTTTCTTTTTTACCTTTTTTAACTTCTAAATACTGAAAACAACTTCTAAGTATGTTTTCAAGCTTTTTTTGAATGTGTGAAACAGTCAGCTAATAAGACTGATCAGATAAAGAAGCTCCTTTCATGAGCTTGTAATAAGCAGAGGAAACGTTTTGCCTTCAAAAGTATAAGACAAACTTTTATGTTTTCACTTTATATTTACTCTGCTATAATCTTGGAGTACTTAGTTGACTTAGATGCCAAAAGTATGAATGAAACGAAATGAAAATGAGCTGTCAGAATTAAAAATGGTGGCCTCACATTCAAAATGACCTTTCTGTGTGACTCAGCATCCGGCACGCTGTCGCTGCACGTCGTCTCTCAAACCCGGGCTTTAAATTTTAAATCTGTAAATGATTCGACTGCATTCTGTTTGTCTTTGCGTAACAGTTTCGAAAACAGGAGAGCGGCTCGGCAATCTAACACGTTTTTCATTTTCTATTTAAAATTATTAAATGTATTTTTTTTTTTAATCCTTGAATTAAAGCTTATTGAAGAATATTTTTTAATTATTCAAATTTTTTTAATTGGTAAAAGTTCAAACCATGAGAAGCTTTTCGTGTTCTTTTTCTATCATCAGTCAAAACTCCATAAATCAAATACTTTTTGATGTGAAAACCAGAAAAACTTTACTTTCACAAATCACTTCAGGGTATTTTTGAATCTTTGCACTTATGGTAAATGTGCTTTGCTGTTTACTAAACATGCCACATCTACTACAGCTCGAAATCTCCCACATTTCCCAGAAAGGCTTTCAGCAGCCTCCAGAGAACAGGCGTGACCTTGCCACGCTGAGCTCCGGGTTAGTACAGGACGTGTAGGTGGAGAGAAGAACGGGGATGTGAAGCAAAACTGGTTTTCCCGTTAAGGAGGAAAGCAGTCGTGCAGTCTCCCACGTGTCGTCTGCTGCATTGCATCATGACTCGTCGAGCTTGGTGCTGAGGACGGAGATGACACTTTGCTCTTCTCCCTCTGTGTGACTGCTCATTCTGAAAGTACTCTCTGTGTTTTTGATGACTGCTGACACACCGTGTGACACATGTTGCATAACCTGTTTAGCAGCGTTTCATATATGTAAACACGGATGCAGCTTTCTGTGTATTTATACATTTTACTGTTGAGGATTTTCAGTATTACTGATTACTGGTGCTGACTTCTTCTACCTGTTTAAAGTATTTGTTTATCAAACGCAGGTTTGTGGGGTCACCTTGTGCCAGTTTCAGGGGTGCGGTGCAGGTGTGCAGCTTTACACGTTATCATAGGTAAGAGGATGTGTTTACATTTTTCTCTGTGATTGGATGAGAAGCCGGAGACCCTAAATCAAACTGTATCAGAAAACCTTTTAAATCTTATTTTGGGTTATTGACAAACTTTTGTTTGTTTGTTTTATTTAAAATTTGCCTGGTGATACAGGTTTTAGGTCCTGGTAACAATGGAAATTATTAGTTCTTCTCTCCATTAATTTAGATTGGAGCTTTGGGGATTACAAATTACTTCATATGCAGAGGTAAAAAAACCTCGTTTAAATCTTTAAATCAGCAAACACATGCTGATGGGGCTCTGGGATTGCTTTGTATTAATGTTATGCATTTAACTATGACGTCTGGCCCTTTAGTCGCTTCCCCCGAGAGAAGCCCACCTTCACTGAGCAGCATCTTTTAGCCCCACTGTCATCTGCAGTCTTATTCACTGCTCATCTCGATCTAATCTGGATTAAAGTGGCTTGGATGTTTAAGTTGGACCCATATTTAAATGTGCCTTTCAGTCTCAGACTGAACCTGAAGCTGCGCTTGGTAAGACCTCGTTTTACTGGCAGGATCGGAAAGAAATGGGAGTGGCCCCCCCGGATGACCTTTTCTGTGACGTCTTCTACACCATTTTGGAAACCTTGGATCTGTCGTCTTCTATCAGGGCTGTTCAGACCCAATACAGAAGCTCCTACAGTTTCTAAGCATTTAGATAGTTTTGAACGCTGGGAAAGGTCATGAAGTGTTATTCTCTGCTGATCAAGAACTTGGCTCAGGAAGGTTTTCCAGATCTCAGGAAGAACATGGGAGATGATTTAAGTCTGACATGAGACAAGAGATTGTTAATATAAATATTATTAGCAAAATGAAAATGATCAAGGGATGGATGATGAGACTTTGTTGTTATTCTTAGC
Source organism: Haplochromis burtoni (assembly GCF_018398535.1). Taxonomy (NCBI): domain Eukaryota; kingdom Metazoa; phylum Chordata; class Actinopteri; order Cichliformes; family Cichlidae; genus Haplochromis; species Haplochromis burtoni. The sequence continues at coordinate 1,368,054 of NW_024582396.1, forward strand.
TTCTTAGATATCCTTATTTATACTTGGATAAAAAGAAATACTGAACTGCTGGTGAACTATAAGAAGGAGAAATTCACTCTATGCCTCAAAGTCAGGTAATAAAATTATCGAGTTTTATTACCTGAAGAGTTCTGGACTAGATTATGTGAAATTAAGATATGCTAAGGATTCATAGGCAGTCCAAGACTATTTGTTTTAGGCGATGAGACAGACTTAGTGGGAGATGACAGGGAGATTAAGCATCTGGTCCAGACTAGCATCGTGGAAGTAGTAGAGGTGGCCAGAGCTGAAGCATTGGAAAAGATGTCAGAGAGGACTTAAAGATGAATAATTATTTTAGAAATGGAACGAATATATTGTTTCCTTTGGAGGACACTTGGTTTGGGGTCGTACGGTGTGAAGAGTTCTTTGTTACCTGTTTAGCTGCAGGTACAAACAACGTAAAAATCCGTGTGATGAATGTGTTCGCAGCCATTTTTGAGTTATGAACAAGAAAACGATTTTACCGAAGGATTGAAATGTCACCACTTTATAAGAGCACAACAACAACAACACACCCTCACAAACAAACTAACAAACAAACAAACAAACAAATAAACTCCAAAGTAAACCCTTAGTTCTACTTTCAGATTAGGCTTCAAACTTTCCTGTTTGATGAAGCTTATCTTTGGGGCTGGATCTGATCTCTCTGTGCTCCTCTTTTCTCTCGCGCCTCTAACTTCCTGTAGACTAATCCAACTTTCCCGCTCAAACAGCGTGCATCCCTACCTTGTTGTATCTCTCGTGTGGGACATACTGCAGGATGATAGGCTCCATGGTGAGGACGTTGGCGAACTGCACCTCGGGGATGTAGAGTGCGCACACGACGTGGGCCCAGCCTGATTGGAGGAGAGATTGGCAGCGGATCAACGACACGACAAGACTCGGAATGACTCGAGTGGAAATGCGCACTCGGTTATGCCCTCGGGAAGAGTGAGCGGGAACATGATGATATTTACCTCCGCTGTCTGTCCTCTTGAGGGCGCCATCTTTGTGGGGACACAGCTCACACCTCTGAGGAGACACGGGAGAGAGCGGAGCTTGTTGGAGTGGATATCTGTCTGACCAGGACTCCAAACGTTAGGGCAGATACAGGAAACAGTGGGTCAGTCTATTCGATGCAGTTCTAAGCTAACATAATATAGAGGAAGTAACAGTTCAGAGGCTTTATTTTGCACCTATGACATCAGCTTTTCTATATATCTCTGCCTCAGTTTATGGCTTTTCTTGCGCTTCTTGTAATCAAATGTGTTGTCATCAAGCTTTTTAATTTATAGTTCACTTCATCTGTCGCTACTCAGCTCCACTCTGCAGGCAGCGCATGTGCACGTGAGCTGTAACCACCTCCACACACAGGAGGAGGACAGCTGATAGGTGGGCTCAAGGCTTTATTGTTGGGTCTTTACCTTTGAGTACTGAGCACCTTGAGGCGACCGCTGTTGTGATTTGCGCCATATAAATAAAACTGAATTGAATTGAAAAATTAAGAGTAACATGTTGTCGTGTCCTATGATTTTGCTCACTTTTTTAACAAGCCCTGCCCTTATTTGGTGTCTATATATATGTAAAGAAGGAATCAAACAGTCTGCTGTCCACAGACTGTAAAAAGGAGAATCAGGAGAATCCAGAGTGAGCTGATAATTGTGACACATCAAAGTTAAAATCCGTCTTAACTCTTGCAGATGCAAAGACAGTTTCTATTTTATCCTCTACGATCTTCTTCTTTCTCCCCTCGCCAGCCCATCTGGTCATGGCAGATGGCCCCGCCCCTCCCTGAGCCTGGTTCTGTTGGAGGTCTGTTCCTGTCAAAAGGGAGTTCTTCCTTCCCACCGTCGCCAAATGCTGCTCGTACAGGATCATCTGTTAGCTGTGGGGGTTTTCGCTCTTATATTATACGGTTGTTACCGTGTAGTATAAAGAACCTTGCTGTGGGAAGTGTTGTGAGTTGATGTTATATGAAAAAAAATGAATTGAAAGGAATAGACTAAAATCAGACTAGTCCAAAAAAACCATGAAGGGAGAAAAAGTCCTCACTGAAAGTTATTATTTAATAATAAACACAGTTTCAGTTAATGTGTACGTTTCTTTTATGTTCGATTTTACTTAAGAAAGGTAGGAAAGCAATGTTTAAATCATGCCTGAGGCTGCTTCACACATAAACACAGAGGAATCCAGCTTATTCGTTTAACTCAGCTTTAGGGCATCAGTATGGGACAAGCTGGCTCAGTACACCTGAGGCAGACTGCTTGTAGGTGAAGGTGAAGCAGGAATGAATGAATAAATTGTGTCATTCGTGTTGGCGTACTCACCACACGTGCCGCCCGCTCCTGTGACTCACACTTCCGACAGAACCACGGGCCAGTTGGCACCTGCACGATGCCGTAGCATGCTGCGACAAACACACAAGCACGGGAGTGTCAAACTGGACCGGCACGACCCACGGTAACACACCTGTCTTTTAATGTAAACTACAGGTACAAATGAAAACATGCACATTTAATGAGTCATTCATTCATTCACAGGACAGATGTTGAACAGCCTGAGGGTCAACAACTTGTACCTTTAACAGTGTTTAAAAGTTTCACGTTTTCTGGAAATAATAGTTTACTTTTTATGATTGAAACGACTTGCCAAGCTCTATAAATACTTTAATAAATACTAGTAAAGCTGGCAGTACCTGTCCAAGAATACTACTGAAGATAATACTGACTTGACACTTGGCAAAGCCATCATGCTTTAACTGATGAATAGAAAATGATTTCAAACTGATTTTATGTTTTAACGTTTCTCTTTCTAAGTTTAACATCTCTCCCTGTCAGTGGTGAGAGGTGCTGCTGTCATCCTGATCGGATTAACTTTATAATCCTATTTCATTCCACTTTGACATGAAGCTTTAATTTGACTGGGACAGCCCTGAAATCAGCCTCCTGCATCAGCACCTCTCTGGATCAGAATCTTCTGCACTTTTTCAGTTTGGGCACAAATTTCTTTTTGTCTTTTTGGCACATTTGTGCACCAACACCGTCACAGCATCACTGAGATCAGAGGGCTGATCCTCACGCAGAGTAGCCATCCTGCGTGAGGTCCCACTTCAAATCGCTCGAATGCAACAAAGCAAGTGGACATGCGCTGCTGTCCGAACGAACACGGCCTCGCGAACGCGTCGCAGCGTGCCGCACGGTCCGCGACGCACGGACCTCGAGGCGCCATCCGGGCTCGGTGTCACGCCGCTCGGCCCTGCGCGATCAATCAAGTGCGCGGAGAGGAAGCAACAACAGCACGCTTACCTACCCGCCCCTCCCGCACGAACACAGAACACGCACGTAGGCAGGGAGGACCAACGCCTCCGGCCGCAAGCTAGAGCCGCTCCGGCTGCCCGGGAATCACACGCTAACAGCAGCTAATGTTACCTTGGTGAACGGCGACGCTGCAGCCGTGTCCATCACAGTACACCAGCGGATTCTCAGCCCAGCCTCGCTCGTCGGAACACACGCAGCAACCTCCGACCATTTCCCGCATGCTGCTCCCATATGAAGAAATAGATTTCCCCTCCCGGCAACGGCTCAGACCCAGGCCAGGCCTGTCAGGCGGTCGTCCCGCATCTTAACGCCGCTCTAGGCATGGTCACGGGCCGCCCACGTCGTGCAGTTTTAGTGCAGCGGAGAGCCGAAATCTCTGCGTTTGTGGTGCTTCTAGTAGATTTTCCGTGATGTCCTCCCCGTCCCATACATAAGTGCGCATGCTCAGATCTTCGCCGGAGTAAAAGTCACAGCAAAGGTAGCAAGTTATTGTTGAGCAGGAAGCGCCTTTTCAGCGCGTGTTTTCAGGCAGTGACGACTCGATTTCCACGAACCCGGGGAGCAGACGCCCGCACGGCCTCCTGCCCCGGTCCACTGTGTTCTTTACACGAACCCCGCGCATCACGTCGGCCCAAACCGCTGTATGCGCCCGGCATCAACCGCGTCTCAACAGCGCCATCTGCAGGACATCTTGGGGGTGGCTAACAGCAGGAATTACAAGCTATTTCACCATCCGGCGTCCGGACCTAAAATAAATAATGAAACATTAATAATAAGATAACAAAAGATGCGAGATTCCCGTGTGACAGCGGCCAAAACAGGTCAACACAATATCATAAAATATTAAAAGACAAAAATGGTCATAATGGGAAAAAAACACGCAAAAGAAAGGAGCTCAATTAAATAGAATAAAATATAAACTTTCATTAAAAAAAGGGGAGCTCAATAAGCGCAAACCTACATATAACAAAATAGAAGACAAAGTAAAAAGTCAAGTATAATACAAACAGGAGCTCAGTAAATAAATGTACCATTTGAAATTCATAATGTAATGACAACATTTTATTTTTGCTCATTTGCTTTTTTAAAAATTATTATTTACTAAAAACGAGTACCAAAATAAATACATAAATAAATAATAACAATAATGGATAATGACAGTAATGACAATTTAATTACTAAATAAATCTGATTACATAGAAATAAAAAAAAAGACAGAGAGAGAAACACAAACAACGCTAATCACATCTCAGTTTGTAGCTCATCACAACTATTACACAAGTTTAACACTTTGACAGATAAGCATCTACTTTCTGTTATTGGTACCGACCCTGCTTTTCATACGTTCTCTCTCTGACTTCAAACAGCTTCTTTCAAATATTTTTCCATTTCTTTGTTCATTATCAGTTTAGTGCATCAACTAAATCATAAAGATTTAAAACAGGCAGCATACAAACGGGATTTGCACAAACCTCACCTTCAAACCACCAGTGTGAACCATCAGCGATGTGTGAGGGCTAACACCCTCATTTCCAAGGTTTTACATATCAACACATAAAAAACCTCTCAGATGAACAGCAGCACAGCATATTATTACACGGTGTTATTACACACAGCTCTCTGAATTTTAGTTATAAATTGAATTATGTAGACTGGGAAGACTGGCAGGTGTCATCTGCGAATAATGTTTCTCACTCTAGAACGATGGACTTCAATTTATTTGGAGATGGTCTTCGAACTCTTCCCAGACTGATGGATCATTGCTGATGTTTGTCCTCTTTGGCACTGAATTAACACACGGCTGAATGATCTAAAACATCTGCTTTAACACAGGTGTTCATACAAGCACCTGGGTGCTATTCTTAGTTTCCACAGAAATGTCATGTGTTGTTCTTTATCAGAAGTGATATTTATCTAATTTTAAGACATGCTAAGGATGAGATTAGTTTTATGTCCTGATATGTAGGATTGGAGCTGGAAGAAGAAGAGGAGGCGTATTTGAAACTTTTACAAGCTCTAACTGGGCTGTTTATGAGTGTGACACCCTGGATTCAGAAAAAATAGTTTGAATCACAAAGACATAAAACACTTTTTCCTTCGGCGGAGCTCATTAGAGGTCACCATATATATCATCTATTCCCAGCATCCTCTTCTGTCATACCAACCCTTCACATGTCCTACATACATCTTCTCTGAGGTCTTTTTTCCTCCTGCCTGACAGCTTCTACTTCAACATCCTTCATCCAATATATTCATCTCAGCCTTGCTTCCCTAACTTTATTTTCTATTTAAGAAATCTCTATGTGTTTTCCGGGTTTCCCTTAGAGATCCATCAATATCAGCGAATTGAAAATGGCAGCAGTCTCACCATTTGTGGAAAAACTGAAGAGTGTTTAGCTGAAATCACATTTTTTAAAGATTCGTGCGTGTGTGTTTATAATGCTGTTGTGAATGGATGACTCAGGAGACTTTATTCAAAGAAAGAATAAAGACGGGTGGGTTTTTTCCATGCAGGTTGTTATGTAATAGTGTTTGCGGTCTAACCCAGTTGAGATCAAATTGGGCTGTTTTGTGGTCCATGAGCTAAAACGAGACGCATGACGCCCCCGATCTATGGGAGCAAAACTGAAAAGTACTAAACATGTGAAATTTAAATTAGAATCCAGTTTGTCCATCTGAAGCGCCCTGAGGTTTAATGACTCAAACTTTACTGGCTGTCTTTCCACTTACACTAACTCCTGTAATTCAGTCAGCAGATGTCACCAAAAACATCTCATTTTGACTGGTCTTGCGTCATGGATGCTTTATGACTCCTATCTCGTCTGGTTGAGTAATTCTGTCTTTAAGGTGAAAAGGGGACCTCACACACACACACACACACACACACACACACACACACACACACACACAC
>NW_024582396.1:1374322-1440715 GCF_018398535.1 Haplochromis burtoni
ACACACACACACACACACACACACACACACACACGTAGAAGCTATCTCGACATAAGCCCTATTCCCGTTTTCCCACGTTTCATTTTAGCTCAGACATGATTTTTCAGAAAACATTCATATCTTCCTACATTGCCATAATCTGACATGTCTTTCAGCCACAATCTTACTCAACACCATCAAACAACTCGGAAGACATATGCTGTTAACTCAGTGTCTTATAATAGGAAAAAGAGAACCAGCGCAGTTGTACTTTTGAAATGGATGACTGGGCTTTTTATACTGACATATGGACACAAAGCTGTGATGACAGTTTGTCTCACAAGTGTCATTTCTCTTCAAACCCAAAGAGAGAAAAGGGAACTGGCGCTGATGGAGAGGACAGATAGCGAGGTGGCAGCTGGATGAAGCTAACACCCTCTGCTGATCTGAAGGCAGTAAGGCGTAGCCGAGTTCCTGCAGTAACATGTGGGGGCGAAGTGCATCCACATTTGCGCGCGCGCACACAGACACACACACAGCCCCTCCTGCACTCATATACTAAGTTAGCTAGTCAGAACTCATTTTGTGTGCTCACCAAAACTTCCCCAATACAAACAGGAAAGACAGATTTAGCTGTCAGAGGAGGCTCCTGAAGTTTGTCACAAAGAAATTCCCACAAATTTCACATGCATTTGTTGCACCTTTGAGATCCCATATCAGGGAGCTTTACTGGCACACGTAATTGATTTCTCTCCTTGCTGTGGGTGAAGTGAAATATAAGTGGGAAGTGGGATTTTTTTTTAAAATTTGCATATTCTCTCATTCTTTTCTGGCCCAAAAAATGTAAAATTAAACTATTGTTCACTTTGCTTGAAATCCCCTTCACCCTCTGTCCAACAAAACCACTTTCACATAGAAGCTACACGCACAGAAGACCACGTATGACACATTCGCCACATAGACGACACATATGTGAAGAGACATGCGACTCGTTTTTGTATTTTCTCAAGATGGAGTCAGATTAAATCCTGCGATGATCCCGTTACAAACACCACCATCTCCCCTCCATCCATGGATGGAGGGCCAAAACTGCCAAAATCAAAGATAATTAACAAAATAATTACAAACGGCGTGAAAACTTCAGATAGAGGAGACGAGCATTTGTAGGTGTTTTTTTTAAGCGAACATCTACATTTGCTTAAAAGTCCTGATGTCATGTTTGCTTCTTTACGCTATGTTTTGATCGTGGCTGATTCTGCATCAATGCACCAGAATCTCTTTAATACATTTAGTGAAATGAGCAAAGGGTTTACTTCCCAAATGATCCTAAACAATACAAGGAGCTGGATTAGCTCAGACCGTCAGTTCTCTAGCTGTTCCTAACTGCAGACTCTGGTGTAGCTCTGGCATCCATCGTGAAAGAAAATCTAGAAATAAATGAGGACATAAACAGGAAGGCGAAAGAAAATATACAGAAATACTTTTAGAAATTATATAAAAAAAACATTCAGAAGCAAATTAAAATAGAAATATTGGGTTGTGTTGTGCAGTCCCCAAAATAAGAAAGGCCTACATTTATTTTCAACACATTCACCACATTAATTGAGCCATTTACTTACATATGTATTTATTTTAACTTTGGCAGCTTCAGCCAGCCATACATTTCATCATTTTCAGAATCTGTCAACACGTACTGCATGGAACAAAGTGATCAGTCTCTTTTTCCCTCCTGATTTAATGGAACCTAGAAGATTTCATCTGCTGCCACACGTATTTTGAGGCCTTTAGCTTGACTTTATACTGAATTTTTATCCACCTTGTTCGATCTCCTTTACCTCTGTCCTCCATACATGTAGTGCAGTTTTGTACTTTCAAGGGTTAAATGTAATGATGGAACCTCTGTCTCACTGTACGGCCTTTTCTGCACAGTGTGAAGGGAACCGGTGCTGTATAAATCAAACAGAAGTGAGAAATGTAATTGAACACTGTGTGTTTTGTGTGACTAAAAGTCTTGTGAAAAACTGTGAAGCAACTTGTGGGGAGCGCTAAATGAGTACAATATCTGGAGTGAGAAGCAGAGTGATGTGTCCTTTGAAGCCGTGAACTACACTCAGAAAACCACAGCTGAGAAAAAAAGAGACATGTGACCTTCGAGATAATAGGATTTTTTTTTTTCTGCAGTCTTGAATTGCCAAGTGTTTGTCAGAGAAGCTAAAAGTCTTTCGGCGTGGTGCAACTTGTGTGTGACAAAGGAAGAGCTGTCTTTTATTACTTACATCTTTACACTGATAAAAAACAAAAGCATTTACACAATAAATGTAATAAGTGCTCATATTTTTGGAACATTTGAATTAACATATGGAACTGAGGATTAGGATATACACAGCGGCTACAGCAGGGACCATTAAGTACAAATATATGCATGAAAAAGGAGGTAGAAGTGCTCCTGCATTAACATTTTACAGGCCATCTTTTCAGATGACTACAGTATGACTAAAAACACCCTGAAACCCGTTACACTCGTATAACGTCTCCCTCTCCAACACACACACCCACCCACCCACACACACACACACACACACACACACACACACACACACACACACACACACACACACACACACACACACACACAGGCAGAAAGTGATAGCTACTTCATGAATTCATTTCTGACACTACTTATATGAGTTAATCTGCTGTTTTTCTCATGCAGTGCTGGTGTTGTGCCTGCAGTCTACTTCAACTCTAGGCGGTGCTCGCCACGGGCTATGTGGGAAGAAAACTCGTAACGGTCCCGACTGCGGTGGCCACACACGTTACACTCGAGCGGATCGCGGAAGCCGTGGCACCCCATGTGGATGGTGAACATGACATAGTCCAGGAAGATCACCCTGCAGTGGCCACAGGGGTACACGGCCCCGGGCACGGTCTCCCCGTCAGCTCGCATCACTCGCAAAGCCTCAAGAGGCGACAGGGGGATGGGCTGGGCGTGTGGGTGAGGCATGCCGTTCTGGGAATTCAGCCCCCCAAGCAGGTGGCCTAAGCTGTACATGACAGGCTGGGATATCTGGGTGTTGTCATTGTGGTAAGAGTCCATGCCAAGGGGAGGCTGGGAGGCGTGAGGGATTCCCAGGAGCGGCATGGCCATCTTGTGGCCATTGGTGAGGCCCATGGGAGTGATGTCGCCACGGGCTAACGAGATGGGGTAGGGCCTGTGGGAAGGCGGTTGGTCACCATTGGGGCCTGGGTGGATCGGTTGTTGCTGGTGATGGGCGTCTGGCCCCGGGGAGTCCGACGGAGGATCCTTGACATCGGTTCGGTGGACCAGATCCCTGTTAAAGCTCAGGTCCAGGCACACGCCGTTGTCGCCTAGACGACAAGAAAGAGCTCAGCACGAGGAGACTTTGCAAACCTCATCCAGCAGCACGGGCAGAGAAACAACACAGGAAGCAAGAAGCAGTTAAAACAGATGGAAAAGATTTAGACCCTTGCTGGGTTTCTCACTCCGCCGTGCAGTCGAGTGCAAAACATGCCCCCTGAGGGCGGGAAAAAGCAAAAACCTGGAAAGCGCCAGGTCGACGGGACAAAAGCAGCTTTAAAGCCTGGCAGCATCCCGAGGCAGCAGTTAGGGACAGGGAGGAAGCATACGACGCAGATGAAGGCCTCTGTAGTGCAGCTGGTGTAATGACAGAGAGACACCTGCTCACGTTTCTCGCCTCGCGCCTTGTTTGCTCTCTGTGGTTACTTCTCTTTTTCCTCCTGTGGTTGTCATATTGAAAGATCTCACTTCATTTGTAAACCTGATGGAGATGTAGGAGGGTTTTTTTTTTTAATTGCCAAAACACTCATGCTTTTTGCGAGCAGCTCGAAGCTCGATTGCGAAACTACAACTCAGTGTTAGTCTTAACCAGAAAGGTGAGAGCAAGCTATTGAAAATCATTGTGCATGTGTGTGTATATATACGCCCATAAAGTTTGGGAAATCACTGTGGCAAGTCAGCCATTTACCGAAACTGATACTTCTGATAATTACCAGCTCAAATTATCTCAGATCGAATCAAAACACAAGCAGTTAGTAATGGAACTCAGAGGTTTCATGTGCATGACACTATTTTATTAACCGTGCAATAATTACCAATACCCACCGATGACACAATTCCTGCAGAGAATTTGGAGCAGTGGGGACCACTCTGTGGTGTGTGCAGGTATGAGGCAGGTGGTCTGCCCTGAAACCCCCTTTGGCGACAGATGAAGGCCAGCATAGACAGACAGACAAACAAGTAGCTCAGACAGACAACTTCAAATTCTGCATTGTGCAGCATAAAAGCGCAGCAAAAGGCAAAATGACAAACGATACGTATAAAAGCTGGAGCCACTAAATATTCCTTAAAGATATAAAAGCACATTTTTAAAGAGAAATCTGAGCGCTTTCATCGGCCTGAGGTGTTTATACCCTTACCTGTAAACTTCTGTGGCATTGAACTCTTCCGCTTGGCTACGTTGCTGGCGAGCCTGTCGAGCAGCAGCGCACGCTCAGTACCCATCTGAGTCCTGGATGTGTGACTGTCCTCTGCTTGGCAGCAGAAGAGCACAGAGAGAGAAAGAGAGAGAGATAAGGAAATGAAGACTCTCTTTTTGATCAGGCAGTGTCATGAGTGCACAGCTGTCCATCAGCCTTTGAAGTCACAGAGTTTTTTTTAAAAAAAGGAAGAAACTCAAAAAACACAGCAGCTGCGCAGAAGCGCAGTTACACCGGGAGGAACGAGATATTAATTTGAGAGCAGACGCTCCTTTGACCTCACTTCCTGGTTGCTTTTTTACTTCACCAGCACAGGAGAGGAGACCACAGGATGAGGATGTACTTCCTCACCACTACGGCACTATCAGGCATAAACTTACGACATTTGGTGACCACAGAAACAGAGCATTGTCTGTGTGTTGCAACCATGCTGTTGTCCTCTGAGTACATAAAGGCTTTTCTGTTTTTTTATTTGGAGGGAAGGGGGAGGTAAGGTGGTGTGCGCTTGTGTTCCTGCTTGTGTCGGGTGGCTGGGCTGAAGCATTTGCCCTACATTATTTAGCTTCCCCTTTGATGGTAGAGAGATGAGAAGCGGTCTTCTGCACGCTGAGCCTGTACGCCACAGCAGCCATAACCCGTTTAGCTGTAAGTGCGGGGTAGTAGCCATAAGCTTGTTATTTTTAATGGGGCTATAAAAACAGGATCTGTTAAGTGTGCACCTGCACGAGCGTGTGCATTTCTGCACGAGCTGCAGAAATGCATGCGTTCTTCATAACTTTAACACCTATACGTGCATGTGTGAACCGAGTGTCCCTCGGAGACATGTTGGAGCCTTCTTACAAGCGTGGTGGTGAGACAGTGTGTGCGCACCGCTGCTCACCTCTCTCGGCGGGACCTTTGCTCTGAATGTACACATGGCACCTCTCTCGGTGCTCCTCCAGCGAGCTGCGCTGCTTGTAGCTGCGACTGCAATGGTTGCACTTGAAGGGCTTCTCTACTGCGAGGCAGAGGTTTCAGTTAAACACTCAAACACATCAACGGCATGGAGCAAGCATTACTTCGTTAAGTACGCGGTTTCGTACAAAACTGATGATGGTGTGCATATTGGAGGCCGTGCAGGAGAAACACGTGAACTGAAAGTGAATGAGTAAGTTTCCAGAGGTGAATGAGTAAGCTAATCATATGTGATGTGTGTAACCATATGAGAATGCATGGCAAGGTGTTACTGGAAAAGCCATGTAGCCTCAGCAGACCTCAGATTCAAAAGGAGTGAGAAACCAACCAGCATGGTACTGTACGCAGGTGCATACAGTATCAGAGCTTATCAGTGTGAGTGTGTGTGTGTGTGTGTGTGTGGCTGCCTGGTACCAGAGTGGGTGCGCAGGTGCCCGCTCAGAGCGTCACGTCGCCGGCAGGCGTAGCTGCACATCGGGCATTTGAAAGGCTTCTCCCCGGAGTGCAGTTTGATGTGGCGAAGCAGGTTTCCCTTCTGGGTGAAGGAGGCCCCACACTGAGTGCAGTGGAATGGCCTCTCGCCTGAAAAAACACAGCGTTTGAAACAATCCTGCACGTTCTCACACGACACCGGCTTCTTTAATCACACAACTTATTCTGATTTCGACCACCTGCTGCGAGGCTCCTGTAAGCAAAATAAAAAACCCCACTGTGGTATTCTTATGTTCTTGTTGGGTGGAAATTTTGCAATAGCGCAGATATTTGTTGGCTTCCATTTTTTTTTGACTTTAGTTGTTTTCTTGTTCCTACGATGAATTGCAAAAAAACACAGAATCATTCACCATCTTTAAAAGGGGAAGAAAGTAACGTCCAAACCTAGAAAAGACTGTTCTCACGGACAACTCAGACCGCACAATTGCCAAGCAGATTGTGCATGACTTCCCATGTCAGAAACAAAGCCTCACGGGTGCCAAACGAAGACTAGCACTGCTCGGCTCTACTCAGTGAAATGCAGCTCTAATGTTTGTATGTTTTACAACAAAAGTCGCGATTAAATGTCACAGAGACACACGAGCCTTTCAAGTAAGCGAGCACTGCATCAGACGGTGGATTATGGTTGTTACAGGGAGTATGGTCGCCTCAGCGTCTTCACTTCTTAACCATCAGATTTCCTCACGTCTAGCGGATTTTCCTCAATTTCTCTCCTCAGCTCGCCCACTGAGGTCTAACAACAACTTGAAATTACAGTTTGTTCCACGCCCCCGCCCAAGGACACGAGGTGATCGAGCTTTTCGAGGCCACAGCAGGCGACCTGTGGAACGCTCTGCTTCACCTCTGAGGTTTTCCGATTCTGTCATCTCTTTTAAAAGTCAGCTAAAGTCACTTGAGCATTTAAGTAACGTGCTTGCCCCAGCTAAGGACATTTGCGCCTTTGAATCCGTGTACTGCTCTAGACTCTGTTTTATTGGGGCAGTTGTGTGTGTTCTTAATCTATCTTCTTTTATCTGTGGGTAAAAAGTGCCATATAAATAAGTACCCTATCTACTCCATCATAACCGTAACCCCAACACTATTTTTTTTTGCTAGAATATTCTTCTGACTAAGATTTGAGAGTTTCAGAAGCCTAAAATCACATAATCTCACAGCACAGGATTATAATAATTGTCTGCGATGACTTAAAGCTAAACTCTGCTTTGTTAGTCAGACTGATGGAAGACGGGACAAAAATAATCTTCGTGACTCATTTTGAAGACATTTAAAATGTAGCAACATGAGAATTTCTGACCTTCTTTCACGTTTTTGATATTTTTTGTGCGCCGCCGATAACTCCATATATCAGTTCTATGGATAAGCTGACAGAGTAATCCCATGAGTGGGATGAGTATTATTTTCCATACTTTAACTGGGCTCTGAGCACGCTGGTTAGGTCATCACTTCAGAAAATCTGTCATTCATTTCAGGATTTTAGGGCAGAACGATAACTGCAGCTGCAGTCTGATGTGCTGACCTATCTGCTGCTGCGATCAAATCACACAGTTAGTGCATGCGTGGAATATATGAACAACAATAGAGGCTATTTCACAATCTGTCAGTTAGCACACGATTGTGTGTTCCTAATCGCTTTGACAGAGTCAATAAAAGGAGACCTCAGGGCCATCAACAGCGCGGCGATTGCACAACTGCGATCTTTGAGGTCAGCGTCCCTCTGCTTACCCGTGTGGCTGCGCTTGTGCACCAGCAGTACGTTAATGCTGATGCAGGACAAGCCGCAGATGTCACAGCTGAGCTTGCCTGTTGGTTGGATGCGAGGCGGCCCGGCTCCAGGTGCGTAAGCGCCTTCCGCGTTGGCGGCAGACGCCGCTGCGCTGGCGTCGGGGAGGGCCGCGCTGTCGTAACGCGAGTAGTCCACCAGCGACAGGTCCTGCGGCTCACTCAGGCCATCTCCCTCTTCATCCCCTTCCATGTCCCTCTCCTCATCATTCTCTTCCTCTGTCCTCTCCTCATCAAAACCTTCCTCCATCCCGTCCTCACTGCCTCCCTCTGCTTCCTCTTTAGGCACAATCTCTTGGTCTTTTTCAGCCTTGAGAAGCTGCTCGTTATCTTCCATCTCCTCAGCCTCGGACTTTATCACACCTGAGCAAAGTGGAAGGAGGGGACAACCAAAATATGCATTTGGAGAGACATTTCACAGGAATGTGTAGAGCATTTTCCAACAAAGGAGCTAGATAAGCTGTGAGCAGAATGTGGAACACAGTCACGTCTTTACTTCCACATTTGTATATAAGGTCGATAGCAAGATATTAGTACTAGCACATCTCCAAAGTGTGGGTAGCCTAATTTGGGCCGATGCATAGTGTCACAGAGAGATTCAGAAGATGTGTGCTTGAGATAAGGAAAGGCATTTCCTCTACACAGCGGCTAGAACCAGGGCAGGAGAGAGAGTGAGTGAGTGAGCAGGCGCCTCAGACAGACAACACTAATTCCTCATCTGCCTTTGAAGAGTCATTTCAGACTGACTGTTCATCACGTTGGTCACAAAGGCTTAAAAGCATCCAAATTTAAGGGTTAAAAGGTGTTAAAGTGCACCTAAAGTCCTCTCAGTGTCCCCTCAGCCAGCCAAGCACCAATTACATCACCTATACAAGCAAGATTTTCCCGCTTTTGTTTTTTTTTTTCTGGTTTCTAAACCACACGCTCAGCTCAAACTACTTCTCCATGCAGGATTTAGCAATTTCATTTATTAACACCACATCTGCCTACACGCAGAGTCCTAAGGCCCAATGTACAGGACCTCTCACCTAGCCTCTTGCAAGCGTTAACCAGCCCCCCAGCTTATTCAGTTCCATCCAAAAACCACACTGTGGTCTTGGCGGTGACTGATGATGAGCTGAAGAGCAGCGCCTTGTATTGTGGAAAGCGCTCAGAGGTGCTATGGAAACTTTGCACACACAGAGCTCCGAGAGGCCCGATATAGAGTCCAGTGTCTCAAAGCAGTGAACCGCAGGCTGCGCATTAGACGCAGAGCAGGGCTTTAGGAAGTGCACCCAGTGGGGTAGATAGATGGGTGGCAGTCAGAAATAAAGAGGAGAGCTGTCTGTAACACCATGTTCTTTTTTTTTTTAAGTGAGAAATTAGAGAGTTAGGGCTGAATGACAAAGTCAAGACAATTCAACATTAAAAATATCGTGTGAAACAGAGTTGTCACAGTTTCTGCCCGCTTGATGACAAGAAGAGAGCTTTTAAAATGCAGCTTTTATCACAGAAGCACGAACGTGCAGTGAGAACTAAAACCAGACCATGTCTACCACACGCTGGAGACAGCCTCTCATACCTACATACAGTGTGTGTTCAGTCAGTTTTAATCAAAGGGTCTCTACATGAAAGATTAAAACTAAATTTAATTCTGTATTATCTGTCATCGGGCTCCTAGTAGAAATTTACAAGAAGAACAAGTTTTGAGTAATGATGCAGAAACAGAAGGAGCTTTTCTGGTCACTCTGCTGTGACCAGAAAAAAGAAAGAGAGAAGAGACTGCAGAGTGTGGACACGACACTGGCTGAGAAAATGGAGACAGAGTCCCTGCTGGTTCTCATCAGTGTTCTTGTGACCAATGTTCACCATGTACAAGGAGTTAAAAAGGTCTGATTTTAGACGTCTCAGACTGAGTTTAATGACACCAAATGCTGGAGATGAGGACAGATTTAGGCTTCTGTGAAATGACTTCATCTACTTCCAGACTCAGAGTGCAAACCTTTGGTTTTGGTGCAGCCCTCAAGTTTTCCTGTAACACTGTGATGCAGCAGGAACAGGACTCGGACCCAGGGACGTTTCTGTGCAGTTTCATCATATATGTTGTAGACATCATCGCAGACTAATAAGTCCTACCATGTCTAACACACTGAGGTGTTGGTCAATATAACCGACTTTGCTGTGAATGTTGTTTTGATGTTACAGCTAAATAGACAAAGCAAAGGCTCGATGCCTCTCTTTCACAGGTGTTCTGCTGAATCTGTTTTTACTTCTTGCATCACTGCTTTCTTTGGGGTCTAAACCTGCCCAATAAAAACAGACCCAGTGGTCTCGTAAGAACAGGTCTGATGGGCCAGGCCAAGCTTTGGGTCAGCTATAACAGGAAGGGTCTCTGGAGGGCTCCTGTCATACTGGGCTGTCTGAACCATCCACACCACAGGCAGATTGAGCTTTTGCTCGAAGCTTTCATCATCTCTTTGTCTCCTTTTCTGCATTCTGACTGCATTTTAGGAAGAATCCAGGATGGATGTTTCCATTTCATCCAATTACTTTTCTGGTTGTTGTCATATTAACTGCTGCCCAATAGGAACAGAAAGACTTCGGACACTCATCAACGCTCATTTATTGACCGGAGCTCTGGGAGAACAAACTCCACATAGCTACGGCCTCACAAGTCTGAACCCACTGTTCTTGTGAGGTGATGGTGCTAACCACTGAGGCATCATGCACCCATATACCATTGGTGTCAAGAAATGTCACCTCACTAACTGGTGAAAAACAACGTTTCCGAACATAAACCACCATCCACTGATCAGATACAGTATGAATGGATATTTGCAGGCCTCGCTCTCTTACTTTCTATATTGGCACGCGGTCAATGAAACTTTAATCAGCTAGATGACCTATCAAATCAATCAAGCACCTCTTCGTCACGTGCAACCTTGATGTAGTTCATGTCAAACCCTGGAAAATGAGAGACATGCAAATACCAGACACAGCTTGTTGCCGAGCTCTTCTCACAATGATTTGGTCCACAGAAAGCCCTCAGCTAGTACACAACAATATTTATTTGGCTTTATAGTATTCAGATAAGCATTTATGCATAAATTTGACAGCTACCGGCACGAACACTAGCTAATTAAATCCAGAAACTTCTGATGTAAAAGCAAAATAACAAATCTGCTTTTTTTGTGCAAGTTTTTGCAGAGATGAGCGTCACAACTGAAAGGTCGCGTGGGAAGTTTCATTTAAAACACAGTTAAAGATCTTTGCTGTTTCACCTGTTACACACATTCCAGTCACCTGCCACGAAACTGGCTGCGCATAAAAATGAAACTCGTCTTCACGTTTCCATCATTTTACGAGCGGGTTTGATAAAACATTTTGCGCTTGCAGCTGCGCTCCTTTTGTGAGCTCAGCGAAGCAGCAGTTCCCTGTCTTTGACTCCAAATGCCTGCTGGTTTGTTGATTCAAACGACAAAATTAAGCTGCAAATTATGCCGTTTGTTGCTTTCGGCGATAGCTAGCCTGTTAGCTCGCAGGTGCAGTGGAGGTGCATGGCCACAGCTACAAATAGGTGGATAAAAAAATGATCAGGAACATAAAATAAGATACGGCCTGATTAGGATTTGCAAAGGGCCGGATTTGGCTCGATTTGGCCAAATGCTCTGGTTACAGGTGACCTTTCACATTTTAATCCCCCTCCTCTACTTTTTCTGCCACTCTAAATGGTTTCCTGTATTTCCTGTCCTCAACCAGTATAATCTATTTCATTGTATGAAAGTATTGTAGCACGATTCCTCAATTTTTTTCCTGAAACAGGCAAAAAACCCAACAAAAGACGTGTAAAGAACAGCTGTAGCACCAATGCCACACACACACACATATACATATATATATATATATTTGTGTGTGTTTGAGAGTGTGAGTGTGTGTGTGGGTACACATACGTGGATCTGCGACACCTTCAGCGGACTGAATTCCATTTTCACTAAATGAGCTGTCCTCCTTCTCTTCTTCCTCCTCCTGCGACTTCACATCTGCAACATCTGAGAAAGTAACATGTTGAGTGGATGTGTTAAAACTGAGCGACGTTTTTCTTCTTAATTAAAAAAGTGTTTTCCGTAGCAACAAATGAACATTAAAACTCCCGGTTAACAGTAAATATGCAGGAAGTCTTGCTCATGACCCCGACACTATGACCTGCTTTCAGCTGCAGCGTGCACAAATCCCTCCACGTACGTGGTGGAGTTTTTAGGCACGACTTCAGCCAGGATGGTGGCCGCTGTGGAGGAATGCGTGCATCCTCATCATCGAAACTTTCACATTAAAGACAAGGAATGCCTATACTCACCCATCCCGTCTGCCTCTGAGGATGTGAATTCAGGATGCTTTTCTGTGCTCATGATGAAGGAAAACGTTCTGTGAGGGGGGGGGGATTTACAGTATTCGGTTAATGAGAGTCTAACCAGATTCTCCCCTTTGGCGCTTTAAAACCAGGTCTGCCAATAAAGATAGAGAAAAGGCGGGTTTGTTTCTTACATTCATTGTGTCACATTTTATCTGACCGTTTGTGAGACAATTTTAACTTTTTCAGATGCTCTCGATGCTAATAAAAGAGCCCCCCCAACCTCCCCTTTACTATTTCTACAAGGCCTGTGAAGAAATAGAAGCAAGACTTGCATCTCTTTGTTCCTGTTGGTTGGACAGTGTAAAAAAAAGAAGAGTGGGTAAAAAAGCCCACGGTTGATTGCTCGACCCTGTCTCTACATTTAGCCTTATGAGAAAGAGATGATGTTCACTGCTCATGTATTTCCTGCTGGGTTTGTACACAGGAGCAGGCGTAAAAGAGCACACACAGACACTCCAGCACAGTTTCAAAATTATTTAAGAAAAATCCAGACGTGCACTTTTTAAAGAAGCCCCCTGTCAGTTTCCACCGAGTTAACAAAGTATTTCATTATATTTTATATTGTTTCAACTATTTATTCGCATCAGCTCTAATAAATAATAAAAACCACACCGTTGATAGGGTTTTCATGATTAACTGAAGCTCTTGCGTTAAAATACATCAATAGGAAACTTTCTCACATGGTCAAAATGAAATTGAGAAGCACATGTCTACATTGCTGCTGTTAATTCCAGGAGACGTCTTTGGTTTTGCTTTTTGCTGGAAGTTAACAGTAAGTCTGAGGAGTAATGATGAGAATAAGATCTTACCTGCTTCTTGCTCAGCACCACAGAGGAGAAGTGCACTCACAGGAGGAGATTCCACACTCCGCCGCTGGACTTTCTCTGAATATGGAATATAAGCAACGTCACAGCCGTGAATTCCTTAAAGGAACAGGAACGCATTTTCAGCAAGGTGGAGCAACAAAGACCAGAGCGTGTGAATCCAGCAGAGCAGCACCGACGGCGAGACTCAGAACAAGTCTGATGATGTTTAAATCTTCAAACATTCCTTCTCTGAACCTAAACACGCGCAGCCAACAACATTTATGAGCGAAACAAAGAACCGATTCGGGGTTTGATGTTACTTCAGGGCGTCCACATGGCTCCAGACTTGGCTTTTAAGGAGATCTAACTCCATCTTGTGGCCAGATGTGAAAGCTACTTCAAAGTCCAACTCGTCTGAAGCTGAAACTTCATTTTTTCTTTTAAGAATTCCCCTCATTTCAGGTGAATAAACAGCTGATATCTGCCCTTTATGGTCCGTACCTGCAGAAGTCAGACACTGGCTTACATCATGGCTCTGCATCTGTATGCTGCAGCTGCTGAGTCTCCCTCTCTTTATTCCCATCTCTGACGCAGAGTTGGAAGAGAATTAGGAAAAAAGCTTTTAAATACTTGTATCCCAATATTGTCTACAGATGAGCTTTAACAGTCGGGCTTGTTATTATAGGAGAGTTTAAGCAGTCTTAAAAGTGCATATGCAGTATCACTGAAATCAGTACCTATTTTATGATACAGCATATGATCTAAGCACAGCATTCACTTGTTTACAGTGAGTGAAGTTATAGTTGTGTGATTTTTTATGCCTATAGTTGTTAAATCATCTACCATCCCCCTCACGGGAAAAACAAGCGACTCTAACGCGTGTAAATAAAGGCAAATAAAAGCTCATGCTCTCTCCTGCTGATAAAAATAAGTTAAAAAATCCCTGAACACATGCGCAGCAGATCTCCAGGTGCATGTTTAGTTTGAATGCACTTGTTGCTTGAATGAGCAGCAGTTCTCTAAAACCGCCGTTCGAGTCATACTTAGGTTTTTCTTTAAAGGGGACGAGTGATGCAAACTGAGACAAAAACATGGGGGACAAAAGCGCGTGCGTGTGTGTTTATGTGTAAGAGAGGCGGGGGGGCGATACTGACGTATTTTCAGTGTTACCTCAACATTTTCACCGGATCCAGCTTTGACCACAACCTGTGGAGTTACCACAGGTAACAAAGGTCTTGTGGTACAGGAGGATGAAGTGACCCTCACATATTTGTATCAGATTTAGTTTTTGGTTTCACCTTTAAAATTTACAAAATTTCAAGTGTGAGGTGAAATTTTAAGGGGGGAACAAATAATTCAGCTGAAACACTTTAAAAACTGCCAAAACGATTTAATATAATCAAAACTTTTAAGTCTTGTGACATTTGAATGTTTTATGTTCATCCCTAAGGCGGGTCTGTTACAAAAGATTATCCACTATCTAACTCCACAGACGCCTAATTAGTAACACGCAGTAATGAAGGAGGTTGGAGCGACCATATGAGCAAAGCTGGTTTTCAGTGACGGGAGGACGTACCAGCATGTAGTGCCTTTAAAGATCCGAACGTAGTCTGAAAACTGAGGCAGAAAGAGGGTCACTGATGAAAATGTTTGTCTTTCACTGCTTCTAAAATTGCTGATGTATGCTCCTCACTTTATTTACATACTTCTTATTTATTTAAATGTGATGTTTAAATGTGCCACAATTGTACGTTTTACTATTATCTGTGCATAACGAAGGGTCTCCACACAAGTTTTCCACAGTGTGCTTCAAAATCACAGGACCTATCACAGCCTCAGTGTTCTGGAGAGAGAAAAACATCTTTCTCATTTTAGTGAGGAACAACTGTTTCTGATTTCTCTTAGATCACATATCCTAAAAGCACAGGGTTGGGCTAAGGACTTCTACACTCACAGGTTTAAATATTTGATTGCAAAGAGCTCTGCTGGCAAAGACAGTATGCTTCAAATCAACATTTAAACAGCTTTTAGCTTCCTGTGGTCGTCCCTCCTCTTTGTAAAACTTGTGGACATGACTCAAACCTAAAGCAGTTTAATGTAGGTGAGAGAAAACGCACAGTTCTCCTTCCAGTTCTGCTCGTTTTCAGCTCCTTTCTCTCATTCTCCTTTAATAAGACAGCTTATTGGTTTCATCCTGCACCTTTGTGCAGTAAATATTCACTTCACTGAATCAACTTTGACTGCTTAAGCTTCATATTAGCACCAGACAAACAGAAATACCATATATCCTTATTTCTTTCACTGAAAGCACATAATAAAGGAAAGGTCAGCTTTCTCCTTTTATTTCTCCTTATGTGGCTTTAAAGTTGTGAAGATCTGCCAGGTTGTTCCATTTTGTAATTAAATCTATACCTTTCAGCTTTTATAGCCAATACTTTTGGAATTTGAGTATTGCACGTGGTCTCTTTTTGATATTGAAAATATTCCAGGTGGCAAAGATTCTGCTTTTTTTGGGGGAAGTCTTATGACATCTATTAGAAGCTGTTTATGTGCTTTTCATTTGTGAACTTTAACAGATCACAGCTTATTGTTAGAATAAACAGCAAGATAAAAAAATGTGATTCCCGCGAGGATATAAACTTTAACTTTTTTGTTGGGGGGGGCTTTGTTGTTCTTCTGCTTTTGTCTGCACCGTTTCTTTCAGGTTGTTTTGTTTCACACTGTTGAAAGATTCCCATCCATCGTTTCCCGTCTACGTCTGCCCTCCTTTTCCTGTCATCTCTGGCAAAATAATATTTGTTTAAAACGAGCCTAAAATACTGGAAGAAGAATTTACATGTTCCGCTTGTCTGCCGGTCTGTTGCACTGCTTTTCAAGTTACAACAAAAACACAGCTCACACACAGCTCATTAGCTCAGCCAGCATCTACAAAATTGCGTCAATAACCACATTTAACCTTTGACTAACCACCCTGCACCCCCCAAAACACAAACACAGTCAAACACCTCATAACTGACACATAATAACGTTCCTATTCTTGCTGTGAGTTCAGAGACTGTTGAGCAATTCCAGAAACTGCAGCTTGATTTTTCCGTCTCTGTAAAAAAAGAACATAAAAGTAAGCGGGTGGCTCGTCTTTTAAATCGAGGCTCAGTAAAAATTTCTAACCTTACCACGGAGCCCTAAAGCAGACTTGTATTGGAGTGTGTTTAAAGTGCTTTGTGGATGTTTCAGATCAGTACCACCGATGTCTCGTAACTAACAACGCTCGCTGCAGCGCCCACCTGAGCGGTGCACGGCCTTGAGAGGCTTGGCTGCTGCCCACGGCCTGCCGGTGGCAACCAGCCACCAGCGTGTAGAAAAAAGCTGAAAGAACGCACACTCACAAAGGCGTTACAATGCATGCTGGGTTTCCATGGCAAAATGGAGGCAAAGAAACACAGGGGGAGAAAAAAGAAAAGCAATAAAAGCCATGATTGAAAACCTTTTGGGCTGGGCGGAGGGCACACATGCACAGGCAAACAAGACGCAAGGAGCACGCTGATTTACAGAGTCTGATCAGAAACACACACGTGTGCAATAAACTGCAGCATTGTTAGAACATATCGTGCGATCCCACTGGTGGGAGGCGTTTTTAGGACTGGTGGGGGCAGGGCAGCAGCTGGAAATGGGCAGCGGGGGGGTGGTCTGTGTTTGACTGTCCATTTGCCTTTTTATAGCTGCCCACTCTAGTTAGGAAAAAGGGAGAGAGAGAGATCTAGGAGCAGAGATAATGAGGAGGTGGGAGGGTGGGCGGGGGGGTTGACGGCACAGCCTGGACTGACCACTGGATGCAGGCACAAACACACGGCGAGACCCTGTTGAGGCTGCAGAGGTTGTTTTCTGCTGTGCATTTGGGGTTGATTAAAGCAGAGCAGCATTGACACGTTGCTTCTTTTTTCCTGGACGTAAATGGTTTTATCTTTTTAAAAAAAAAAGAAATCAATATTTGAGAGTGGCTGAGATAAGGGTGGGCTGCAGGGAGAGAGAACAGAGTGATATTCTCTGTGTGAACAAGTGAAAAGGCGATTGGGCTCTTTTTTCCCTCTCCTCTCAGGGCACTCAGGATTGAGAGAGGACAAGTAAGTGAGGGAGAGTGTATATAAGTTTGTGTGCCTGAGTGCGAGAGGGAGACAGAGGGAGAGAGCTTTAGTCTGGCTTTTCTCTGCTCTGCCTTTCAGCTCCTCTCTCACTGTAGAAAGAGGCGTGTCCATGGACCAGTATAAAGTCCAAGGAGAGCCACTCGTGTTGAGCCATTCTCAGGAGCGAGTCCTTTGCACACCAGCAAGAGGAGGAAACTGCAGCTGTTACCAAAAACACGGCCTTTCGCTGACTGGCTTTGCATTTGGACACTTGTAGACCAGATTTTTTGGTGTTTCGGCAGAGCGCGGGCGAGCATCGGGACTCGGACTCGAAGACAGAGCAAGCCTCACCTGAACGTGCCGGCGGATATCCTTCCCGCTCGTTCCACCTAAACAAAAAAGAAACCCCCCCAAAAACCCCAAAACTTGTTCTCATCACCCACGAGCTGAGCGCATCAAGAGCAGGCTCCAATTTCTGCGGTGTGAAATTGAATCAGAGCAACGGAGAAGCAGTACAGCAGAGGCATTGTGTGCCTGCATTTGAAACACTAACCAGCTGAAAATATCAAAGACCTTCCAGGACAAAGCGTTCCTCTCAAACCTCTTCTCAAAGTGATTATAAGCTGCACCACATTCAGAAGAGGAGGCGGCCAAAGTGACCATACACAAGGGCAAAGGATTGCGTGCAGGTGCCGGGACTGCCATGGTGCGTGGAGGTGGCGTGGCAGTAGCTCCGTCCTGCTGGGGCCTGTGGGTGTTTGGCGCCCTGTCGTTGGCGGCACTGTGCTTGTCAGACCAGGCCATTCGCTGCCCCGTTTGCTCAGAGGAGCGCCTGGCCAGCTGCCGTCTGCCTGAAGGCTGCGAGGAAACGGTGCGGGAGCCCGGCTGCGGCTGCTGCCCCACCTGTGCCCTGCCTAAAGGAGCCCACTGTGGCGTTTACTCACCCCGATGTGGCACGGGCCTCCGCTGCTACCCGCCGAGGGGCGTGGAGAGGCCGCTGCACTCACTGATGCATGGCCAGGGCATCTGCACTGATGAGAGAGAGGTGGAGGAGAACTCAGGTGAGAGTGAAACCGGGCTCTTCTTCTTCTTGTTTAGTTACGCTCAAAGCGGCAAAGGTCTTTCTCTCATTTGGTGCCAAAAGTGATCTGTCCCAAGCTGAAGCGGCGTCTCTGCAGACCAGAATGTTTTCTCTCTGTGCTCCCCGGACCTTTTTTACCTGATCCGGGCAGAATTGGGGGGGGTGACAATGTGCTGCTTGTTTACCCTAATCTCAGCTAAGCCCTGAAGCAGAGCATGCACATGCACCAGATCCTGATGGGAGAGCGCACACAGTCCCGCCGCTGTCCTGCGGCCGCTCGCTGTGAAAGGGAGCCCTGCTGAAAGATGCAGAGCACCAGGGTGTGCGTGTGCTGCACGCTGCACAAAGTTTACTGAAGGCATCCTGCAAATTTTCTTCTTGTCAGCAGAACTCACGTATGCCATGTTTAAGTGAGGTCCTGCAGGTGAAGTGCAGGCAGTGAAATGGACTGTGGTGATGCTGGAAATGTGAGAGTCTCCGTGTGTGTGTGTGTCCCAGTGAATCTGTGTGTGTTTGTAATGGGAGGAGGTAATAAAAGCTGCTGTATGAAATGACTGTAATGGAGTGTGGCCAGTCTGGAGCTATTAGAGCTCTCTGCAATCAGTAATTTACGTGGTGCTCTTTCATGGATACCCCTGATCCTCCTCCTCCTCCCGCTGCTGCTGCAAACCTCTAACTCTTCTTCTTCTGCTGCTGATGTCTCTATCACACTCTTCTGGCCCAGCTCTCCTTTTCTGTTATTGCATTCCTCTTCCAAAGTCTGTTTCCACTTTCACACAGTGGGATGTCTAATGCTGGATCTGCATATCCAGTTCCAGTTCACTGCACTAACATCAGCTTCTTCCTAACTAGACTCTAACTGCTTGTCTCCACAAAGGGAGTGGTGCTGATTTCCATTAAATCATTTAAGACAACTGTTATAAGGTGGCGGCTCTTTTATTTGTTCCAGATTATCTGCTGCACACATGCTCCCAGACATTTTCTGGTAATAGTAGTAGGATAGTCTTCCAAAGACCTGGACGGGCTTTAGTCGGTGTAAAACTCGCAGGACGCTCATTGTCATTGCAGCATCTGTTTCTCCTGGCCCTGGGAGCACCCCACCTCCTCTCTTGCCCGAACGAGCCCTCGAGCGCATCGCCCACCGTGTCCAGCTCCTTCGTGAGGATGAGCTCATCGGCACTGTTGCTGCCAGAGCTGAAATTAGAGCCTTCTGCTCTCTGCGCAGGGCCAGCATAGGTTAGCCCGGCACATAGCGTGACTGAACGGAATCAGAAAGAAGAGGAAAGCTGTGTTGAGCTTGATATAAAAGGAGAGCTGTTTGGGTCCACACCCGTTTATCTTGCAGAATGTTCTCCCTGAATCTCTCCGATGCTGCATTGTCCAGTTAGCTGAGCTGTAGCACACGGAGGGGACTTGGCGGGTTGGAACATTTTGGAAAAGTTTTGTTTTGGGGGTTTTCTGTAATCCGAGCGCTGGATATCGTTTGCCTCGATGCTCTTTCTCACCCCCGAGGTCTGTCATAACAAAGCAGGGAAGCTCTGCCCGATAAATCTCACTGTAAATCAATTCTGCTGGCAGCAGCTCAGATCTACTGTATGAGAATGTTTAATGTAAACCGTGGCAGACGGGAGACGATCAGAGAGGCACCGGGGAGAGGCAAAAAAGCTCTAGATTTCCTTTGTGGTGCATTCACCGTACTTATGCATTATTAAACAAGGGGGTGCATCTCCTGAATACATGTCTGACACTGCCCCACTCCTAGCAACAGTGAACATGCCAGATAAAAATAGAAAGAGGGATTGTAAAAACCTAGAGAATTCGCAATAAAAGGACCCTGGGATGCAGGCACATCCTAACAGCGTACTGAAGTGAATTTAGGGTGTTCACGCTGGTAGTCACAGCCCTGCAGCTGCTGGCTGGTGCTGCCTCGTGTTTAGGAAAAGTAACATATTAAATCAGGCTGTGAAGAATTATGAGCTATCTGCCCGTTTCTCTCTTCCTGAACTGAATTTCCATAGCAACAACAGGCAGTATCCTGCGCCGCATGTCAAAGTCTAAGGCAGCTTTAGTGCTTCTTAATATTCCTTTCTCAGGATCCGTCTCAATCTTAATACTTAGAATAAATCATCAAGCGTGTGCTGGCATCTGTTCCCGCATTCCTGCTGGGTCTGCCCGGTGTCGGGTATTCAGACGCTTCCCTCTCGCAGTGAAACGGATATTATTTACAAACTGATACAGATGTCAGATATGAAAAGTCTTACACCTACAGGCACAGAGGGAGTTGCATGAATGAAGCAGTCGGCGGAGCCAGACTCTGTTCGACTATGTCCAATTTACTGTGACGCACGTAGGCCTTTATGAAAGCAGCATGCTAACCTAGATTTTTTCTCCCAGCACAATTTGGGAGCTCCGAACTGGTTATTAAAGATGTGCTTTCTCAAAGTTGTCTCGGCAGATGTCATTTCATATTTGCTTTCTTTGGGTCGTGCGGTGCATTTGTACAGCTGGGGCTCTTGTGCAGCCGTAAATGCGATTAGCTAATTGCTGTTCTCTGTGGGGCAGGGACCCCCCTCCAGAGTTGGAGCCGAGAGATACACAAACAACCCAACTCTGTCCCGGCCACGACACATCCTTAATCTGAGGCGAGTGAATCCTCACGGGCTGGGATTTAAGTCTGAGCCAGAAGTTCAGTAAGAAAAATACTTTAGCTCCATCTCCCGAGAACAAATGGACATTTTACCTCCTTCAAGGAGGACATGTGACTGGCTTGGTTTGCCTGTTTGTTAGCAGAACTGCTCGAAGAGTTATGGATGCATCTGCATGAACATTTTTGCCCCAGGTGGGGCTTGGCCCAGGTTAAATGGAGTCCCTGGGAGTCGATCCAGATTTGGATCCAGGAATTTTTGGAAAGATTTTCACCACTTCAAGGTAGAACAAAATTGGACATTTGGTTTTATAGCTTCATGAAAAAAAAAACACATATCAAACAGACGCTGGGAATTATTGTCTTAAAGTTCTCAAGACAATATTACACTCTAATCTGGGCCCAGATGTTTTTCGGAATCCAGGAATTCAATAAATACACTAAATAAATCTTTAAATTTTAAATTTCAGTTGGCCTTGGTGTAGGTATGCACCGTTTGACTACATTTTCACCTCTTAACTTCCACTAGGTCACTTAGGAAGCACTGAGTTTAGAATTAGGGGCCCACATCCTGACCTGTAGATGTGAATCACACTAAACGCCTCACCGGCAACAGTCTTGATATTAAGAGATTAAAAAAAAGTGCGATTCCTCAGCTGTAATCACCAATGTTTGATTTCATTTCCTGTCTTCGCACAGGGGAGCGAATCACTCTGAATGTAAGAATATTCAGCTTACAATCAATCTAATGGAGTAACCCAGAATAGTTTGACCTAGTTCACTATAGATGCAGGGTTCCCTCTATTCACCACAAAGCACCATTAATGCATAAACTCAGCAAGGATTACTGCTCTCTGTGACAGAATTTACTCACAAATCTGTAAGCAAATGAATCTGCAACACAAACAGCAACACGATCCGGCTCCAGAGATATCTTACTGACAGATCCACATCGGCTGAGTTTATATAACAGACATGAATTCAAATTCAGGTTCTGTCTTCATCTCGATTAAAAACAGAATTCCTTCCTGAAAACACGAGAAACTTGGAGGGGGGGGTGAGCCCCTGTTTCTGAAAAACAAGCTTCATTTTCATCGCCGAACAATGCTTTGATCCAAAAGTTTGACACAGGTTCAAGGATAATGTTTATCCTGATGATGATCCATCTGGAAAAGGTTCAGCCCTATCCTTTACTCATGTTTTTCTCTCTGATCCACACCTTTGTGTGTGTGTGTGTGTGTGTTTGTGTTACATCTGGCTTATAAGAGGTTTAGGCTGTAGAGTATTGGGCTGAAGGGGACCTATTATACTTTTCCTTGTTTTCTGTCATGTCTATATTGTTATAACGGAGGATTCTCACACTAAACACGGTTAAAGTTTCAAATAATGAGGTCAGCGTGTGTAAATGCAAACCATGTGGGTCAAAGCTCAGGCTTCATGCTGCTCTAAACGTTCAGTTGCAGACAGTTTTTCTCGGATCGGTTTGCCGTCAGTGAGAGGGGATATCCTTACAAGGTAATCTCAGACGCAAACCTCTGGCTGTGAGAACAGAAGCTTCACGCCCCGCTGTTCAAATCTGTTGTCTGTGAGGGTCAGCCGATCAAGACATCTGCCATTAGGAGCCTAATCAGTGTGTTTGAGCCAGAAGATGAACTGAGGGCTGCATAAGTATACGATTTTGAATCATGAAAAGCTGCTTTGAACCTGTAAATGAGCCTTATAGTTATAGTTTCTGAGTTCTGTTTCTAATTATGCACTTTTTTCTGCTAGCTCCTAAAGAGCAGCCAGTATATAATCAAGCAGGCATTTTTAATTTTACAGATTTATTGCTCCTGATTGGTTTCTAGAGACTGGGATGTCTGTTTTGACATCCGCTGAGCAGCAGCAGGCCGTGCAGTAGCAGCAGGTTTCTGCTTTTGTGATTTAGTGTTGATTTAACTTTCTTTCAACCTTTCCTTTGACAAATTACCCTATAGCACGGTCCAACATTTTCATTGGCCCCGACAGCAGCACTGGTGCTGCGTTAGATTCGAGCTGATGATTAACAGATTCAAAGAAATCTTCTGCCTGGAAACCGAGCGTCTGATACTGATACTCTGGCAGTGTCCAGTGTTGACCAAAAAGAGCAGTCAGTTGGTAGTAAGCCTAGATGAGTTCAGTTTGCTGCCAGAATCGCTTGCAGGGAAGGGGGGAAAAAGCACATAAAAGTGTCACCAAACATTTGGGAAAAGAAGACTCCCCGAAGACCATTTGTTTCAAAAGACATTAGCTGTTGTCAGCGCAATATAAGCTATTCTATCAGGTGTCATTTTAAGTTTTATGTTCAAATCAAACTAATCCTCAATGTTTGGACATAAATAAAACAATGTGTCAGAACAGGAAAGGCCTGAGCCTGATGAGCTGCGGCTCTCGCTGTAACTCAACAGAAGAGAAGAACTTCAAAAAGTTCATTTAAGCTCGGTCATTCAGGAAGGGATCACTGCTTTTCTGGATCAGAAGAAGC
This sequence comes from Haplochromis burtoni, assembly GCF_018398535.1. Lineage (NCBI taxonomy): Eukaryota > Metazoa > Chordata > Actinopteri > Cichliformes > Cichlidae > Haplochromis > Haplochromis burtoni. The sequence goes on from NW_024582396.1 coordinate 1,397,590, forward strand.
CAGTTGAGCAGGTTCGTGTGCCTCCTGGATGACTCTTAGGTGATTTGGTTTGGGCATGTCCAACTGGGAGGAGGTCCTGGGGCCGACCCAGAACATGTTGGAAAGATGATGTCTCTCAGCTGGCTTGGGAATGCCTCAGTATGACACCCACAAGCCTGCAAGAGCTGTTTGGGAAGAGGATGGTTTGTGCATGTCTGCTTAGACTGCTACTCCCATTAACCAGACTTGCCAGAAAAGTGTCAGAAATGGACAGATGCATTTAAGAGCATTGTTAAATACATTACTAGAATCATGAGAGCCGCTAACATGTCAATGGTGTTTCTGTACCATTCAATATAGAGAGTGATGTAGATCATTTATGGCTAACTTAAGCATTTCTGTGATTAATTTCACACAGTTGAAAAATATATTGTCCAAGTACGCATCCAGTCAAAAGTTTGGACACAATGTTTTTTCCAAGAGCTTATTTTTTTTGCAATAATCCAATAAGCCTAAGTAAAAATCCCATTGGCTTTTTGTTTCAGCCACCAGCACAATGTGAACCTCTGGGTTGGCCTACAAAAGAACAGCAACCGTGTGGCACTCTATAAGTAGCAAATACATTTTATAGCTGCTCCTCTTCAGGGTGTGTCCACCAAAACATCTCATTTCTAAATATGCTGTCCTCCAAAGTGATCTCCATGCGCTTTCAGAAAAGTGCTTGATATGATGTTTTCAGCTTTTCAAACCTTTCTAGCCTCACCTTAAACATATTCACAGCATCTGTATCCAGTAGAGCACGAATGAATAATCTGTAAAAGGCTGCATGTCGTGTTTTTGTACAAATGTCTCGTAATGGACGATCTGAGATCTGAGATCCAAGTTAGGAGAAGTATAAACGAGTGGGAAGCACTCTGAGCATAACCAAATATTTATTTGGGGAGAACATTTGTCTTTGGGCTTCACAGCCTCAGCCTTAAAAGCCACTAACAGTGGAATCTGTAATCTGATGACCCCTTCGTGTCACTGCTCTACAGTCTGCAGAGAGAAGGCAAATATATAAACAGACACATGTGGCCTGGACTTGTTATGATGTGGATTAAATAACGTACTGAGACGAACTTGTGTAAAGTGGGGTTTTTCTTTTCAAGCGATGAATGATGCCCCTCGGCACGTCACGCTCACTATGACGAAGACGTTGGCAGCAACGCGAAGACAAATATTTATGTAAAAGCTAGGTTGAGCAAGCAATGCAGTTTATTGTGTAAGAGCTTTTGAGTTTGTCTGCTAAATACTCCGAGTCAGAAGCTGCGTTATCGTTCTGCTAACTTATCACAATGACTAGTTGACGATGACCTAAATCTGCTGATTAACAAACAGGTGAGGGTGTCTGTTTGAACTGAATACAGTCTCAGCTTTGGTTAATTAAAATGTACCTGGTCCCTGATTCTCAGTGCGATTGTCTGCTCACTCCAGCATTTCCTTTATCTCTGCTGTGCACCTGTGACTAACAATGCGCCGCAAATGTGTCAGTGCAGGCCTGACAATGCCCTGAAGGAATGATATTTAGATGCCAAGAGCTGGCGATCCAAATCCGATGAAACCACACAGAGAAGTGGCGACTTCCTCCATGGAAAAACAGAAGTGGTAGCAAACAGGACATGCCACCCCTGACCCACTTTGGCTCGCTCTACGTGGAGTCGGAAAAAGTCTGAACCGGCAAAAGAGGAGAAAGAACAACTAGGAAACAGATGAAACCCCGATGGCTCTTGTGGAAGAAAATGCTGATGAGCAAGGTTTAACAGCAAAGAGACTAAAAATATAAACAGCTGAGATATACTTCCACCCCAGACAAACAAAGCAACATGACCTTTCATGAGGTTTAGAGAAACACGGTCACCGATCAAGTTGTAAAACCCTCTAATCATCCCCAGGAAGTGGCCCGGGATCCTTAAAGGGGCATTCCAGGACATGTTTAAGAGTCTGAACTACAAAGGAAAGGTTTCTGTATTTGAGCCTTTATGCACCTGAGAAAAGGCTGCATGTTGCACAAGATTAAGGAGGCTACAAACCCTTGTTTCACTGTCTATGCCAGGAGCAGTTACCTGGATGGCTGCCAGTGATCAGTGATATTAACCAGAGCTCAGATCTGGTTCAGTGATCAGAGAAAGACCAGTTTAAAAATTGTAAAACTACACTTTGAAGTCCTTTGATTCCAGTGCCAATTTGTAAGAAAGCCATGGATTATGAGCACAACTCCAAAGCGCTGCCAAGCCTTAAACGCCACAGGTGAAAGGCAAGATGCATGAGAACCGAGACTTTAACATTTTATTCTTTACTTCGCCCTTCTCGTGCCCCCAAAAGCTTGTGACAGTGCAAATACTCCCAAACAACCTCCATCTGGTGCGGACTGCGGTTGTTGTGGAGAGGTGGAGAATGACGAGGCAGGGGGGCATTTCCTCAGGAAGCAGCTGGTTGCCTGCTGGGTTCATACTGCAGGATGATGGAGATGCAAAGGTGGCACAGACTCCCCCCTTCATACAAACAGGCAGGAACAAGGCTGCGTGTCCTTGTAGTTAACCTGGCCTCGTTTTTAGCCTACATTCACCACACTGTTGGCTGACCGAGGAGGACTATTAGAACAGAACAGTTAGATGCTTCACTTCACACTTTTATCATTTAAATGAGAAATTATTAGCTTTCACTGCCATTCCTGAAGTAAACTTTCACCAAAATACATTTTGGACTGTTGGTAAGACAAAATAAGGTATTTGAAGTCGTCAAGGAACGCACTATTTAACTTTCTGGAGCTCCTTCTGTACAGTTAGGTTCATGCCCCCATAAAGGAACTGCCAGTAAATAAGAAGACTTCTAGAAAAGTATTTTATAAACCTGTGAATAGCATTTTTTTAAAAACACATTTAGTTCAAGGATTCATAAACCGCTTGTTTGAATTTGAAGATCTAAAGTTTTACTTCTTGTTGTTTAGCTATGGACAGGCAGGAAGAGATGACTCCCGAACACCCGAACAACAGCAATATCCGGTGCAGTCCACAGGACAAGAGGTGCATACAGAAGACCCTGGCCCGGCACCCTCCAAAATCCACAAACCTGAGAAGCAACAACGCCAGAGAAGACGCCAAAGCGATCCTGGTGAGAGAAATGATCCTCGGGCATTTCTTACGTTTCACAGAAAAAACAAGAAACCCAGCCGATGTCCGCTGCAGCGAAATGCATGAATCCAGCAGGTGTTTTACATTACGGCTTTACAGTCCCAGAGTCACAAGCGTGTAACAGGCAGGTTATAAATTGAACAAATTAGTTATTTACAGGCTGGAACATTTGGTCTTGTGAATGAAAGTACACGTGCATATTTTCATTAGCGTGCCATTAGCTGTTCAAACCTGGATCCTAATCCGTCACAGGCACGTTATTCAGCGCATTCATTTCGCACAGACATGTGGAACATCGACGCACAGAAATAACACATTTAGAGCTCGAGTTCACATTTCTCAGGGTCAGATGCTGGGTACAAACACACCGGTGTCTTCTGTGCACTCAGATATAACGCTGTGCGGCTTCAACCGCAAAAAAAACGACAACATTTTAATCCTATCCCCTTCAAGGGTTTCTCCGTGAACACTTTAATCAGGTACCATCTTTAAATTGCTCCCTGTGAAAGCCTGCTCTGACGACTTCCTGCGCTGGACCCCAGCCATGTTTTCTTAGTTTTCATTTTATTCTGGGAAAAGAGGAGGAAGAGGCAGGGCAGCCAGATCTGTCAGCAGGGTGGGTGGTTAGACTGTGCTGGTGTGGTCATTGCCACAGTTCGGATGAATACTCGGCACTGACAGTCTGACCCTGGGGAACAAACCAATGGTGCTCAACCCTCTGAATATTTAAGAAACACGCAGGCGTGCTCCTGATGGACCACCTTTGTGTTGGGACACCACTATTTGGATAAGTAATAGGTGGAGACCCATGATAATCTTTAACATGGGATTATTGATGCAGAATGGTAAATAGCCTGTATTTATATAGTGCTTTACTAGTCCCTAAGGACCCCAAAGTGCTTTACACATCCAGTCATCCACCCATTCACACACTGGTGATGGCAGCTACATTGTAGCCACAGCCGCCCTGGGGCGCACTGACAGAGGCCGATGTTCTACGAAGAACTCGCAAATGAGCACGTTTAAGAGGTCAGAACGGGACATCCACAGGCCGTTCAAAACGTAGGAGTCGACCTTAACAGGGTAGCTGCCAAATCAGGGTTTTAGCTTTTTATGGGTTGAGTCACAAAGTGCAGTTTGTGAGTAATCAAAATGTTTTTCACTGTGTTCTGAAATCGTGTTTCTGGCATTACTCATCACTTTTCATTACTGACTACAATGGTAACTTAAGATGGGTGACGCTTTTTAAAAGTAAATCTAAACTTGCTCGAGATTTTTCCATGATTTTAATGAGCAAAGAGAATAATTTTCTTCCATTTTTTTAGTGCCTGTTTATTTGTGTGGTTGACAGCTGGTCTTTAAACGTCAAATCAAATCTTATTGCTCCTACAGGCCCCGTGTCGTGCCGAGCTCCAGAGAGCGTTGGACAGATTGGCATCGAATACTCGCACACACGATGACCTCTTCACGATCCCCATACCCAACTGTGACAAAAATGGAGATTTCCACCCTAAACAGGTCTGTACTTTCCAGCTTTCACTCAGTGTGAAATGCCGAGCAGACCGCAATCTGACCATGTCAACTGGTGAACTGTGAATCTCAATCATGAAGCCGTTACCAATAAAAATGCCTATCTTTATAGTTCAAAGAGTTCCTTTCAAACTACATAAGCAATCTTCTCGCCAAGACACAAAACATGCCTGCAGCTGATGACATACAGTCTAAATCAACACAAAAGTGTCTCCAAGCAGACTGTCACGGTCATGCCAAGATCGTTATTGTTCTAAGCTCACATGGAAAGTGATTTACTCTCAGAAATCAAGACTGTGTGTAAAGCGGTTTCCCCTAAACTGTTGGACAGTAATCACTTTGTTGTTGCGATGGATGCAATTAGTTCTTGGATGAAGTTACCTGCTTTTTTTTGGGGGTTAGTTTATTTTTTTTGCCTTTGAGAGATTGGGCAAGCGTGCAGATAAGAGTGAGGGAGAATGAGAGGAGATAGGGCTGCTCTTGAGCTCTTGATAGAGCTGCACATGCAATCAAAGCAGCAGACGCAGAGTCAGTGATAAAAGGCGAGCTCTGCTAAGGCACCCGTCATCAAAAGTCTGAGCTGTGCAGATTGTGTAACACGGCTAAAGTATCTCTCTCTGCTCAGATTCGCAGGCATCTGTTTACTGTTTAACTAAAACTGCGCTGTGATAAAACGTATTGGGAAGTAAAGCACAGGTCATTGGGGACAACTGGGAATCATTTCATGGCAGGGTTGCTCTGAGATTGTTAACTCGTCTGTGTTGGTGATGGGAAAAGTGCAAATGCACACAATAAATTTAGTATTACAGTAACTGCTGAAAGCTCAAAAAAGGAATGCTTTAGCTAAATAATTCAACTGCTTTAAACACTTCTCACACTCTGTTTGGATCCACTGGGTATAATTTCTGTAATGTGTGATTGTGTTTTTAGCAAAGTAAGCAGCATTATCTCAATCTGGAGCTGCGATATTACATTTCGGTACAGTGGGAATGTCTTTAAATATCACAACGAAGGTCTTCTTTTCATTGATGAGTCTTGTTACACTCCTAGCAAGACTTGTAGAGTCCAAAAACAAAAATATGCAGGAACAAATTAGCAGAATAGGTTCTGTTTAAAACTCCATGCAGTCAAAACAAAGCAATAATTTACCAAACGTGGACAGCGCCATAAAGTTGATATGACCTGCAGAGCTGTATGTCTCCTCTGCCTCACAGTTAGTCCAGAAAAACTGTTACAGAACTAGAATAACGCCTTTGTCTTTATGCTTGCAGTGCCACCCTGCACGTGACGGCCAGCGGGGAAAATGCTGGTGTGTGGATCAGAAGACGGGCCTGAGGCTGCCGGGGCCGCTGGAACTGCGAGGGGATCTAGACTGCCACCAGTTAATTGCTAGCCTGAGGGACTGAAGACGAGGGAGGAAGCAGTGGGGGTGCAGGACCAGCTGAATTCTACTGGTGCTTATTAGTAGAACTATATGACTAAAGGACTTCATTCTTAAGCCTCACTCTACCTGAGGCCAACGGTACTTGAGCTTGTGCAACAAAAAGGAAACCATTGAATTGAGTTCTTTTGCTATCTTGTTTCTGTGTGTGCGGGTATGTGATACGAGTCTTTTGAGCACTTGTTCTGTTTTCTTTGTATCACGTGAACTTTAGGCCAATAGTCCTCAGACACATGTGCTTTAAAGTACCAGATGGCAGAAGAAAGGCACACATACACTTCCAGATAACAGTTGTGGTTGTGATCTTTGAGAAAGAGAGAATGCAGAGCGTGTCATTTTCTCTGGTTTAGTGTAGCATTCTGGGAAAAAAAGCAGTCACTCCACCCAACAATCAAACCTGAGATTAAACATTTGGTTCATTCTTTCTGGAGCACTTATTCACCTGAATTTCTGGACAATCCGGAAAGATTCTCAAAAGACTGTGCACCAGCTTCTTGTTTTTTAAGTAACTTGTGACTCTTAGTCTGCTATTCTTCCTTTTGTAAACCTAACTCATCTAATAAGCAAGTGAAATCAAACCATAAAATGCGTTTGCTTGCGTTTGATAAACACAAAGTTTACTTCAGCCACGGCATCAGAGTAGCAATAACAGATGGGACGAGAACGAGAGAAAGAAACAGGGAAGAAAAGGAATGCATCAACCCCTGTCTCGAATTACCAAAATGATAAGCCATAGCTTTTCACACCACAAAGACCAAAGTGAAAAGTGAGATTAGTCTGCAAATCTGTATCTCACAGAGCCCAGAATAGTTTTGCTTCATCACCCCGTGGTTAACTCTGCACCCCCTCCCTCTTTGAGCTCTCTCTAGCATAAAGGACTGGCAGCGTAGCTGGGTTAGAAACTCTGTGCACTGCTGATAGGATAATCTTGTTTCTCCAGCTGGTGCTAAGATGCCAGTAGGACTCGTGTTTGTATGAATATGCTCCGATGTAGGGGATTTATCTCCAAACAGACTGCATGGCAGAACTTTCGGTGGTGCTACATATTGATTGTGCCAAAATACAAAAGAAAGAAAAAAAAAAGGAAAATGTTTCTGCACTTTTTGGGTATTGTTTCAGATTGGAGTGACGAGGGGAGCAATTAGCATCAGCAAATGTGAGGATCACCTTTGTTTGAAAAAGGCTTTTCCTGCAGGTTTTCAGTGTTATTGTCAAATGATAAAAAAAAGAAAATCCCACGTTAGCTTTGCACTATCACTGCAGCTGCCTGGCTGAATGTTTCATTAGTCAGTTCTGTAAATATAGAAGCAGAGTGTAATAAAGTTTAATGATTAAACTCCTCGCAGCAAAGTAAACTTATAGCCAACATAAAATTGGGCTTGGATGACTGCGGCGAAGCAGTAAAGATAACGCAGCGATGATGTGGAAATAAAAATTCCTCAGCGTATCTGTTATCACGCATCTGTTGAGGATTACAATAATAATTAAAGGAGTTCATTATCAGTGCAAATGTCACGGTTTTCCATCATCGGCTGCATGGACGACTTTGGTTGTTACTGACTCAAGAAAAGATTGTTGTTGCTGTCGTTGTTGTTGGTGTCCTGGCAGTTTGGGCCCAGGATTCACTAGAAAAGGTTCAAAAACCAAAGAACAGAACAGCATTAACATTAACCTAACAAAGCACTGGTGTGTGGGCTATAATTTTAAGATGTATCGAAAACAAAAAGACACTTAATACAAAATTTTGGCTTTCTTTTTACTTTCTGTATGTCCACCAACTGATTTTACCTAAACAATATTTAAGTTTTAAATCACGGAGCGGTACGTTCAGCTCCAAACTGAACAATAAACGTGCCATGAAAATTCATTCATTTTTGCTTTTTACCTTTCCCACAGTGCATTGGGTTTTGACTTTATAAAAAGCAGGACAGATAAACAGAGACTGAGAAAAGAAAAATAATCTGAGCTTATCTCTCGTGCTTCCTGGGAAAGGTAGTAAAATATATAACCAGTGACAGCTGCTTTCAGCCCAGGTCCCTGTGGAAAACTGATATTCCCAATGTTAATGTGATCGTTTTCTCTTTATGCAACTTAGTCAAGAAATTGGATTTTATTGGACTTATTATGCTCATTGCCAACTCCATATCTTGATTCTTAGATTCTAGTAGAGCAGCTTCAAAACAGCTAAAATAGCTTAAAAGTAATGCTCATTTATCTTACACTGGGTCCTGGTGCTGCCTCCCTTTTTAGCTCCCTTTAAGCCAACTGTGCTGTCTGGCAAACAAACAATCAAGGGGTCTTCTGCCATAGACTGTATATTGAAGATAGATGCAATTTCTGAGTTTACGCCCATGTGGAAGAGTGCCTTAAACTTAAAGAACAGGCAGCAGAGGGCAGGCCTCTTAATTGTAAAGAGAAACCCAACTGTTTAAGTCTATGGGAAAATGGCCCTCAGCTCTCTGACTACTTCTGTATACATTATGATTTATATTCCATAAATTAAAGTTGCCATTAGTGTCCAGGATACCTTATGACTGAACCTTGTGACTAAATGAGTAAATGTGCTAGCGTGCACTGTCCAGGTTTTAAATCAGATCTGCTCCCATGTTCATGACATCTGGTTTGAAAACACTAAGACAGCGAGGTGAAGACCCTCATCACGATGGGTGTCCTCATCTTTTATATACAGTCTATACGTATAAAGCCAAGAGGGATGAGAAACAAACAAACAAACAAAAAATCCCAAATAACAGAGCATTTAGAGCACTCTGCACATTGGACAGTGTACCTGTACTTTTCTTTCTTTCTTTTTTTTCCAAATGGAAAACTGTCAAAAAGGTTTATTATGATTAAACCCTGTAATGTTTAATCATAATAAACAATTCGAGCAACAATGACCGAGCTCAGCATCTTTTCTTGTCTCTGTGTTAACCAAGTTTTGCTCTCATATAAAGCATGATGAAGTTTCCACACACAGGTTACAGGGTATAAAAGTAACAATAAAAATCCAAATAAATCAAGCTGCGATAATCTAATCACTGAAGCCAACGCTCAGTTTAAACATTTTTAGATACAGCGCATGTCATTGACGTGCAGTTTTAGTTGGTAGTAAAAACAGAAATGCATCCAAAGGTAGTTCAGGTAACCACAGATAGATAAGTAGAAGATGGTATGGGTGGAGAATAATTGCTGCGGCTTGAGAAAATCAAACCGAAGACTACGAGCACGTTAAAATAAAGACGCCAGTTCTCATTCAGTGAACTCACAAAGATTGTTCCAGCAAATCCTATCTTGCAATTCATCGACTAATGAAGTGTTACTAAACACATTTGTCTGTTAAAACAGTCTTAATCCTTGTGAGAGATGGAAAATGGTTTTGGCTTTGACTGTGTAAAGGCCTTCTAACTACATAAATGGTGTATTTAAGCTATAGTAAGTTGCTTGTCCTCTGACTTTGCTGTACTGAACTGTAATTACATTTCTCGACAATAGACTGTTCGCATTTGATATTATCTGTTAATGTGTAGAACATATGAAGTAATGTTTGCATGCATACAAATGGACTGAGGTTGGGAACAGCTGAAGTCTTGTGTATGTTTCCAGAACAGGATTGTTATACTTAAACACTGAAGTGATCAAACAACTGAAATATAGAGTTTCAAATGAAATAATCAGCTACATTTTAAATGTTTTCCTGATGAAAATGTACACATTGTAATACAACGATTAAAATACATAGAAACTACAGTGTAGCTTGGTGTTATTAGTCGCAGCAGTGATATAAACCTGCATTCCTTCTGATGTCCAGCAGGTGGCGAGTCCTTTGGCTGCCAAAAGAAATAAGATTGTATTAACTGAGAATTTAAAAAATAAACCTTCCACTAAATTCTTTTGTGACCTCAATAAACATTGTTTGGTTGATTTCAAGGTCTCAAATGCTAGTTTAACATAGAACAATGTTAACTTTTTAAAGTATTGTCACATTTAGAGTAAAACTGGACAAAAAGAAGGATGTGCTTTATGGTGTGACTATATCCTCTATTGTTTTAGTGAGGTGGTGCAGAAAAAAACCCATTTGGTACCCACCCTAATCAGGTTTAATGTAGAGTGAAAGAAAACTAACCTGCATTACATTTGTAACCATTTTTTGTTACCTGGCTTTTCACATATCCAAGCATAAGAGATATTTCTGTTTATTAAATCTGCAGATACAAATAAATACATAGATTTGTCCTGTAAGGGTAACACAGATTCTTCACCTTACTATTTAGGACTAATTGTGTTTTTGTGTCTAGTCACCCACCAAAAAAAAAAAAAAATCTGCAATGGGTGACATCATTTATATACAGTCAATGTTTATAGCAGATATAGTTCCACCGATCATGGAAAACAGTCATCTGGTTGTCATAAAGTAGTGTTTTTGGTTTTTATCCCATTGGGAAACGTGATTTCTTGGAGTCCTCGCTTCCTGAGTACAAATGCAAAAAGTTCACTTGAGCATTTGTGGGATGTGTCTGACGCACAGAGGCCTCACACTTCGACCCTCAGGGCCCGAAGTACCGACTGCCAAATTCCTGGGGTCTGTCCATGCCTTGACAGGTCAGAGTTAAACTGAAGGCACAGTTGGATGTGTACAAAGGTAGCAAAACACTGTAGTATAAAAATGTCAGATATATTTTGGAGAATGGTGCATCAAATCTGAAATATGCTCTATTTAGTGTTATTATTATTTATCAATAAAGACTTGGTCTTATCATTTCTTATCAGTGTCCCAGTTTACAACAGTTAATTATAGTTCTTAGTCTTGAAGCGTTTTTTTCTTTTAAATATCTAAGTTGTTTGTATCCAATCTCAGATCTTTACTGACTCTTCTGTTAAACATGCTCTTGCAGTGAATCGTATGTGAAATATTTCTGTGATTGAATAACTAAATATGAGATCCATTTTTCTAGTGAATATAATTAACTCATGTTTAAATAAATAAATAAATATAGATTCCAGTGTTTGTCTGTCTCTGGCAACCATGTGTGACTATTTCACTGTGCTTACATGGGATTTGTCAGATGTGTCAGATAAGTGAAGGACAGCATTGCCCACCTTTGAGCACCAGATCATCATAAAGTTGTTCGAGATACTCAGACTCAACAAACCCAGTGAACTTCTGTCCCGGGGCCAGTAAAAAGTATACTGGGCAGCTGGATGGATAATGAGTTGACGAATGCAATGAACTGAAGCAAACTATTCTTGGCAAGCAGTTTTTCACCACAGTCAGTATTTTTACTTTAACACTGTGAGGTCAGAGGTCATCATAGGTGGGATATTTAAATGTTATATTTCAAAGCTGTTAAGTACAGATGTAAGGATGACATAGAAGGGTTAAAGAGAGTGTATGAGGCAAGGAAAATAAAGACGCTGTGCTTAGAGTCAATGAAAACAGCAGGAGGGCTGCATTGGTGCAAGACTCGGAACAAATCTTTCACTTATATATGCAGTAAAAAGATTGTAGCGAGCAACACATCTGCTAATAAAACGTTTCAGCTCAGGTGGACTCAAACAGAGAGCAGCAGCGATGATGCTCAGGAACGCTTTGCTGTACCATAAAAGATAAAAGCACAATTGCACCTCCACTCACACATGGTGAAGCAGCCTGCAGAAGACGGAGACACTGTGGTCATAAAAGGATGGACACGGTCAGCAACGATACTAAGGCAGGTTAAACAATGCTGAGTTAGTACTAAACAGCCCAAATATCCCCCAGCACCACCACTAGCGCGAACCGCTGATGCAAGGAAAGATGCATCCACTCCCTCGCTCATGCCAGTTACACCAAATTCTGACCATCCAAATGTCACAGCAGAAATTGAGACTCATCAAACCAGGTAACGCTTCTCCAATCTTCTCCAATTTTGGCGAGCCTGTGTGAACTGTAGCCTAGGTTTCCTGTTCTTAGCTAACAGCAGTGGCACCTGGTGTGGTGTTCTGCTGCTGTAGCCCATCTGCTTCGAGACTAAGGCTACGTTCACACTGCAGGCGAAAGCGCATCAAATCCGACTTTTTTGACCCTATGCGACCCATATCCGATCATGGTATGACAGTGTGAACGGCACAAATCCAATATTTCAAATCCTATGTGGTACTGAGCCCGATACATATCTGATGTTTTAGAAAGCGAATGCTGTTTGAACGGTCATGCCGCATTAAACCCGTCTTTTACGTCACTGACACAAGACAGACACCAATTATCAGCGCCCGAGAAGACATCGCGAACGCTTCCTGGCCATCCAGTGTAGATGTCAGTGAAACTGTCGGGAAGACAACGTTGGAGAAACGTGAACATTTTATTTGTACTGTATAATCTGCAGATTCTGACAGAAATCTGCAACTATCCTTTGAAGCACCGCTCCTCTAAAACAGCAATAAGGATCATTATTAGGACATTTGTAAATAACAAAATAACTTTTTAACTTAAAGCAAAATTGGGAAACGTAAAGTCTGAAACAAGTCTTTTAAGGCCATTAGTCAAACAATACTGTTTGCTCTGGGTCTAAACAGAGCGCGTTGTGTGCGTTTGCTGTCACATTTTATTTGTAGTGTGAACAAGCAGACAAAAAAATCGGATGTGATCAAAAAATCAGAATTGAGCTTTAAGACTTGCAGTGTGAACGTAGTCTAAATGTATCTTTGGATAGGTTCTGCATATCTTGGTTTGCATACCTTGAGTTACTGTTGTCTTGCTATCAGGGCGAAGCTGTCTGGCCTTTCTCCTCTGACCTCTGGTATCAATGAGGGATTTTCAACCAGAGAACTGCTGCTGACTGGATATTTTCTCTTTTTTGGACAATTCTCTGCGAACCCTAGAGATGGTTGTGTGGGGAAATCCCAGCAGATCAGCAATTTCTGAAGTAATCAGAGCAGCCTGGCACAAACAACCATGGCAGTTTCAAAGCCGTTTAATTACATTTCTTCCCCATTCTCCTGCTCGGTTTTAGATTCAGCTGGTAGCCTTAACCTTGTCCACATGCCTAAATGCACCGAGTTGTTGCTATGTACATGCCTGATTAGATATTTATCACGATTAGTTATTTATATCACTTTAATGAGCAGCTGAAACAGTGTACTTAACTGAGTGTTACTCTGGGCTATTGTGACCAAACTAAGCAGGGTATAAGCCTCTGAATAAAACGTGACTACATAATGAGCTTTAGTGATCTGGTGAACAAAAATACATTTTTGAGAAAAAAAAAAGTATATCAAGTTGTTGCCTGGAGACCAAATGTAGAAAAGGAAATATTTAGAAGTTACGACAGAAAATATGTACAAGGAGAATTTATGTTCTCACATCTTAATCTGGCACTATATATTTCCCTCAGCCTACAGTGAAAGCTTTTTAAATTGACGCATTAATCATAAAACTCGATGCAGTTATGCAAGGAACCTCTGGAAGGTTACATCATGATAATGTGTGTTTAGCAGCTTCTAAAAATATCTCTGCCATCTAACACCAGAGTAAACTTTCACGTCTGCTTAGTTCCACTGCCTGAGTCTATTTTGGTTTATATGCCTAAGGACTGATTGTGCATTACCAGAGGAGCTTCATGGACTCATTTAAAGTGTCACATGGGATATTCTGCCTCTGGGCATCCACAATCCCACAGATATACCTGGGAGGCCCTGCACAAATGTCTATGTAAAGCCTGCATTGTAACTGAACTTGCAGGAAGCATGTGATCTCCACCCTACCTCCAGATGCACTCTGTTGCAGGTGTGCAAGGTTAAACAAGGTCCTTGCCATGCCTCATTTGGAATCTGTTCTCTGTCTCATCTGTTCAGGTTTCTGGCCTTTTGTGACCTGGAGAGTCAAAGGAAGGTGAAGCACCAGATGAGCTCTGAATGCATATTGTGCAGGAGGCAGGTCATGCAGAAGTAAAATAACCTCTCAAGTGTACAGAGTAAACAGAAAGAAAGAGGGTCACAATGACCACAATCAATTAACAAATTCAAAACAAGAACTATTCAGGCTGAATGGGCCAAATCCCACGGGCTTTTCTTTGTTTTTTTTAGGGAACTCACTATTAGAACTATTGACCTGGGCGGCTCTCAGACAATGTGAACAAGAATGCAAAGTATTTCAGTTCTAACAACATGGGAGCAGTGAATGGGGCAACCTTGAGTTTATCAAAAGCTCACAAGCCTGTGAAGCATCCATAATGCAGCTTATGGTATGGTGACATAAGAAATCATTCCTGATTTTCCCCTATATTGCAAGAAAAACGAGCTTACTGCCTTAAAATGGAAATAATATATGCTTCCCACAGGTGATGGCTGCAGAGCATCTGCACTGACCTGGCTGATTTTTGACAGGGGTGACAATGCAGGTCAGCTTTTCACAATCCGGGAGCAAACTGCATCATGCTACGACGTTGCACATCTGCAGCTTAAATCTAAAGCCACGCAGGGAAAATGTGAAATCCCACTCAGCAGCTCTGTTGTTGCCATATGGTCTTTTTTCCTTCTGAATGCTGGAGGAGAAACGTCTCTGCTGTCACTGCTGCAGCGGTGACAGCAGAGAGCGATGAGCATCAGCATCGAGCCGAGGCACAGCTGTAATAAGGAGAGGGTGGGGGTGCAGTTCTAGAAGATTCTGCAGGAATCATACGAGTGGACCCCATTTCACTGGTTTATTGTGGGAACTGTATTACTAAGCTAGGTGGTTAGCCTTCCCTGCCAAAGCCACAACCTGCACACAGTGGTGGGGACTAAAGGTTTTGGGGTGAGTTTTTTGCCCTTTAGTATTCATGCTTGCAGATTACGTGGGAATTTCAAACAACTGTAAACATGTCGGCTTTGCCTAACGCTGCATGCTAATAATAATCATAGGTGTCATTCTCATTTCTTTAGCTACCAGCTATTCAGCTAGTTAGACGTCAACCGGCTGGTTATTTAGAGCAAACGAACTTATGGGCCAAGCGAACTACAAGAAATGTCAGCTATCACAACGTTAGGAATTTATCAGCCACATTTAAAGTCAGCTCACAACCGTAAATTAAACTTGAGGTTGACTTTTGGCGCAGACAGGCTAACCTAACAGCAAAAGATGTAGCTAGTTAGCGACTTGCTAGTTACGTTATAGGTCGTTTATAGGATGAGCATTGACGAGTCTAACGTCTGCGAACTACGCTCTTCTCCCACCATCATCATATTCACACTTTCATAATCACATAGAGCGGTCATTGATGCTATTTACATTGTGACACAGTGAATTTGCCCCATAGATATTCCGCTTATTAAGTTAGCTTTGAGCTAACGTTGATGCTAGTGGACGTTAGCCTGCCTTGTTGCCTGAATCACCATCAGCATCTCTTTGTTTTACGCTATGTTTGAATCTCCCATTTAATCACTGGGGTATATAATGTTACCCTCCTCATAAATGTGTTTATTGCAGATCCAATGACTGGAACAGACTGATTCATCCTCCTCACTGCAGAAATGTCAAGTAAGACACTGGGAGTGTTTGAAACAGTTAATTATAGTCAGGCTCTTTGTAGGTGATGGTATCTAAATGCATCAGACCTGGTGTTTCAGTTTATCCATGCGAAGTGATATGACAAGAGTTGTGGAAGTTAGATTGGACAGGACTGATTCGCTTTTTTTTTTTTTATTAATTTCTTTCCCGAAACAGAGAGACCATCCTATGCCCCTCCACCTCCCCCTGCCCCTACAACTGTAAGTATTCTCAAATATACATCCACACCCATGGGTTTTTATTTAAAACCTTTCATTCTGTTTCAGCCCCAACTCCAGCCACCCCCTGGGTTTTTTTTATGTCACACAAAATGGAGATTTTTATTTTGTTTTCAGGTACTGGAGGAAATCACAATCATTGATCAGAAATAAATGCAGTTTAAAAAATACTGGGAAAGACTTTCAAGTGGTATGTGGGATTTATAGCAGATTTGCATGTTTTGTCAGGGCCTTGTAGTCGCTCAGGTGCAGTGACAAATATAGAGCATATTTTATTTTTTTTAGACTTGGTCAAAAGAAAGCAATGCACGAAAAGTGGAACTGAAGAGTGAATGAAGAATAACTAAAACTAATAATTAATTAATAAAAAAGATTTAGTATCAGAGTACATCTTAAAGTAAAAGTACTCATTGAGTAGAATCGTATACATGATATTGATTGTATTGGATCATAATGACGGATTCACTGATATTCACACAGCGTCCTACACAAAACGTGTGTGAATCAGAAAGAGATGACCTATGGCTGCATCTCTACTGAAATCCAAGGAGCCAAAGTGCAAATAGAGCTACATGAGTGTACAAACACCATCATGAACGATCATAAAATCTCATTTTAGCTTCGTTTATACATGTTGCATTCAAATAAAACATGTATTTGGCTTTCACGTGATTGCCGTAACCTGTGTAGTTTCTGTGTACTTTGTGTGGGAGAACAGGGAAAGGTGGATCTAATGCTGAGAGGTAGTCAGAAATATCAAACTTACTCTTTGCTCCACATTTAGTTAGGATCCAGCTCACACATATGCAATAAAATGATTGCATCCAAAATATAATTGCATTGAATAAGAAAGCAACATAGATGAACACAGCATCAGCCCCAGACATCAGTTTTAGTTTTAATACCTCATTGAATATGTTTTAAGTTTTGATGAGGAGACACTTAAGCAGGGTCCTGATTGGGTCTTTTCAGTCACACAAATAAAACCAGAATATTAGTGCTAGGCTCATATAGATTTCATGATGACATTTTTTTCCCCAAGATGTCCTCATGTGATACTTTTAGCAACAGTTCTACCAGATAAATGCAATTTAACATTTGCAGCGTTTGGCCTGTTTTATACAAAAAAATAATCTCATATAATAATAATAATAGGCTTACTGGCAAAAACAGTCTTAACACAGTTACTTAACTTTAAAAAATGTTTGTTTGTTTTTTTAAACAGATTTAACTCTAAATGAATTTTGCCCAGTTGCCCAACATGACAGAAATTCAACAAAGTACTCTAATTTATGCTTCAGGAGTAAAAGATTTCTTTTGAGAGGACCTATCAGAGTCTTCTGCTCTGAATCCTTAATTTTTTATACTTTACTAGCCGCAATTTTCAGCCTGTTAGTGCTTGTTGTTAGACTAAAAAGCCACACATAGATCAAGGCAGATATGGAACGGCACCAGGCTCAACAGTGAAAGTCTGTTTCTGATTTTACTGTCGTTTGCACTACAGATACATCTCAAACAATATTATTTGAGATGTATCTGTTGTTAAAGTAGCATTAATCACTTTGGGAAGGGGATAAACTTTATTCCTACTAGGAATAAAAATAATTCAGGAGAGGCAAAATTATGGAGACCAGAGGGGAAGAAATCTCCTCCAGCAAATTACACCAAGGATCTTTAGTACAGTTTGTGCTTGATTTTGTTTAGTCACAGAATGATGTGCTGACACACCACTGCTGTATTTTCCTATAGCACCAGCATGAATTCAAGTTTCTTTATTTTTGCATTTTCCCAGCTTCTTTCATTGGTTTCTTTATTATTTTTTCGTTGTCTTGGGCTTTCCCCTCTTCTTCTTTTAGGTCATTTCTCATTCGTGTTTCTGTCTCATTTGTTTCCATCAGCAAATGCCCAACACCACCGGGTTTGTGGGGTACAACCCATACAGCCATCTGGCCTACAACAACTACAGACTGGGAGGGAGCCAAAGCAGCAACAGTCGGGTAACGGTATGAATATTAACATAGAAGAACAAAACAAATAAATAAAGGCAGTGACTGAAAGTATAAGGCAAACCAGAAAAGCTTGCTCTAGTGAAATGAAGACGCTGCAGATGAGGCCTTTGCAAGCTATAAGACTGACTTTTCTTTGTTTGGAGTAAATCAGATTAGACATAATTTTGCTTTCCTACAGTAGAAACTCATTCCGGTACTGAGACCGAATCAGAAATGATGCATACCATCCCAAACTCCCTCTGCTGCCTCCTTCATACTGCAGACCTGCTAAGAGTCCATCTGTGTCTATTCAAATCCCACCTGCCTTTCAAAGTCTGCATTTCTGACAGCCATGTTAAGTAACCCATGCCATCATGTTGCCATGGCATTAAAGACTTTGCTGCTCGGCATGGCTCTGGCTGCTGAGCAGTAATTTAGTCGCTGCATGCAAGCTGTGGTTGGCTGCCTCTGATAATGGCATTATGTCTCGCACTGAGCAAATCTCAGCTTAAGTGAGATTTTTCTATTTGATTTTTTTCCCCCCACAGTCTGCGTTGTTGCAGTGCACTCTGTGGGCTTTCTTCTTCTTGTTTATACCTCCAAACTGTCATCAATGCAATCGAGTTAAATGATAAGAAGCTCCTTTAATGGATCTTGTGTTTAAACCTGAACATAATCACCTGCTTGTAGCGTCACAAGCTTCAGCCTAGCTTAGCTATAGTGTTTCTGTGGATGCCTCGTCACTGCACAGCAGGCGTATCTCAAGGTGACTCTTTTTCCTTTCTTTACCAGAATTCCTCTGGAATAAATATCCCAAAGCCACCCAAGCCTCCCGATAAGCCACTGATGCCATATATGAGATACAGTCGCAAGGTAGGTACAGTGTTTAACTGCTCCCTTTTGCATCATCATGTGCTCAGCTGGAAGAGAGGGATGCTTTGATTTGAACATAGTTTGCATAGTAAGATGTACATTTTGTCTTGGTAGTTGTTTATCGAGGTAGGTGTGAAGCCAGATTAAGCCAGGAATTACTTAGAACTGTCTACATCACATAGTGGGATTTCTGAGCTTGGAAATGCAGCTTAAAGCACACGGCCTCCTCTGGTTTGTGACCTCTCTGCAAAGAGATAACCACCTATAGCCCCTCCAACCCAACCCAACCCCACACCCATGTCTGGTTCTCATCACCAGGTTTGGGATCAAGTAAAAGCCTCCAATCCTGATCTGAAGCTATGGGAAATTGGGAAGATAATCGGTGGCATGTGGAGGGACCTCACTGATGAGGAGAAACAGGATTATTTGAATGACTACGAAGCAGAGAAGGTTGGTTGTTTTACAAGGGGTGTTTATGGGGTTTTTCCTGATGGGTGACAGTAGATGTGTCCCCGCTAGCTGTGGGTCCCTCCAGTCATCATTCCTTCCTGAATAAACCTCTTTCCTCATCTTGTCCTAGATACAAGGGTCCACATTGTTGTGTCTGCTTGCCTTCTCTGTTTCCTTGTCATTCCTTCATCTTTTCCACTGTAGATTGAGTATAATGAGAGCATGAAGGCCTATCACAACTCGCCAGCCTACCTGGCCTATGTAAATGCAAAAAGCCGGGCCGAGGCAGCTCTGGAAGAGGAGAGTCGCCAGAGGCAGTCCAGGCTGGACAAGGATGAGCCTTACATGAGTATTCAGCCAGCAGAGGATCCAGATGGTAAGGCCCCTGGGCTCTTTAGAGCACTGCCACAGAGTTGTAATTATTGTAGCACGACCACACAGCGTTGCGAGCGCGCACACCCAGAGAATGTGTTATCCCCCCCCCTCCTCCTATAGCGCTACAACCATTAACATCTTTGGTAATGGTACCTTTGAAACGCCATTTCTGCTTTCAAGCTTCCAGCCTGGGACCAAAATTTGCCTTTGTTTTGCACACGTGTTTACATTTTGTAGGTATTTTTGGCAATGGTTAAGACATAATTGCAAAATTTACATTCTTTGCTCTGTTGTTATAAAGCCTGACTGATGCACGCACACACACACACACCATGTTAGACAGAAGCCAGAAGAAGACGTTTGAGTTACACCCACCTCAAGGAAATGATGCTTGTCTGGGGTCTGGCTGAGTTACAGTAGACGATAATGATGCACAGGAAAACTACAGATAAAACCGTTGCTATTTAGAAACACCCCAGACCATAAAAATGTCAAAGCTGGTATCCCAGTGGGCTTTGTTCTTAACAAACTGCACGTACAGCGACGATTAAATAAGATTTAGCTCTCCGGGTGGAGAGAACAGAGATCACTCTTTATTAAAGTCTTCGTGCACTTCTACTCTAAACATCAGTTTGTTGCATTGTTTTTGAACATTAAAATGGGTATTTTTGAGGTGCTGTGGTTTGACTCTACTAGAAAATAACCTGAAACAGTGTTCGACGTGGAGACCTTACCTTTTGAGAAATATCCCACACATTAGTGAGACGTCATTTGTGATCATAGAGAAGCTTAATGCTCTCACATGGCATTCGAAGTGGTAATGGTTTCCTGTTTTTGTGTCTTGAGCACCTATGTGGCAAACGACATTCATTTCTGCTCTCTGGAAAGTTTCAAAAGGTGCACACAGAGGTGCACAGCACCAGCAACCTCAGGTGATACCCAGTGAGCAAGGGCGAAGCTTGCCACAACAAAGTCAAAGCAAGTCTGCTAAATGGAAAAATGGCGAAAACACAGGTGGATTGTTGTTAACGGGTAAGAGTAAATGGATCTCTTTTTAAACATGTATATGGAGTATAAAAATACACTGTTTCCAGCAGAATTGCACTGTATTTGTTTCTGTAATAAAGTTTAGTCCCTTTAAATAAGAAATTACCACAAGCAGTAGGTTCCTCAAACATCCCTGCAATAGTCCCTGCTCTTCTCTGAAGCCTCGGTGAACTCAACAGCACCAGGTCTCCACCTGCTGCAAGGCCTGGTTTGTGGGGCCATTGTTCTCGCAGCGGATTTCCAGAGCAGAACAAGGACGACTGCTTCAAGCTGCAGTTTAAGATGTTGAAGCTGGAGTCTGTCCGACGGCAGGGGGAGGGATTTAAGATGCTTATATTAAGAGCCTTCAATAACTTCCAATGTATAATCATACATCACGTGAAAACTGTGACTTTATCATTGTCTCACATCGTTGTAGAGCAATTCTGGCAGAGTTTCTTTACAGCTTTGCTTCAGTTCATTCAAGTTTGTGGGCGCTGGTTAATGCACAGGATCATGATCAGGTTGAGGTCTGGACTTAGACTGGGACCACCACCATGCATCTTCATTCTATTTCAGTCATTCTGTCGCAGATTTGCTGCTGGACTAGGGATTTACTTCCTGTTTAGTGGCTGAAATCGGGCCAAGCTTTAGTTTGACTGAAGAATTTTTTGCGGTCTGGTCCCGTGGCTGTAAAAAAACAAGCCCAAATCATCAGCCCCCTACCATCGTGCTGACAGTATGAGGAGTTGTGGTGGTGCTCTGCAATCTGATCAAACGTCTCCATTTTGGTCTCATTATTATTATGTCTCGTGGTTTGTTCAGATGCAACTTTAGAAACTTAAGAGAACTCTACCAAACAAGCCATACTTGTTCCGTCTTCTTCTAATTGCACTACGATTATTATGATTAGATTCAAAGATTCAAGATTCAAAGCGTTTATTGTCGTATGTACAGAAGACATAGCATTTCTCTGTGCAGTGAAATTCTTCCTTCTTGCTGTCATAAAGACAAATGAGGACAAAAAAATAATGGAAGATAAATAAGTACAAAAATAAATAAGTGAAGACAAGTGAGGTTTGCAGATGTCGACGTAGATGGATGTACATGTACGTACGCTGATGATTGTTACTTTTATTATTACTACTACACACTTTAAATTTTCTCCTCCACTCATAGTTCACAAGGTTTGTACCATAAATATGCTACTAAAGCTGGATTAATTATTTATTTTTGCTAATCCGATGGTGTTGGAGCTGTGGTAGCAGATTGGTGGTCTTAACGTTGGCTGCTGAAACTATTTTTCATGCATTTTATTTTCTGTGTTGTAGACTTGATGTGGCAGTCATGTGACAACACACTATGTTTTAAACAGGGGAGTATTAAACATTAACGAGTTAAAAAACAAAGCAAAATAACAGATGTGAGATTATGTCGATTAGAGTTTCTGAATGTCGGTTTTGATTAGTTTTCGATTGATTGGCTAACTCTAGTCTGAACTTGGGGTGAAGTTGCTGGGAAGTCGACCCCTGGGAAGATCCTGAACACACCTGAATGCTCCAGACCAGCAAACTTCCAGTGGTGGTTACAGTCGATTACGATCAGTTCATCGGGTGCATGATTAGCAGAACCTGGCTACCACTTTATGCTCTTACTTTCTGTGGAAGGAGACGGTGGATTCCATAGAGTCCTGTAAAAAAGCTGTTTCACTCGACCAAATTTCAAGTCCTGCTAAATGTATATGTCACTCTGTGCCAGGCTGTGTGACATATTACAGTTGATTGTTAACTACCCATCAATTCATTTTCTTTTCTTGGCTGCTGATCGAACCTACCATCACAGGGGATGAGACTGTCACAGCTGACAGGCTAAAAGGCAGGTTACACCCTGACTGCATTATTAATCCATCAGTGTTAACTATTTAACTTACTTAATAATTAGTTTAACTACTTAATATTTGTGGTGCTGACTAGCAAACCTTGACTGGTCATGCACGTCATCTCAAAACCTTTCTAGGAACAAGTCTTGCCAGTCAACAGACATTAATTTTAACACATTATTCAAAAATTAATTTAATTGTGTGCTTAGTGGGAAACAGTCACATCTGATTAAAAAACACATTTTAAATGTCAGAAAACGTTTCAAAGCGTTTTCCACCTGGAGGTCTATGTACAACTCAACAGTTTGTGGTCTAATATAAATTTCCCCACACAACCACAGTTTGTTAATTGCTGAGCACTGAATACATAATTTACTTTATCAGTCAGCGTGAGCTTTGTGACATTTATGGTTAATTTCCACTCATCTGGGCCCATAAATCACTCGCCGTGCTCATATAGAGGAAATGTTTTGCATACAGTGCAGTCTTGGGATAGGTTTTAATTTCTAATGAAAATCTCTTAGGTGGCTGAGCAAAGCCGTGCACACGCACTGCTGCACTTTGACATCTTAACCTGCACTTAAACATCTTATACACACTATTACACACTCACTACAATTACAGGACTCTACACACTGTCACTTCAACAAATGCCACTTAAATGCTCATTGCACAGTTTTGCACAAACTGTATATACCAGCTTGTCTTAAATTCTGTAAATATTTAATGCATTTTTCTTCATTATTATTATTGTTATTTTTCTGTTATTTTCTTCTTAATATAACTGCACACTTTCTATATGTTCATGTAAAGCTGAGGAGCACGAGCCAAAGATTTTCATTATGGGTAAATGTTGCTACACTGCTTATCTGCACATGACAATAAAACTTGAAATTGAGCGAATAGAAACGACGGTTCAAGTCAAAGCTGTAATCGGTGTCAAAGATGCTTTCAGGATTTCTGTGCATTTATTGGGAATACATTCCCAAATCAGTGGTAACAGGGTAATTTAGCATGAATATTTTCTTCAGGCTCTGTTTGTAGGTTTTTACCTTAATGCACAGTCGTCCTGTACTTACAAGACAACACAGAGAAACATTTACTGATGAATGTAAATTGCAGAGTACGGCTTAAAACATCTGTCCACATACTGTGGGTTATAATTGGCTGCCTGTGCCATTCACCTACTTTGCTTAGGGATGTGTTTGGACATAATGGCATATACTTAGCTCGAACTCTGTATAAATATTGAGCCATATCCTCCGTATGTTTACGCCGTCTTCATACATGTTTGCGTGATTCTGTTTGTATTGTTTACGTGGTTTTTTGCTGAAGCCTCTTTTGCTTTGCTTTCTGAAAGGCCCATAAACGTGTACGGCAACAACTCAGATGAGTTTCTTGTCTTCAGATTACGACGACGGGTTTTCTATAAAGCACTTGGCCGCGGCTCGTTTCCAACGCAACCACCGTCTGATCAGCGAGATCCTCAGCGAGAGCGTCGTCCCAGACGTGCGATCCGTCGTCACGACCGCTCGCATGCAGGTCCTCAAACGGCAGGTCCAGTCCCTGATGGTTCATCAGGTAGGATCAAACTGGGATGTTTAAACGCTCACTGACGGCTCTGTTTTTATCAGCTCGTTAATTCCTAACTGTGGTGCCTGCGTGTCTCGTTTCCCAGAGAAAACTGGAGGCAGAGTTGCTTCAGATTGAAGACCGCCATCAGGACAAGAAGAGAAAATTCATCGACGCCACAGAGTCGTTCACAAACGAGCTCAAAAGGGTACGGCGTCTTTTACATTGAACTCTGTCATTGCCTACTTGCACGCAAGCTTCACTTTGCGTGACGTGTGCAGCTCTGGTTATGGGCCTTTCTCCATCTGCCACGCAGGCCCAAGCTGCAGCTAACTCCATCCACATGTTCTGGCAATCATATAGCTGTCATCATTCACAATTTGTAGCCTCCATTATAACTGTTATTTTGTGCAATGGGCTGCAGTTCCCGGTGTGCACAAAAGGTGGCGCCATTTATATTTTACAGAGCTTGTTAAAGAGAACAAGTCTTTAAGTTGACAGACCTGCTGTAGGTGCTCCCTAGACAGCTGTGACATCACATTCAGCCTGCACAAACATGTTAACACCAGAGTTATACTGGTCATGTTTTCCAGTAACTTTTTGTTTCTGTTTTGTTCTTTCTTAGTGTGTTTAGAGCGAGTGTGTTTAGTTTTCACCAGTTTAAGCTTTACAAGTATTAGAATATAAAGGAGGTATGATAACAGGAATTCAGGATACAGATTACAGTACAAACACAACACTTTGTGAATACAGTCAACATCCTGAGTGTCAAAACATCTGCACCAAAGGCTCTGTGACCTGATCCGTGTACTTTCTAACAAGCTGTAATTTTATTTATCCTGCACAGACTTGTTAAAACCACAACCATCACAGGCTTATATTTTCCAGTGAGAACGAAACAGAAATAAAACCTTTTCTTTTTTTTAATTCCACAAGTTATGATTGAAGAAGTTCAAAATAAACAAAACACATTTTGTGTCGGCGGCTGACGTCCTAAAAGACTGAAACCAAGGAAAGTGCCTCAAGATTGTTTTTTAGTTTTTAAATACAGTGTTTCAGTTTTTGTCAAAGTGTAGTTATTATCTTTATTTCATTTTGCTCAAAAGCTTTCAGGTTTAGTTAACTAACCTTTCAACTCCCATTCTGAGTCATATTTAACCTTCCTGCACTATTTACTGAATCAACCAGTCTTTTCACTTGAATTTGAAGCAACTTGTACGTCTTATATGATGTTTTTGAAGAAACAAATACAATTGACTAAAGACATTTTGCAAAGTGATGCACAAAGCTAACCACATGAGCCGGACGTTTAACACAATGGTACAGGTGTTATATTTTATGCATGGTAGCGCAAAATTCGGGCGTCGCTAATCATGTTGATGAAGCACGTTCAGGGTGCGCAGGAAGCAATGGATGGAAACCGTCTGAGGAGTAGGGGGTGGGAAGAGGAGAAAGACACAAATCAGTAATTTCAGATGCAGTTTGAATAAAGGTCATAGAGTGTGTTTTTGTGCATGGCATGAAAGAAGTAGTGTTTAATGTGAGCCTTGTATGACTTGTGCTATGATTTATTCATGAAAGTAGCCACCTTTACATTCCTCATTTACTTGAGTCATACTACAGAAACATGTGAAACATGTTTAAAACTACGATTTACTGCATGCACTGTTCTGTTTCTCTGCTGCTTCTCTGCCACACATCATAAGTACATCACACTGAAAAGAGTGGTGGGTGGAGGACAGCCACATGAGGTTGGAAAGTCCTGATTTAAATACCCCGAAGAGCGTCGTAGAGAGTGTGTAATGAATGTCAAGTACTGTTGTTTTGCCTGTGTGTGTGAGAGAGTTCTGGCAGCGTTGTGTGGTTTATAGAAGAGATAAAACTGTTTTGATGCGTTTGTGGTTTCCAAAAAGAAAATTAGGTTTGTCTTTACAGTTCTGAGAAAACAGTCAGAGGTTTCAAAAATAACTTATTTATTCCACATTTGCTGTTTGTTGTTTTCAGTTGTGCTGCATGAAGGTGGAGGTGGACATGGAGAAGATTTCTGCAGAGATTGCTGCAGCAGAAGAAGCAGCCCGCAAACGGATGGCAGAACGTGAGAAGGATGCAGGAGATCGAGGTGCAAGAGAGGCCCCGACCTGCGTGCTGGCAGAGGAAGACAAACACATTTGTGCAACACATGGCAACAAGCCCCAGCAAAACTCTCTGAGCGAAGGCAGCAACAAGGAAGGCGAGGAGACCGAATCCAGCACTACAGACGCACCAGGTGAGCAACGCTGGACACTAGCCATGGCTTGAGTCCAGCGCAACACTCTGAGCAGCTTAATCTGTGGTTTAATAGCCCGGTTTAATAACACGTTTATATTCTGTGTTTCATATATTTAGACTTTTTCAGACTTCTCAATCTTAATTTGAAAGCTCAGTCCTGTCCAGGGCAATGAGATATGCAGCCATCTATCCCTAAACTCATGTGGCTCTGTTTTGAACTGCAGCTAGTCGTTGTTCGAGTTGGTAGGTCAGTCCAACCAACACTGAGCTGCAGGGACCACCATCACCTCCTGCAGTCCACGAAAAAAAAAAGCATGGGTCTGTCTGCTTTCATGGCTTACCTCTAGTAACTGAAGCCTGAAAATAAAAGCGGTGATGTAAATGCTGTGAGAGAGGGACAGCGTCCGTCATCATGCTGCAAAGTTTACAAGTGATGTCAGAGGCTTAAAGCAAGGCAAGCATGCACTTTGTGTGTGTTCAGACAGCTGTGCCCTTTGCTCATTCAGCTGCACCGTCTCTGTGTCAAGCAAACAAAAATCTGCTTTAAGGTTGTCAAACAGGTGTTTGACATTGACTTTTTTACCTTCACGAGTTTTTAACAAGCACTGCTGACGTCAGATCTCTCAGAGTTTCCTTTGGTTCCGCCTGGGTTCACTGTCTTGGTCTATTTTAGTAGCAAACAACAGTGTAACAGTTCCTTGATCAAGTTCTGCACCAACAGCTTCGCCCTTCCTGCTGCACCACTGAAAACTGCTACCTTCATTCATGAGCCTCCCTTCAATATGAAAATATGTGAACTGTGATTGGAAATGCCATCCCTGCCCCAGAAATGCTGGTTGGAAGATCGACTTAATAACAACAAATATATTTCTTTGATTCAGGGAAGCCAAAGACCTCAGAGGAACTTGAGGCCCACCCCGGCAGCGAAGAGGGGGCGTCAGAGGACAAAGAGAGCGTCCCAGAGGGAGCCATGGAGGAGGGAACCAGCGACAGCAACACGGGTTCAGAAACCACCTCCGCTCAAACGGAAGACGCCACGACTAGCGAGCCATCAGAGGGGCCCAGCAGGGCGCGAGCAGCCCACTGAGTCCGGCAGCGGGCTGCGTGTGAACTGTCAGGCTGTTGGCCGGGCTGCTGCACTCTGACGATTACAGATATTGCACAGTGTCATCTCAGTTGTCAAAGCACATGAAGAGCATTCAGATGGGCTCGATGTTTAACAAGCCTGAGGCCGAGTTCGAACACTAAGGCTCGCAGACACACTCTGAAAAAAAGAAAAGAAAAGAAAAAAACCTGCACTGGAAGCCGACAAAGCAATGATAAAATCAATGGCTGCTAAATGTGCCACAGAAGCCCATGTGAAAGCACTATGTATTCTCTCCACAGACTGCGTTGCCATTTGGAAGAACCCATACACGCCCTCTTCAGCACATACTGAAACATATCTTTAGCACTCTCTATGGCAGAATCCTGACTGTCGCAATTCGACCGTCACACGAAACAAACATTGCTCAGTGTTATATTGAACTTTGTATTGTTGTGTCATTGTTGCTTTTCTTGTTGTTTTTGCATGTTTTTTAAAATGAGTTGTAAAGAGTGGAGCCAAGTGACCATCTCCTCGGCAGGAGAATATTTGTTTACTCTCTGTATCAGTATTACAGTGGCAGTATTGTCTCAGGAGTTCGTAGTCATTTAGTAGTAGCTATTTTTGTTATTTATTATCAGCTTTTTTTTAAATTATATTTGTGTATCGGTTGTCCTGGGGCCGGCCCAGTCCATCCGTGAGTATATCACATGATCATCAATGCTGTACAATGCTCAACTACCAGTGTTCTCAAGTTTGCTTGCTGTCAATCAAATCAAAAGCAGTATGCTTAGAACATTTGTGTGTTAAGATCATTATTGTGGTTTTCAACAGAAAGCCTTTAAATGTACCGTAATTGTGTACACAGTGTAACGAGGTTTGCTTAAACATGGATTTTCATAAAAAGAGCTTGAAGAACATTCATAAACATGCAGTCTTAAAATGAATTTCCTTTTGCATATTTATACCAATAAAACTTTTCTACCCTGAAGGAAACCGCTCGCTTCATTTTTACCCCTCGGCCACAAAAGGTTGTCGAGGCTTTGTCGTCTCCCTGCCGGGCAGGCGCGTCCGCACCCGAGGTTGTCAGGGATAACTCCAGAACGAAGCATAGTAGGACTTTAGATACCATGGGGGTATCTGCTAAAAATCTCAGACAATTTTGAATCTCAATGACCGTGGCCTAAAGGTCAGAGTTCAAGTTTTCTGAAAATCTTGTTAATGCAATGACTTGAGAACAAAGCAACAAAGGTCTTGATGTTGAATCAACTTTTTGGGAAAGCAACACAGGATTTTGAAATTAATACCGTAGGTATATTTGCCAGAACAGCGGTCCCCAACCAGTCCGTGAGTGGTTTGGTGCCGGGCCATGAGAATTGAGGCTCGGGTGTGAAATTCATGGTTTTCAGGGTTTTTACCTGTGTTGTAGTTGGTTCTTATTTTGAAAGAAACATTTACGCGTTACCATAGCGACCAGGGAGGAGGATGTTACTCTCAATGTTGTTGGTTGTTTCAGGAGGATGCTGCTAATAAAGTTACACAATTACACAGTGAATTCACGTTTATTATTATATTTACAAAATACCACAGTTTTTGTCTCGGTCGTATCATTTTATTTTGTTGTATTTATCCGCGACACCTTAAAGGCCGGTCCGTGGCGCAAAGAAGACCGCTGTGCTGGAAGGCTGAGGATATCACTGGCTGCTGCTGGGATTTGTTATTATGCTTCAGTGAGGGTTGCATTGACAATCCAACACAACGGGCAGCACATTGAACACATTTTATAAGTGGTCAGAAACTTGTGAATAACTCATGAACGAATAAAGTTACGTTGAAACCAAGCACACCATTGTTTTTCTTGTGACATTACCAATAAGTTTGATGTGTCACATGGCCCTCTTCCTATTGAAAAAACAACAGTTTTATCCAAGATGGCCGACTTCTAAATGGCCACCATGGTCACCACCCATCTTGAGGAGTTTGCCCCCTCACATATACTAATGTGCCACAAACAGGACTTTAACATCACCAACCATTCCCATGTTATTACGGTGTATCCATATAAATGGCCCATCCTGTACATTTGGGCTTCAGCTGTATTGAGCTACTAAAACAGCCCAATTTAAAGCCTTCTCTGCTCATTTTCAGCTCCATATTTTTTATTTTCTTTTATACTCTGCTATCTCTTCAAAGTTAACAGTAATCCATTCTCTTGTACTTAGTCTCTCCAGTATAAACGATTGGTTGACTGATTTAAGTGGCTTAAACCTGCATTCTTTCTGACGACCAGAAGGGGGAGAGGCTGCTGGGACTGTGGTGGCAAAAAAAAAAAAAAAAGGACATCAGGTTATACAGAAATTTATAGAAAAAGGGAACTTCTGTTTAAGAACTTTAGTTTTTTGTATTATTAAAAAGGTAATTCTGTCATTTCCATTTGTAATTAGAGTCAGAAAGGATATGCTCATTAGATAATGGCTAATGATTTGTCAATCACAAGTAGAGCAGATTGAGTAGAGAGAAAGTGGCAGCTTGTTGTGACAGACTGATTCAGCTCCACAGGTACCAAAAAACATGCAATAAAATCTTTATAACATTATTTAACAGCAGAATTCTCCATATATAAACAAAGTCAATTCTTGTCTTTCATCATGTGCAGCCACTTCTTGCGCATTAATTACCTGTATGAAGGTGTGTGTGTTTGTTTCTGATTAAGTATTTTGATGTTTTTGTTTAGCTTTTTTAAACAAACACACCAGATATTTTTGAATTCATCTGCACGCTGCTTTTAAATACCTTACTTAAAAGCTGTACTGTTTGATGACAGTACTGTAAAACATTCATGGTGCAGAAATAAGAGCTTCGCCATGGCTCACTGCACTTGCATATATCATTTTCTCCTTTGCACAGTACAGGTAAGGGAAGTGGGTAACATGTGAAGGAATTGTTCTGATTTCCTCTTCCTGTTTTTCATAGCAGCAGTACCCATCATCCTGTTCATCTCCGATCCTGACACAGTAGGTGCTTCGAGTAATGCCACAGATCTGGCAGGAGATTTAAATCTTTGTGCAATGATTTGTAAGGTTTCAGCCTCATAAGGTTGGAAACTAATCACCATCCGATTGACAGATCTGATGGTTTCAACGTGAAAGATGATACGGTGCATTGTAACATGCCACGTTTGTACTGTGGTTAGTACTGCCTCAAGTGAAAGCAACAAACCACAATACCGCAGAGAGACAGGTGTGCAGAAAGCTAGTGCAGATCTTGAGTTAAAAAAAAAGCAGCTCTGTAGGGTTTCACCTCATGTCCAGCATTAGCCCTGAATGTCACAGTAACAGCAGCAAATGTCAATGAAAGCAAAACTATCTTTCAGTATGAACACAAAACATTCAGAGAATTCATCTGTTTCATTCAGCTCTAAGCAAATGCTGATTATTATCAGGTCAAATACGTGTTAGCGCTCAGATTAGTATCTGCCGACTGCAATGTGTAGCTTTGAACTTCAGCCACCCCTTAGGCACAGAATCACTCAAGTTCCTCTGAACTAACATTTGAAATTTTCACAGTGCTTTACGCATCGACACCTACGACTTCTCAGTTAGATACAAGGAACAAAGGGCTGTGCAAAGAAATGTCAATGTTGGCTAGTAGTGTTAACAAATAATTCAACGTGATCAAAACCACCAAACCTGTGCTTTCTTTTTATTCTATAGATCATGTGTAGTGTTACATGGTAGAGTGAAGATTTTGAAGAGGTTATAATCTCTTTATAATAATAATAAAGAGTTGCAGTAGGCAGGTAGGGGTGTGTGTGAGTGTGTGTGAGAGAGAGTTAGGGAGAGAGAAACAAAGAACACCAACTGGCACACACCATCGTAGCTTGAACTCCATCTATATTTCATATGATATCACTGCGCCATTAACTGAAGTTAACTTTTGTGACATGTGGTTTCACTTCACATGTGGTGGTTACCACGTGATGTGGTATCAGGAAAAAAAATTCAGAGACCTGTCAGTGAGAATGAAGGGAAAGCACCATCAAATAGACAGATCTGCGTGTGCAGCGGCTTCACCTACAGTGAACTACCGTCAGCCAACATGACTCCTCTCAGAGGTGAGTAGAGCTTAGAAACATAGTTAAAGGACGTTTGTGTGCGCTGTGATGAATGAATGAATAAATGCAGACAAAAAAAAAATATCAAAAAGATTGTGTTTCTTAAATCTCACGTTTTATATTTTAAAACTAATGATAGCTGCTGTGGCAGTTTCATCTACTATTGAACACTTAACATGGACTTGCATTTTTTTAGTGTGTTAAAGCTGCTTTTTCAAATACTAGAGTCTTTGATTCAGCAACTTTGCAACTACCTGCTTACTGGTGGTAAAATAAAATAATAATAATTGCCTTGCATGGTTTGTTCTAGTATATGTCTGTCGCAAGGTTAGATAAATCACAAGGTTGCATTTGGTGTAATAATCTGGGCAAAGTCGAATGTGGATTCATCCGCTGCGACAGCCCCTTGGGAAATAAAGGAGCAGCTCAAAGTATCATTTTTGAAGAAGCCCAAATTACTAAAAATACACCAGTAGCATTTAAAAGAACTTACATCAACAATTAGGAAATAGAAGCAGATTTTATTGCGGTTGGTAACACTTGTCTTTAGTTTTAAATATTATCAACATATCAGTAATGTCACAATCTATTAAAAGTCTCATTTATCTTAACAGTTTCACTAATCAGATTTGTGAGTAACACAAATAACTTTCATAAGGAAAAAAAAAGAAGGAACAGAGTTTTCCCCGATGGCCACATGATCAAAAGCCCCGAAAACAGATCAGAAAAGATAAAAGATGTAGGCCAGAAGGGGAAAAACTTCTGAAACAGTCTATGATTGTTTGGCAGTAATAAAGAGTCGTTGCAGTCAAACAGTGAAAACAGTTATTGTCAAGTTTTTTACAAGCATAAAATCCCACACATGTAGACAATGTAACAATAATAGAAGAAGAAAAACAAAGAACCAGCTGTTCTCTTATTTACAGTTGGTCACCACAGCGGATGGATCTGCTGTGACAAAAATGTGACAAAGGATTTGTGTTTCTTCCCGAGCTTTCAAATGTTAACCAGTACTATACTAATAATACTTGACAATAAAGCCAAATATCAAATTTCACTCTGGGTTAAAAGCTGACAAATAAACATGAATTTCATGCGTGTTATAAAGGAAATCACCCTAATACCACCAATTAATTTACTTATTTTGGGTTTGATAGCTTGATTAGTTCAAAAGATGTGATCTGTACCACGCACGCATCTGCTGGATTTGTGTAACTCCAATGCAAACTGTTAGTCATGTGCAGAAATACACACACACATGCACATAGTGAAATTGTTAACGAACATATTTCCTTACAGACGGACAAAAATAATACAATCCAGAATAAGTAGACCATTTTTGAGGTGTCCAGGCCCAATACAATATTAAAAACTAATAACACCCTGCTTTGAATTTTGAAGTAGAAATTTAAAGGTCATTCAGCCCTTTATGGCTTGAGGACCAGTTGATTTGGAAGTTGGGTATTATCTGCATAGAAATACATGTATATGGGTTTTCTACTAAACCTCCTTCGCACAGAAGCTGAGGAAGTCCAAAACTAACGTTTGAGCATCTTGAAAAGTCATCGTTTATATGAACACTAAGCTTGTCTCCACAGATCCTATTTCTAAAATAAATAAATAAATAATCTACATTTGTTTTTCAGCTCTCCAGAACTTTCTGCCGACTGTGCTGGTATGGTTAATGACCTCTAAGGTAAGAGAAACACCTCACTGAAGCTCTTCTTCCAGCTGTAAATATGTTTGGGATAAATAGTATTTACCGAACCGCAGTCTTCCCCTGTGGTACCAAGTGCTCCCCCTCCCCCCAGGAAGTGGTGGTGTAAAAGTACAATGTACCAAAGGCAGGTGGCAGGTGTAGTTTTGTCTGATCTGCTCTGTTATTTTACTTCTTTCATGTGTTTTTTGCTCTGTTTTTGCAGCCTTGCTTGTCCGACGATGGAAATTACACAACCACTACATTCACAGATTACAACTTTTCCAGCTTGGATTATAGTGACTTTCCTGAACTCTGTAAGAAGCACTCCAATCGCCAGTTCCGCTTCGTGTTTATGCCCATCTTTTTCTCCATCATCTGCTTCCTGGGGCTGGCAGGAAACATGCTCGTCATCCTCACTTATATCTACTTCAAGCGACTCAAGACCATGACCGATGTGTACCTGCTCAACTTGTCCTTCGCAGACCTGCTCTTCGCCCTGTCCCTCCCCTTTTGGGCAGCCAACTCCATGGTAGAATGGGTGCTGGGTCTAGGGCTGTGCAAAGCCATGTACACCATTTATAAGGTCAGCTTCTACAGCAGCATGTTGCTTCTGTCCCTCATCAGTGTCGACCGCTACTTTGCCATCTCCAAAGCAATCTCTGCTCACCGCCACCGCTCCCAGGCAGTGATTATCAGCAAGTTGTCATCAGCTTTGGTCTGGGTGTTGGCCCTGATCTTCTCTGTGCCAGAAATGGTGTACACCACCATCAATAACAAAACCTGCACCCCTTTCTCCAGCAGCGCTGACCCACTTCGCATCACCGTCCAGGCAACTCAGATTGCTTTGGGTTTTGTCCTTCCTTTCTTGTTTATGACCTTCTGCTACAGCAGCATCCTCAGGACCCTTTACTATGCTCGTAGCTTTGAACGGAATAAGGCCATCAAGGTGATTCTCGCTGTGGTCGCTGTCTTCTTGGTCTTCCAGACGCCTTATAACGTGGTCCTGTTTTGGAACACAGTTCTTACAGCACACGGAGTAACGAACGACTGCAAATACGACAACAACCTCCTCTATGCCACTGACATGACCCAGAGTTTGGCCTTCCTGAGGTGCTGCCTGAACCCCTTTGTTTACGCCTTTATCGGTACAAAGTTTCGTTATGACCTCCTGAAACTACTGAAAGAGTTTGGCTGCATGAGCCAGGAGAGGTTCTTTAGGTATACCTGTGGGAGGAGGCGGAGCTCAGTGCCCACTGAAACTGAGACCACCACCACATTTTCTCCTTAAAACAGCGTCCGTGTGGAGGAGTCAGCACCTTAAGCCTAGTGTTACACACCTGCTTACAAAGAGCTATGGACAATATCAAAGCATATGTTTTTATATGTAGATAGCTTAACTGGGACTTTTGTGGAGGACTGCACAAATAAGCTGAACTAAATTTGGCTCAATCTTAATTTTATGTCGCTGCTTGAAAAAAAAAAGTCTGAATGACACAAATGGATTTCCAGATGTTTTTCTGCTCTCCTTGTTTTTGTATATTTGTTCTAAGGTAGAATATTTCAAGATGTTTGTGATCGTAAAGAAAAATGTCAACAGTATTAAACACCTTACCACACAGTGTTACAAAAAACAGAAAAGTGCATTTTTAGTTAAAAATAGGTTTGATATACACAGAAGTTTGATCTACATAGATTCTTTTTCTTTTTATCACCTGAGTTTATTTCTGTCTGTATCTGTTAAACAACTTTCATGATCATTTTTGCATTTGCTACAATGTATATTATTTCTGTCTGTTTGTGCTTGTTATTCAAAGCAGGGTATATCAAATCAAACTAAAGCCAGCTGTGTACCTTTTATTTGTACTTTTCTCTGCCATTTGTAAATAGCCCAGATTATCAAAACAAGATTAAATATATTAAAACAAGATTCCAGGTGCACTTATTACATCAAAAATAGCAATGGCATATTCAGAGAAATTACAATTAAAAATGTGCACTTTGTCATACTTCATATGCTAGCTGCACAGGATCTGTTGTTCTTTTTTGTCCTGTATATAGTGTTCCAACACTGGAAGCTCACATTAATCATGGTAATCCCTGCGAGCTAAAAGCTCAGGCTTCAGACGTCTCAATCTTGGCACTCACCTGCTCTCTGATATCAGTTTGCAAGGGGCAGCCAATCAGAAAAAAGGTGATGTTAAAGCATGATTCAGATAGTGTATGAAGGTCTAGGATAAACACATAATGCATAGA
Organism: Haplochromis burtoni; assembly: GCF_018398535.1. Lineage (NCBI taxonomy): Eukaryota > Metazoa > Chordata > Actinopteri > Cichliformes > Cichlidae > Haplochromis > Haplochromis burtoni. The sequence goes on from NW_024582396.1 coordinate 1,433,035, forward strand.
ATAAATAAAGATTATTCTGAATTTTGAATCATGTAAAGTTACTCTAGTATCTACAGTTGTAAAATAATAAAAATATTAAGTTGGAGATTAGTTTGACTATTTCTTATGCAGGGCAGATAAAAAGACAAGTCAAAACAAGAAATACTTTATCACAAGAGTTGAGAAATGAATATGTTACATAAGTCAATCAAATTAAAACACACACACACACACACACACACACACACACACACACACACACACACACACACACACACACACACACACAAAAGTGATGAGATCAATAAATTTAAATATGCCAAAACAAGAAGCTTAAATCCAATCTGACCGAAGGTACTGAGGTGTGAGATGTGCCGTATCTGTCCCTGTGGCACTAGAGCAGCAACTGATTTTGGACTAAAAGTCTAGTAAGTTGTGCAGAAGGTGGCGAGAATCCATTAACTAACCACATCCCTTCGACACAGCCACAATTGCTGCAGCTGCAATGATTTACTGCTTTAATTACAAATACAAAGTATTAAGTGTCACAGTTAGAATGCAAAAATCAGATAAGGGAAGGATTCTTGCCAAATTTGGAAAGGATACAATTCATCACTCGTTTACTCAAAGTTCAGTTGAGGATAGAAAATAAAAACAAAAGAAACAAAAGAAAGACAAAACAGATGAGTCGACAAAGAGTAACACGGGGCTATTCATGTACAGAGGGTTGATTAAAAAGATGCACAGCTGAAAGGAAAGAGAGACAACACTGACATTTAGGACAGCACTCACAACCACAAAGGAAGGAAAAACAAAGTCAAAATAGAGCAAGACAAAACAGAAGACTAACCTTCAAAATAAAACGGGGAAGTAACAAAAAGACCCACACCAGACGTGGTAACAGAGAGAGAGGAGAAGGCACTGACGAGACGAGACAAAGGAGGAACATAGTGGCACTTACTGAGGGAACTAAAACTACTATAACTAATAATAAAAACCAAGACATGAATCAAAACATCACATAACCGAAACTCATCAGCGGAATAACCATGAAGTATAAATGGGAATTAAAGAATCCGTAACGAGACGAAGAAATCAAAATCCACGACACTGAGTGCGATTACAAGAGTTTGTGGTTTACACAGATTTTCATCTGTTAGTGAGGTAGGTGGCTCTAACACAGGGGTGGGCAACTCCAGGCCTCGAGGGCCGGTGTCCTGCAGGTTTTAGATCCCACCCTGGGTCAACACACCTGAATCACATGATTAGTTCATTACCAGGCCTCTGGAGAACTTCAAGAAATGCTGAGGAGTCATTTAGCCCTTTAAATCAGCTGTGATGGATCATGGACACATCTAAAACCTGCAGGACACCGGCACTCGAGGCCTGGAGTTGCCTACCCCTGCTCTAACATGTGTTAGGATGGTTTAGTGCAGGGGTAGGCAACTCCAGGCCTCGAGGGCTGGTGTCCTGCAGGTTTTAGATCTCACCCTGGGTCAACACACCTGAATCACATGATTAGTTCGTTACCAGGCCTCTGGAGAACTTTGTTGAGGAGCTAATTTAACCATTTAAATCAGCTGTGTTGGTTCAAGGACACATCTGAAACATGCAGGGACACCGGCCCTCGAGGCCTGGAGTTGCCCACCCCTGGTTTATATATGCATGTCATATTTTACATTTTCATATTTTTTATGATAATTGATAAATTAAATTTTAAATTTTACTTTTTCAGTGATTGGTGGCTTAAACCAAATACATATAAAATATATGTAAGTTTTTTGGGATGGAAGTGAATTTCAATTCTCATCTATAAAATTGGGTAAAATAAATTTTTACTGCTTTAACATAAAACTTAAATAATCCTTCGATTATGAATTTCCAAACAAAATATAATGAACTAAAATACGTCTCTGTCCTGAGAACTGGTGGAACTCAAATAGGTTTTAATTGGTTTCAGCTTCCTGAAAGCTCTCAGCACCTGCAACAGTCATAAGACAGTGTGGAAAATAAACGCAGAGTAACACACACTTCTCCAAAAACGTTCTATTTAAATAGTGTGTAGAATGCAAATATTATTTCCCAAGAGGCCTCCTGCAGGTGAAAACACTTCTTGATGTGAAATATCTCACCTGTTTCTTCAGATATCAGGGCCGGTTCAGTGTCAGGGGTATAAGGAGATGGGAGTGGGGCAGCTAAGCCTGAGCCACAGGTTTGATGTGTTTGGCCTGGCAGCAGGTCAGCAGGTAAAGTACAAAGAGTCTGCCTGCGCCGATTATATGTTAGCTAAAAAAACAAAAACACATGATTTTCTGTTAGAAATGAAATAAGTTCACTAATCCAAGGAAAGTCGAGCAGGTCGAGCAGGTTGGGGAGGAGAGGATGTTGTCTAAGCTAACATCCATCATGGACAACACCTCCCACCCCCTGCATGAGACTGTACGAGCACTGAGCAGCTCGTTGGGGCTTTGGAGACTTGTGGGTGTTTTTGACTGTAACTCCCATCCTGCAACGTCATCCACGCCAAGCTATATGAAGGGGGATGAGTCTTGGTACACCTGGACAGAAGCGGCAGAATGCCAAACAGCCAACTGTCACACATCAGTGAAAGGGGACAAGGTGAGAGACACTGAGCGATCCAGAAACCACACACAGGCGTTAATAATCATTCCTCGGTAGATTTACCTACTACAAAAACTGAAAGCTCTCTTAGTCATTTGAGCCTTTACAGTGAGTAAAGCTGTGCTTTTAAGACAGTCAAAAGCACCGTGCTGCAAAGGATTTATAACAAGCTATCAAATCCAGAATGATGTGGAGGTAAATATATAAATAATGCTCAACGAGTTTTGGGAACACGAAGATCAAGAAATGAATCAGCATTTTTATAACACTCTTTACAGACAACTTACAGGCAGATTAACCCATTAATACACAGAGCACGTCCTTTAATAAGGAATGATGATACTGCAGTGGTTAGGTGTAATAAGGGTGGGCAGGAGTCAGAGTGCAGGAACATTTTGGAGCAGAAGAAATCACCTCCTTCTGAATGTCAGCAAGACAAAAAAGATGCTGGTTGACTTCTGGATGAAAAACACTGCGACTACTCCCATCAGCATCAGGTCGAAGCAGTGGACACGCTGGAGGAGCAACAGTGACGCTGTGTACAAAAAGGGTATGAGCAGACTCCACTCTGTAAGGAAGCTCAGATCCTTTAAGGTGTGCAGCGAGATGTTGGAGATCTTCTACTAGTCTGTGGTAACGATAGTGCCAGAAACACCAGCAGGATCAACAAACTAATCAGTGAGGCTGGAAGCATCACTGGAGACTCCATGGGAGTCAGGCATCACTGAACAAACTGCTCTCCATCACAGTTTTCTATAAAGCTGTATGATAAATCTTCATTCTGTGAGGTGAACACACTCGTCAAGCATCAGATCCCAAAGAGATTTTTGTATTATACCTTCATGCAGCAGTTTTTCTTACAGTTATAGTGCACATATTATTTATTAACGCAATTTTAACTTCTTTCAGATAAACAGGTCGATGGATAGATGCACCGAACCAGGAGCCAGGATTTCAGGGCACATCTGTACTCGTTTCTACACCAAATCATCTGTATAGCGTCTGATATGTCATCAGTGCTTCTTCAGATTGTGTTATCACAGAAAAGCACTATAGGCAGACCACTCATCATATTTGAAATCATTTTTCCAAATGTGTTAGCACTCCACCATCATTAAACTTTCCTCATCTCTTTAAGTGAGCTTTGAGTTTTCATTTAGAAGAAATTATTGGATTTCACGCACCTTTTTTTTTTTTTAGCTTGCTAGTTACCAAGTGTGCATGAGCCACATTTGCCTAAAAAAAATAATATACTCATTAATATTTTTTTCTGTAGTTGTACAGTGCAAAAATATATTGTACAGTTGTCGCAAAGCACACCAGTTGGGAACCACTGCCTTAAGCACGCACACAGATGTATTATGGTCGTGTAAAAGTGCTACAGATAGCAAGTTGTAATTGTGCATTGTCAAAAATACTTACATTACTTTTTAACTCCCTCTCACCCCCAACATCTTCTGGATTAGCTTTTCTTTCTTGTGTCTGCTTCTGCACCCTTGAACTTTACACGTTTGCACCGCATGATCTCACACACACACACACACACACACACACACACACACACACACACACACACACACACACACACACACACACACACACACAGCTTCAGCACATCCTCTACAGCCTCACAGCGCATATAATTTAATGTGCACACATACAATCAGACAACACCAAGCACCACTCGGGTCTATGTATCGCGCTCTTATGGAACCACACCTTCTTGCATATGATGGATGTGTGATTTTTCTCCTTCGTTTAAGCGTCACACACAGCGTGCAACATCAGCTACACACACACACAACCATGGGTACACTAAGGTGTGCTAGGTTAAAAGGTTAAAGATATTTAAGACCTGTCACAGCTATAGATAAACAAGTTTCCTAATGTGTTCTCAGCCTGCTATAACTCTAACCAAAGAGGAGTGGCAATTTTAATTCATAAAAATGTTCAAGTTATAGATCCAGGGGATAGATTTCTAATAATTAAATGATTTATATGTAACAAAACGTTATGTATTGTCAGCTCAAATGTTGATGACCCCTCATTCTTCCACGTTTTTTTTTGTGGTGCACTCTCTGAACACCCTGCTCAGGTTGCTCACTTGTTCTTGGGGGCGACCTCAGCCGTGAACTAAATGAAGAAATGGACATGCTCAATACAGGAGGAACTCAGTGCAACTGACAGTCCACAAATGTAATTAATCAGTACATGAGCGATTACGGACTTGGCAGCGCATGGCGTTCCCTTCAGGCCAACCGTAGGGAATAGACTTTCTTCTCACGTCCATCACTTCTACTCTTGTCTGGATTACTTCCTAGTTAGCAGCTCACTGCTGAGTGACATTTGAGACACTTAGATGTAGGGGGTGTCCAAATTCATAGGGTGCATCCTCCTGAGGACCTGGCCTTCACGGTCTACGTGGGCCGGGTAGGCCGGAAGTGTGATGCTGTGAAATTGCCTTAAGATTTGTGTGACCAGCTTTATATCATATAACCCCCTATGGCGGGGCGTGGTCTGCGGTGCCGCTGCAGGGGAGGCAGACGCAACTAAACAGCATCCGCAATCATGCCTTGCCAGGATAAAACACTGAACTGGGTCCTGAGTTGATGTTGTTGTGGTGTATGTGGTGGGCTGCAGCCAAGCGTGTGAACAGCAACCAGAAGAATAAAATGTGTGAAATCCTCAAAAGCATGAACGTGTGGTCATCGGGTCTGTCGTGGTTTTGCTACACTCGCTTAAAAATATGTTACAGTAGATCGAGAACTCAAGAAAACCATGAATCAACATATGAAGATGCTGCTGACGTGAAGCAGAGCAAAGCTACAGAGGTTTTATTAGAGACTGAGCTAAGCATTTTGCAATTTTTCATAAATTGTAAAAGCTGAAATTTCTTCAGTATTGAACAGCCGAAATTTGACTTTCTTGTCAGAGATTCCCCCCCTAAAAAACAGCGGCCGTACACAACAGTAGACTGGTGGGTAATAAGCCAGTGAAAAATGCAGAAAGCAGAGATTTTTTGATGGGAAACTGGTCTTGAAGTACACTGAGAGACAGCACTGTGCAGGAAGTGGGATTTTATTGTGGTGGAAGCTAAACGGCAAAAGTAAGAGAAAAGTCATGACGATGTTTTTCAAATGTGAAGTGTAGGTTCATCTTCTTTTCCTGCTGGTTCAGTGAGTTTTAGTCAGAGTGATGAAACGTGCAGTTTAAGAATCTGTGAGATGTGAACAGCGCTTTGTGTTTCTGTTTGCAGAATCTATTTACCTGCCCTTTAATTGTTCGGTGGTTGTTTAAATAGTTTTGTGAGTTATAAGCTGAGATTCTGGCGTTTCTGGCAAAATACATTTATATTTAAACATCTTTCAGAATTTAATTAATTGATATCGGACTATTCAAATTAAAATCTATTTAAAATCGGGAAATCTATTTTTTAAACCCACAGGATCTAACAGAGGTGGAGGATGGACTCAACCTGGGTGTCTATTGCCTTATGTAGTCTGGGAGTTGACTGAATGTCTGGCGGGTGTAGTTTTCCCTCTGTGGTTGGGTCGGGTGGGCTTTCCTTGGCTTGGCCCCAAGATGGTGCTGCAGCCATGTACCCTGGGCTAGAAGGGCCTGGCGCCCCCTGCCCTTGGTGGATTTTAGGGAGCAGGAGTGCCTATTAGGGTCAGTGGGGGGGCTGGCTCCAGGAATCAGGACACTTTGCCCTCTGGGCCTTTCCTCCCCATCCCTAACTGCTTCCCGCTCCATCACACCACCAAACATGCAGGGCCTTGGACACTCTCATTACCTACATTGTCATAACACATACACCTCTTCTGGGTGGGCACACTGAATGGCGTCTAGACAAGGGGTCTGTTCGTTCAGCCTCACCCCACCTGACCCCACTTCTCAATTTTAAATCGCATGTAGACATTGAGGGTTCTGTGGAGGGGTCGTGCTGACACCAGCTGCTATCTGGCAGAGGGTTGTCTGTGCCACGCCCCCCTTTTTAAATGCACTTTAGAACACCATGCACGGACACCACGTATGAACAGGCGGAGTGAAGCATGGGGTCTTTTTACAACCCTGTTCCTTGTTTGCCATCTGGGGCTGGAGGTTGAGAGGACGAACTGGTCGTCCACCATCTGTGATGGTGGACTCTGCTGCTGCGGGGACTGAGCCGGTCGGCCTCCACCCCAGAGCGAAGCGGACCATCTCCTGGGTCTGGGGCCTAAATATAGAGTGTATATGGGGAGTGTGAGTGTGTTTACAGTGTCCATTTCTGTGTGTCTCCTTGTTTTGTGTGTGTGCGTGTTTATTCTCAGGTTTGCAAAGTTGAAACAGACTGATTCAGTCTTAGAGCAGCTGTGTCTGTGTTTTATTTCCATCTTGATGCACCTGATTGTCAGAGGTGTCAGACTTGGTGGTCCCAGCTTTTAAAGTAACCATTTCAAAGTAAGGTGATGAAGTTGATTGTATGGTTGTAATGATTTTGGTTGCGCAGCTTCTCCGACCACAGATGCATATAGACGTCTTTTGTTTATGAACTCTTTATAGCTCCCTTTCTTTCAACCAATCAGCATTTTTCACCATCACACTGCACACTGTTGTACACACTGTTGGTGATGTACAGTGGCAGAAATAATTAGTTGAACATCTGCTGAATGAGTAAATTTGCTCACAAAGAAATGGACCATCTCTAATTCTTTTATGTCGCTTTCATTTTAATAGAGAGACACAGAATATTGTCCAAAAATTCAGGAAACACAGTACATACAAGTTATAACTTGATTTGCATGTCGTTGAGTGAAGTAAGTATTTGATCCACCCCAAACAAAACCTGAAATCCTTGCTGGCAAACACAGTGGCAGCAACGGTGAGAGATGTTGGCCCACTCCTCCTTAAAGCCATTCTCTAAATCTTTTAGGTTTCTTCACTGTCTGCATGATTTGAGTTTCTGCCCCCAGCACTTTCTCCCAAGGCTTCTCTGTGTCATTTAGATGTTCACAGACAAACTTAAGACAGGTCTGTACCTGCGCCTTCTTGAGCAGGGGAATTCAAGATTTTGGTGTTGTCTGGCGTGTTATCAGCGCTG